>NC_053037.3:72405824-72709431 GCF_002575655.3 Aegilops tauschii subsp. strangulata
GATGTTGGACAGGGCGCCGGCGGTGGCACATCCAGATCATTAGGTTGATGCTTGGGCATAGGGAGTCTGCTATCATAGCCCGAGAATGCGGGGATCATGGGGCTTCGAGAAAGGTACATATAGGGGCGATGATCGAGAGGCTCGGAGCCGGCAGCAGCGCACGGGTCTCCGGCTGTGAGCCTGCAACTGATTGTGAAGGCTTGGTCGGTGGCATTGCAGTATGGAGAGAGAGGGGTAGAGATAAGAATCCAAGAACGCCGTAAGTGTTGTTCAAATCTCGGTGGAGGTTAGTTTTTGAGGGAATCGGTGGGGATTTTATTGGTTCAGGCTGCTCAAGAGAACTTTGTCCTCAATTAATCATAAGAGGAATGGTCATAAGATAACGTGAGCAATTACACTGGGGTGGAAAGTTGCATCGTGTCTCACGTGTGCGTACATAATGCATGCTGTTGGGGAACGTGGAATTTCAAAAAAATTGCCTACGATCACGCAAGATCTATCTAGGAGAAGCATAACAACGAGCGGGGAGAGTGTGTCCACGTACCCTCATAGACCGAAAGCGGAAGCGTTTAGTAACGCGGTTGATGTAGTCAAACGTCTTCGCGATCCAACCGTTCCAAGTACCGAACGCATGGTACCTCCGCGATCTGCACACGTTCAACTCAGTGACGTCCCTTGAACTCTTGATCCAGTTGAGGCTGAGGGAGAGTTTCGTCAGCACGACGGCGTGGTGACGGTGATGATGAAGTTATCGGCGCAGGGCTTCGCCTAAGCAGTACGACAATATGATCGAGGTGTAAAACTGTGAAGGGGGGAACCGCACACGGCTAAAGATCAACTTGCGTGTCCATGGGGTGCCCCCTCCCCCGTATATAAAGGAGGGGAGGAGGAGGCCGGCCGGCCCTAGGGGGCGCGCCCAAGGGGGGAGTCCTACTCCAAGTAGGAATCGCCCCCTTCCTATTCCTACAAGGAGAAGGGGGAAAGAGGAGGAGGAGAGAAAGGAAAGGGCCCCCCAACCCCTAGTCCAATTCGGTTTGGGCTTGGGGGGCGCGCGCCTCCACCTGGCTGCTGCCTCCTCTCTTTCACTAGGGCCCATGAAGGCCCATTAACCCCCCGGGGTTTCCGTAAGCCCCGGTACTCCGGAAAATACCCGATACACTTCAGAACCATTCCGGTGTCCGAATATAACCTTCCAATATATCAATATTTATGTCTCGACCATTTCGAGACTCCTCGTCACGTCCGTGATCTCATCCGGGGCTCCGAACAACCTTCGGTACATCAAATCACATAAACTCATAATACGAATCATCATCGAACGTTAAGCGTGCGGACCCTACGGGTTCGAGAACTATGTAGACATGATCGAGATACATCTCCGGTCAATAACCAATAGCGGAACCTGGATGCTCATATTGGCTCCTACATATTGTACGAAGATCTTTATCGGTCAAACCGCATAACAACATACATTGTTCCCTTTGTCATCGGTATGTTACTTGCCCGAGATTCGATCGTCGGTATCATCATACCTAGTTCAATCTCGTTACCAGCAAGTCTCTTTACTCGTTCCGTAATGCATCATCCCGCAACTAACTCATTAGTCACATTGCTTGCAAGGCTTATAGTGATGTGCAATGCCGAGAGGGCCCAGAGATACTGATACGTCTCCAACGTATCTATAATTTTTTATTGTTCCATGCTATATTATATTCTGTTTTGGATGTTTATTGGGCTTTATTATACATTTTTATATTATTTTTGGGACTAACCAATTAACTGGAGGCCTAGCCCAAATTGCTGTTTTTTTGCCTATTTCAGTGTTTCGAAGGAAAAGGATATCAAACGGAGTCCAAACAGAATGAAACCTTCGGGAACGTGATTTTCGGAACAAACGTGGTCCAGAGGACTTGGAGTCTACGTAAAGCAATCAACAAGGAGGGCACGAGGCAGGGGGGCGCGCCCACCTCCCCCAGGCGTGCCCTCCACCCTCGTGGGCCCCTCGTTGCTCCACCGACATACTTCTTCCTCCTATATATACCCATATACCCTGGAAACATCATATACGGAGCCAAAACCCTATTTCCACCGCCGCAACCTTCTGTACCCGTGAGATCCCATCTTGGGGCCTTTTTCGGCACTCCGCCGGAGGGGGCATGGATCACGGAGGGCTTCTACATCAACACCATAGCCTGTCCGATGATGTGTGAGTAGTTTACCTCAGACCTTCGGGTCCATAGTTATTAGCTAGATGGTTTCTTCTTTCTCTTTGGATCTCAATACAAAGTTCTCCTCGATCTTCTTGGAGATCTATTCGATGTAATCTTCTTTTGCGGTGTGTTTGTCGAGATCCGATGAATTGTGGGTTTATGATCAAGTTTATCTATGAACAATATTTGAATCTCCTCTGAATTCTTTTATGTATGATTGGTTATCTTTGCAAGTCTCTTCGAATTATCAGTTTGGTTTGGCCTACTAGATTGATCTTTCTTGCAATGGGATAAGTGCTTAGCTTTGGGTTCAATCGTGCGGTGTACTTTCCCAGTGACAGCAGGGGCGGCAAGGCACGTATTGTATTGTTGCCATCTAGGATAAAAAATGGGGTTTATATCATATTGCATGAGTTTATCCCTCTACATCATGTGATCTTGCTTAAAGCATTACTCTGTTCTTATGAACTTAATACTCTAGATGCATGCTGGATAGCAGTCGATGTGTGGAGTAATAGTAGTAGATGCAGAATCATTTCGGTCTACTGGTCGCGGACGTGATGCCTATATACATGATCATACCTAGATACTCTCATAACTATGCTCAATTCTATCAATTGCTCGACAGTAATTCGTTTACCCACTGTAATACTTATGCTCTTGAGAGAAGCCACTAGTGAAACCTATGGCCCCCGGGTCTATTTTCCATCATATTAATCTCCTGTCAACAAGTTATTTCTAGCGCCGTTTATTTTTTTCTTTACTTTTTCTCTTTATCATAAAAATACCAAAAATATCATCTTATCATATCTATCAGATCTCACTCTCGTAAGTGACCGTGAAGGGATTGACAACCCCTTTATCGCGTTGGTTGCGAGGTTCTTATTTGTTTGTGTAGGTGCATGGGACTCGAGCGTGGTCTCCTACTGGATTGATACCTTGGTTCCCAAAAACTGAGGGAAATACTTACGCTACTTTACTGCATCACCCTTTCCACTTCAAGGGAAAACCAACGCAGTGCTCAAGAGGTAGCAGATACCTCTCCGACAATCACAGTGACAAATCCTAATCTCGACCTATGCCCACTCAATAAACACCATCGGAGACACCTGTAGAGCATCTTTATAATCACCCAGTTACGTTGTGACGTTTGATAGCACACAAAGTGTTCCTCCGGTATTCGGGAGTTGCATAATCTCATAGTCGTAGGAACATGTATAAGTCATGAAGAAAGCAATAGCAATAAACTAAACAATCAAACTGCTAAGCTAACAGATGGGTCTTATCCATCACATCATTCTCTAATGATGTGATCCCGTTCATCAAATGACAACACATGTCTATGGCTAGGAAACTTAGCCATCTTTGATTAACGAGCTAGTCTAGTAGAGGCATACTAGGGACACTCTGTTTTGTCTATGTATTCACACATGTACTAAGTTTCTGGTTAATACAATTCTAGCATGAATAATAAACATTTATCATGATATAAGGAAATATAAATAATAACTTTATTATTGCCTCTAGGGCATATTTCCTTCAGTGTCCCATTTGCACTAGAGTCAACAATCTAGTTCACATCGCCTTGTGATTTAACACCAATAGTTCACATCACCATGTGATTAGTTCACATCGCCATGTGACTAATAACCAAAGGGTTTTATTAGAGTTAGTAATCTGGTTCACAATGCAATGTGATTAACACCCAAAGAGTACTAAGGTGTGACCATGTTTTGCTTGTGAGAGAAGCTTAGTCAATGGGTCTGTCACATTCAGAGCCGTATGTATTTTGCAAATTTTCTACAATGCTCTGCATGGAGCTACTCTAGCTAATTGCTCCCACTTTCAATATGTATCCAGATTGAGACTTAGAGTCATCCGGATCGGTGTAAAAGCTTGCATCGGCGTAACTCTTTACAACGAACTCTTTATCACCTCCATAACCGAGAAATATCTCCTTAGTCTTCTAAGGATAATTTTGACCGCTGTCAAGTGATCCACTCCTGGATCAATATCGTACCCCCTTGCCAAACTCATGGCGAGGTACACAATAGGTTTGGTACAGAACATAGCTTACTTTATAGAACCTATGGATGAGGCACAGGGAATGACTTTCATTCTCTTTCTATTTTCTGCCGTGGTCGTGTTTTGAGTCTTACTCAACTTTACACCTTGCAATACAGGCAAGAACTCCTTCTTTGACTGCTCCATTTTGAACTACTTCAAAATCTTGTCAAGGTATGTACTCATTGAAAAATCTTATCAAGCGTCTTGATCTATCTCTATAGATCTTGATGCCAAATATGTAAGCAGCTTCACCGAGGTCTTTCTTTGAAAAACTCCTTTCAGACACTCCTTTATGCTTTCCAGAAAATTCTACATCATTTCCGATCAACAATATGTCATTCACATATACTTATCAGAAAGGTTGTAGTGCTCCCACTCACTTTCTTGTAAATACAGGCTTCACCGCAAGTCAGTATAAAACTATATGCTTTGATCAACTCATCAAAGCGTATATTCCAACTCCGAGATGCTTGCACCAGTCCATAGATGGATCACTGGAGCTTGCACACTTTGTTAGCACCTTTAGGATCGACAAAACCTTCTGGTTGCATCATATACAACTATTCTTTAATAAATCCATTAAGGAATGCAGTTTTGACATCCATTTGCCAGATTTCATAGAACGCGGCAATTGCTAACATGATTCAAACAGACTTAAGCATCGATACGAGTGAGAAAATCTCATTGTAGTCAACACTTTGAACTTGTTGAAAAACCTTTTTGCGACAATTCGAGCTTTGTAGACAGTAACACTACTATCAGCGTCCGTCTTCCTCTTGAAGATCCATTTTATTCTCTATGGCTTGCCGGTCATTGGGCAAGTCAACCAAAGTCCATACTTTTGTTCTCATATATGGATCCTATCTCAGATTTCATCGCCTCAAGCCATTTTGCGGAATCTGGGCTCATCATCGCTTCCTCATAGTTTGTAGGTTCATCATGGTCAAGTAACATGACCTCTAGAACAGGATTGCCGTACCACTCTGGTGCGGACCTTACTCTGGTTGACCTACGAGGTTCGGTAGTAACTTGATCTAAAGTTTCGTGATCATCATCATTAGCTTCCTCACTAATTGGTGTAGGCATCATCGGAATTGATTTCTGTGATGAACTACTTTCCAAATCAAGAGAAGGTACAATTACCTCATCAAGTTCTACTTTCCTCCCACTCACTTTTTCGAGAGAAACTCCTTCTCTAGAAAGGATCCATTCTAAGCAACAAATATCTTACTTTCGGATCTGTGATAGAAGGTGTACCCAACAGTCTCCTTTGGGTATCCTATGAAGACGCATTTCTCCGATTTGGGTTTGAGTTTATCAGGTTGAAGCATTTTCACATAAGCATCGCAGCCCCAAACTTTAAGAAACGACAGCTTATGTTTCTTGCCAAACCACAGTTCATCTGGTGTCGTCTCAATGGATTTATATGGTGCCCTATTTAACGTGAATGCAGTTGTCTCTAATGCATAACCCCAAAATGATAGTGATAAATCGGTAAGAGACATCATAGATCGCACCATATCTAATAAAGTATGGTTATGACGTTCAGACACACCATTACGCTATGGTGTTCCAGGTGGCCTGAGTTGCGAAACTATTCCACATCGTTTCAAATGAAGACCAAACTCGTAACTCAATTGTCTCCGTGATCAGATCGTAAAGACTTTATTTTCTTGTTACGATGATTTTCCACTTCACTCTGAAATTATTTGAACTTTTCAAATGTTTCAGACTTATGTTTCATCAAGTAGATATACCCATATCTGCTCAAATCATCTGTGAAGGTCAGAAAATAACGATACCCGCCGCGAGCCTCAACACTCATCGGACCGCATACATCAGTATGTATTATTTCTAATAAGTCAGTTGCTCGCTCCATTGTTCCGGAGAACGGAGTCTTAGTCATCTTGCCCATGAGGCATCGTTCGCAAGCATCAAGTGATTCATAATCAAGCATGGCGCACTAAACTATCAAGTAGTTATCATACCGAGCTTGCCAAACGTTCATAACGTCTGTATCTGCTCCTGCAATAGGTCCATCACCTAGCGGTGCATCAGGGACATAATTCTTCTATGCAGCAATGAGGATATTTCTTAAAATAGGGTTTTGTGACTACCGAAAGTTTATTGAATTCATCCCGTTTTACTTTGTTGAGTGCGATCTGGTATTGACTTGCCCATCGCATTATTGCAAATTCCAAAAATGCAATTTTCCAAAATTGTTGGCTTTCTCATCTACAAAAGGCAACTCTGGTATTCAAGGAAACAGATATTTAGGTTCCACTCACTATGTCAACTAAAGCAACTGCATCTGGAGCACTTACCTTACCAGGGCTTGACATGCCGCGAATCCTCTTGAAAGAGAGGGGTGCCCTCGGGAACGCGGACAATTTTGGATCCAATTCGGGATTTTTCTTGGGAAGTTTCGGGAAGAAATTGGCTTTCTAGTTTTTCGAATTTCTTCTTTGGCCGAATGTGAAAGATTCCCGAAATGAGCACTAAAGACTTTTCGAGAAATCTCCTCCAAATCACCGGTGTCGGGGGTTCGAATCCCTCCTCGCCCACAGCCTTCCAAAGGGGAAAAAAGTTTTGTTTGGTATACTGTGTGCTAAGTATTCTTTTCCCACTTTCTTGATAAACGACTCGATGCATTTTCTCTTCCTTGCCGCTGAGACTGAGACATATCAAAAAGATGTTTTTCAAATCATTGTGTCGTTACAAATTCAGTGGTTGCACCCTTGTGAGCACATGTACCCGCAGTCGCATTCAAGTAATGCCCCTTGATTTCACCGGTTTCGGCCTGTGTAGAACTTCTAAAAGGTTCTCGAAAAAGGGGTAATTTTTTCTGGGCCTGTATTCTTTTTCTAGGTTCACTAGGATTCTTAATCCTCAGATCACCGACCCAGTCCGCATCATTGCTACTATCATCTTTCAACTAATTTTTCTCTAGGAACATATAAAAAATAAAACAGGGGAGGTATACGCGAGCTTGATCTACAACATAGATATGCAAAAACTATCAGGACTAAATTCATGATAAATTAAACTTCAATTAATCATATTACTTAAGAACTCCCACTTAGATAGACATCCCTCTAATCATCTAAGTGATCACGTGATCCATATCAACTAAACCATGTCCGATCATCACGTGAGATGGAGTAATTTTCAATGGTGAACATCACTATGTTTATCATATCTACTATATGATTCACGCTCGACCTTTCGGTCTCAGTGTTCCGAGGCCATATCTGCATATGCTAGGCTCATCAAGTTTAACCCGAGTATTCTGCGTGTGCAAAACTGGCTTGCACCCGTTCTATGTGAACGTAGAGCTTATCACACCCGATCATCACGTGGTGTCTCGGCACGACGAACTGTAGCAACGGTGCATACTCAGGGAGAACACTTATACCTTGAAATTTAGTGAGAGATCATCTTATAATGCTACCGCCGTACTAAGCAAAATAAGATGCATAAAGGATAAACATCACATGCAATAAATATAAGTGATATGATATGGCCATCATCATCTTGTGCCTTTGATCTCCATCTCAAAAGCACCGTCATGATCACCATCGTCACCGGCTCGACACCTTGATCTCCATCGAAGCGTTGTTGTCGTCTCGCCAAATATTGCTTCTATGACTATCGCTACCGCTTAGTGATAAAGTAAAGCAATTACATGGCGATTACATTTCATACAATAAAGCGACAACCATATGGCTCCTGCCAGTTGCCGATAACTGTTACAAAACATGATCATCTCATACAAAAATTTATAGATCATCACGTTTTGACCATATCACATCACAGCAAGCCCTGCAAAAACAAGTTAGACGTCCTCTACTTTGCTGTTGCAAATTCTACGTGGCTGCTACGGGCTTCTAGCAAGAACCTTTCTTACCTACGCATCAAAACCACAACGATTTTTCGCAAGTGTGCTGTTTTAACCTTCAACCAGGACCGGGCGTAGTCAAACTCGATTCAACTAAAGTTGGAGAAACAGACACCCACTAGCCACCTGTGTGCGAAGCACGGCGGTAGAACCAGTATCATGAACGCGGTCATGTAATGTCGGTCTGGGCCGCTTCATCCAACAATACCGCCAAATCAAAGTATGACATGTTGGTAAGCAGTATGACTATTATCGCCCACAACTCTTTGTGTTCTACTCATGCACATAATATCTACGCATAGACCTAGCTGTGATACCACTGTTGGGGAACGTAGTATTTCAAAAAAATTGCCTATGATCACGCAAGATCTATCTAGGAGAAGCATAGCAACGAGCGGGGAGAGTGTGTCCACGTACCCTCGTAGACCGAAAGAGGAAGCGTTTAGTAACGCGGTTGATGTAGTCGAACGTCTTCACGATCCAACTGATCCAAAGAACTAAACGCATGGCACCTCCGCGATTTGCACACGTTCAGCTCAGAGACGTCCCTCGAACTCTTGATCCAGTTGAGGCCGAGGGAGAGTTTCGTCAGCACGACGGCATGGTGACGGTGATGATGAAGTTACCGGCGCACGGCTTCGCCTAAGCACTACGACAATATGACCGAGGTCTAAAACTGTGGAGGGGGGCACCGCACACGGCTAAAGATCAACTTGTGTGTCTATGGGGTGCCCCCTCCCCCGTATATAAAGGAGGGGAGGAGGAGGTCGACCGGCCCAAGGGGGGAGTCCTACTCCAAGTAGGAATCGCCCCCTGATGACCCACAAGTATAGGGGATCTATCATAGTCCTTTCGATAAGTAAGAGTCTCGAACCCAACGAGGAGCAGAAGGAAATGACAAGCGGTTTTCAGTAAGGTATTCTCTGCAAGTACTGAAATTATCGGTAACAAATAGTTTTGTGATCAGGTAATTTGTAACGGGTAACAAGTAACAAAAGTAAACAAGGTGCAGCAAGGTGGCCCAATCCTTTTTGTAGCAAAGGACAAGCCTGGACAAACTCTTATATAAAGGAAAGCGCTCCCGAGGACACATGGGAATTATCGTCAAGCTAGTTTTCATCATGCTCATATGATTCGCGTTCGTTACTTTGATAATTTGATATGTGGGTGGACCGGTGCTTGGGTACTGTCCTTCGTTGGACAAGCATCCCACTTATGATTAACCACACTTGCAAGCATCCGCAACTACAAAAGAAGTATTAAGGTAAACCTAACAATAGCATGAAACATGTGGATCCAAATCAGCCCCTTACGAAGCAACACATAAACTAGGGTTTAAGCTTCTGTCACTCTAGCAACCCATCATCTACTTATTACTTCCCAATGCCTTCCCCTAGGCCCAAAAAATGGTGAAGTGTCATGTAGTCGATGTTCACATAACACCGCTAGAGGAAAGACAACATACATCTCATCAAAATATCGAACGAATACCAAATTCACATGACTACTTATAGCAAGACTTCTCCCATGTCCTCAGGAACAAACGTAACTACTCACAAATCATATTCATGTTCATAATCAGAGGGGTATTAATATGCATAAAGGATATGAACATATGATCTTCCACCAAATAAACCAACTAGCATCAACTACAAGGAGTAATCAAAACTACTAGCAACCCACAGGTACCAGTCTGAGGTTTTGAGACAAAGATCGGATACAAGAGATGAACTAGGGTTTGAGATGAGATGGTTTTGGTGAAGATGTTGATGGATATTGACCCCCTCCCGATGAGAGGATCGATGGTGATGACGATGGTGATGATTTCCCCCTCCCGGAGGGATGTTTCCCCGGCAAAACAGCTCCGCTGGAGCCCTAGATTGGTTTTGCCAGGTTCCGCCTCGAGACGGCGGCGCTTCGTCCCGAAAGCTTCCTTCTTATTTTTTCCAGGGCAAAAGACTTCAAATAGCAAAAGATGGGCACCGGAGGCATGCCAGGGGGCCCACGACGCAGGGGGCGCGCCCCCCACCCTCGTGGACAGGGTGTGGCCCCCTCTGGTGCTTTCTTCGCCCAATATTTTTAATATATTCCAAAACTGACTTTCGTGGAGTTTCAGGACTTTTGGAGTTGTGCATAATAGGTCTCTAATATTTGCTCCTTTTCGTGCCCAGAAATCCAGCTGCCGGCATTCTCCCTCTTCGTGTAAACCTTGTAAAATAAGAGAGAATAGGCATAAGTATTGTGACATAATGTGTAATAACAGCCCATAATGCAATAAATATCGATATAAAAGCATGATGCAAAATGGACGTATCAACTCCCCCAAGCTTAGACCTCGCTTGTCCTCAAGCGGAAGCCGATAACGAAAAATATGTCCACATGTTTAGAGATAGAGGTGTCGCTAAAATAAAATACGTACATGAGGGCATCATGATCATTCCTATAACAGCAACATATATACATATTGTCATATGATTTCTTACGCTAAAGTAATAATCTATTCACAATGTAAAGTATGAATCAGAAACTTCACTGAAAACTAACAAACTATAATCTCAGTCATTGAAGCAATTGCAATTTATCATAACATCGGAAAGAGTCAATATAAGAGCTTTTCAGCAAGTCCACATACTCAACTATCATTTAGTCTTTCACAATTGCTAACACTCACGCAATACTTATGGGTATGGAGTTTTAATCGGACACAGAGAAAGATAGGGGCTTATAGTGTTGCCTCCCAACCTTTTACCTCAAGGGTAATGTCAACCATAATAGTTCATGATAACTTACTGTGACGCCCTCGATTCAATCGTACACTAATCATACACGCAAAGGTGTACGATCAAGATCGAGGACTCACGGGAAGATATCACAACACAACTCTAGACACAAAATAAAATAATACAAGCTTTCTATTACAAGCCAGGGGCCTCGAGGGCTCGAATACACAAGGGTCAGCGGAAGCAACAATTACCTGAGTACAGACATAAGTTAGACAAGTTTGCCTTAAGAAGGCTAGCACAAAAGCATCTACGATCGAAAAGGCAAGGCCTCCTGCCTGGGAGCCTCCTAACTACTCCTGGCCTTCGGCGGTCTCCACTTGGTAGTAGGCACCCTCGGGGTAGTAGCAGTCATCGTCGAAGGTGGCGTCTGGATCCTGGGCTCCACCATCTGGTTGCGACATCTGAGAAGAAAGGAAAGAGGTGGAAAAAGAGGGAGCAAAGCAACCGTGAGTACTCATCCAAAGTACTCGCAAGCAAGGATCTACACTACATATGCAACATTATCAAAGGAAGGCTGTATATGTGGACAAAGCTGCAGAAATGCCAGAATAGAGAGGAGGCCTAGTCCTATCGAAGACTAGCATCTTCTGGAAACCACCATCTTGCAGCAACAGGAGGAAGTAGAGTAGCATAAAGTAAAGTAGTAGAAGTGTTATCAACCTCGGCCAGAGATCCTTTCTCGACTCCCTGCGAGAAAGCAATCCCAGAGCCATACTATCCATTTCTCATCACAATCCAATTCTCATCACAAGTATCCAGTTCTAGTTGTATCGATCGGGAAACAATTCCAAGTGTCCGTTACCGTAGGACAGGCTATCGGTAGATGTTTTCTTCCCTGCAGGGGTGCACCAACTTACCCACCACGCTCGATTAACTCCGGCCGGACACACTTTTCCTGGGTCATGCCCGGCCTCGGCCAAACAATACGCCGCAACCCGACCTAGGCTTAATAGAGAGGTCAGCACGCCGGACTAAATCTATGCCCCCAGGGGTCATGGGCCATCGCCCCGGGAACTCCTGCACGTTGCGTGGGCGGCCGGTGAGCAGACCTAGCTACCTCCTTAAAAAGGTAGGAGCTTACCAGTCCAACCCGGCGCGCGCCGCTCAGTCGCTGACGTCTATTAAGCTTCGGCTGATGCATACGACGCATAACGCCCATACTATGCCCACGTGATGGTTAGTGCTATCAGGCCAGAGGCCCCTCGGATCAAATATCCAAATCATAGTGGATTAGGAACGCGCGGTAACAAGCAGAGACTCATGAAAGATGTGACCCCGTTGCCCCATCTCGAGGACTTGCGGCAAGGGCTAGGAATGCCCGGCCACGCCTCGTAATTATCTCGTGGGCACCCTCCAGGTCAACCCGTCTCCACATCACTCGCAATTAAGCTCGCGCGGGTACCCCTCAGGGCCGACCCGTCTTTAGTAACATGGTTCAGTGTAAAGTCATAGTAACCATAGTAACCGTGTGTCTAACACCAAGGGGAAAACCTGAGGAATCACCCTTGACGGATTCCACTCGATGTAATCATCAAGGTGAACGTAAGAGGAACCACCCCCGAGGTTCACACTTGAGGGGTTGCACGACAGAGCCGTATCGGAAGTGGTTAAGGAGGAAATCACCCTTGATGACCATGACCGAATAGCTACACTACAGGTTAACATCAGAAGTGCTGAAGAGGTCTCACCCTCGGCACTCGATAGTAACCCAGTAGTTTTGAGCAACTATGGGGAAAGTGATGTGCGGTGCCGGGGCCTGGTCTTCGATCCCGTTGATCGGGTCTTCGATGATGAAGAGGGGCAACAAGGACAAGGTGGGGGTCACTGATGGATCACTAACCAACCTATACTAAGCAGTTTAGGATAAGCAGGTAGGTAACAATAAGCAGGTTACAAAAGCAGGCTATGCATCAGAATAGGAGCAAACAATAACAGTAGCAAAATCTAATGCAAGCATGAGAGAATGGAATGGGCGATATCGGTATGATCAAAGGGGGGGCTTGCCTGGAAGCTCTGCTGAAAAGGAAGAAGTCTCGTCGTCGACGTAGTCGATCACAGGGGCAGCATCGGTCTCGGGGTCTACCAGAGAGAAGAGGGGGAAGAAACAATAAATATAAAGCAAACAAAGCATCATAAAGCATAACATGGTAATACGCGGTGCTAGAGGTTAACTAATGCGATACTACACGTTGAAGGCGGAGAGGGAAAACATCCGAAGGAGTTTTCCCGACGTCTGGCGTTTCCTGGACAGATGAAAAGAGAGGGGACGGTTCCATGTTCAGCATGCTAGGGGCAAGTGACAGATGAACGGACCGCGTATTCGGATTCGTTGGATTTTTGTGAGCAACTTTCATATAGAAAACATTTTCATCCGAGCTACGGATTATTTTATATGATTTTTCAAAAATTTAATAATATTCTGAAAGTATTATTAATCCTAAAATAAAGTTATTGCACCAGCATGATGTCATCATGATGTCAGCGGTCAACACTGACCGTTGACTGGTCAAACCGGGCAGTGGGGCCCGCCTGTCATTGACTAGTAACTAGCTAACAGTTTTAATTAACTAATCAAGTTAATTAGGTAAACTAACCAAAGTTAATTAATCTAATTAATCGGTTAATTAATTAAATAATCAATTTAAATATTTCCTTTTTTTGGAAAAGGGCGTGGGGCCCGTTGTCATAGGCCCAGGCCACAAACGGGGATTGGGCGCGGGCGTAACCGGGCGGCGGATGCGGGCATGGGCACCGGGCACCAGTGCCCGGGCGGGCCAGGCCGACGGGGAGCGACGGGGCGCCGGCGCAGGGGCCAGCGGCCGAAGGCGGGCGACACGGGGCGAGGGGCGTGGCCCGGCGAGCGGTGGCCGGTGCGGGCGGGCGGCGGAAAGCAGCACGGCAGCAGCTGTCGGGGGTCCAGCGGGCGTCGATCTGCGGCATCGGTTCGAGCGGAGGAGGGCTACATCAACGGCGGTGTCGACCGTGGCGGACGCCGGTGTTCTGGTGTCATCGCGAACAACGACAGAGGCTGCGACATGCCCAAAAGAGGGGTCCTACGGGGTCCTAGAGGTGCCCGGAGCACGACTACGAGCTCGGTTGAGCACTTTGTCGTCGGTAGCGACGGCGACGAGCACCGCGGCGGAGTAAAGCTCGGGTGAAAATGGAAGTGGCGGCTACGGGCATCTACCAGCAGCGCTGAGAGAGGGGAAAGGAGAGACTGCTCACCGGGGAGGCACACGGAGGCCACGGTGGTGGCTTAGGAGCAGCAGGGCCTCGGCAATCGGCGGAGGAGCGCCGGCGACCGTAGGCGCGGAAGAACTCGATTCCGGGGCTATGGTGGCGCCGAGCTCGAACCCTTGGTCAGAGATGGAGTAGAGGAAGCAGGCGGAGCTGTTGGACTCATCGGCGAGGCACGGGGAGCATGGTGGCCACGTCAATGGCGAACGGCGGCGACGATGGTGTTCGGGCGAGATGGAAAAGCGAGGGAGAGGAGCAGGCGGGGGAGAAAGATCTCGAGGGTTGTCGACGAGGCCTAGGGGACTCGTCCTTATCCCCTCGGCGATGTGGCGGCGTGGGGCGGCGAGCAGGTCAGGCGGGGACGGCGAGGGGCGTGCGGCCTCGGTCGGTTGAACAGAAGAGGAGGGGGAAGACGACAAAGGGAGGGGGAGGTGCTGGGCCGCTGGACCGATTCGGCCGGCTAAGGCCGAGGGGCAGGGGGTGGATCTCTCTCTCTCTCTCACCTCTTCTTTTACATTTTTTTAAACTTTTCTGTTTTCTTTTATTTTCAGAAAGCAAAATAGTTTTATAAAAACTAATCTTGCACCTAAAATACCAATTTAACTTAGGCCACTGCTATAATTAACTTGGCACCAAAATAAAGTAGTTTAGTATTTTTTACCAATTAGAAAGGCAATTAAATTATTGACTAGGACATTGTTTTATTTAGTTTAGGGCAGTGAAACACCTTATAAAAATGTTGGTTCACCACCAATAGTAACAAATGATTATTAGCCACATGATGAACATTTTAGATTTCATGTTAATGAAATTTTGAATTTCACTTAGTAATTGAATTTGAATTCAAGTGGAATTTGAAAAGAGATAGGATCAAAGATGATCATGCATTGTTTAACAAAAAGATTAGATTAAACCCAGGGGGTTATTGTAGCATGATGCTCGGGGTGTTACAAATCTCCTCTACTACAAGAAATCTCGTCCCGAGATTTAAGAGGGGGAGTAAGGGGGAAAGTTCTGGTTACGAAAATCTAACGGATCTTCCCGTCCTTGATTGGTCTTCTCGAAGAGGTCGATCCATTATGTTGATGTCTTCAGTTCTTTGTTGCAAGTCATCATCATTTCTTCGGGATCTTCATCGTACTTACGGAAAAGATAAGGGGAAAAAACTCGGGAAAGGCGGAGCTCGACATATGTTAGGTACCTGGGGGCTATCTCAGTGAACAAGGCATAGAGGCATCTCTCGAGTTGAAATCCCAAAAAAACATCGAGAGCAAAATAAGAAGGTGCACTAAGAAGTTTCGAGCGGATAGTTCATCGTTCGTTGCATGGAACAGAGTGTGAAAGGGATCCAGAGCAACAGGAGTAATATTGCATCGGATACCAACATATATCTTTAGGAAGGTGGCTCGTGAATTGCCTATGAAGCCAAGTGTGAGGAATAACTTTGGAAATAGGGGTGTACGGGGGAGTCAGGTTTGGATCCTGTGGAACTGTGGGTTATTGGCCCACCATGTGAGTTAAAAGTAGAAAAGAGCGCTGGCATCTTGCACTGACATGATAGCGAGGCATGTCAGAGGATGGCCTGTCAGTTATGTTGGCAACAACATTGGTACCAAGGGCGAGGGACGAAGAAAACCATTTTCCTGCTCGTTAAGACGAGGCGGACCAATAGGCAAAGTTCTCGTCCATCGGTGGTTACCGGAATGTCATCAACATTAGTAACAGGGTCGTACTAACCGAATTGTACCTCGAGGTGTTTTTATAAGCAGGGAATTAATTCTGCTTATATCATATAGATCAAAAGAAAGACTAACAAACCGATGGAAAGGAAAAGGTGTTTATCAGGATTAATCAGACCAAGGAAAGGAAAAATGTGTTTGCACACAAGAATTGAGGGTATGTCCTTCCCAAGGAAAGGCAGAGAATGATATACATGATAGGACAACAAGTTCAAAAGTATTTAGACAAAGGGGCGAGGGAAGAATCATGATATTACCCACACCATGGTGTTTGAATAATAAACCAAGAAACATTTAGCATTGTGCTTCCAATGTTCTTGTTGATATACGGAGTACCATAGTCAAGCTTCGAGGTAGCAATAACATGGTGTTTCGGGTAAGAGTTGGATCTGAACATCACAAAGGATACAAAGGAACACTTCCAAGATTACCTCGGAATGTAAGGAATAACCAAACACGACTAGGTCTGTGTTGGCAGGAAGTCAAGGATGCCATCAATGATATCACAAACCATCGAGGGGCAGGGATGGTATTTCTAGCCATGAATTCAATTGACATCTCTGAAGAAGCCAAAGTGTTGACGGTGATCACGAAATTTTTTGTCGAGAGACTCTATGAAGATGCCATCGAGCAGAAAAGGAAGGATGAAGTGAAAGGCTATGAGAACCACGGTTTCGACACAAGCTCGAAGTCAAGCTTGTTGTTCGAGGTGAAATGATAAAATGAGGAATATCGTCGTAAGCTTAGCTCATCGTCGGAAGTTGCTCCAGGCATAAGGACCAGGTAGCACAGTTAAAACTTGACACAATTGAAATATAGCCGATCAGGCTAGGAATGATGTGATGGGGTATAAAACTTCCCAGTATCAAGTACTAGGTGTAATGCCGGAAGGTAAAACGGAGTAGAGGTTGGACGGGGGAAATGATTTGCAGAGGATAAGTATTTTAACTTATCCAGTAAATGGAATCAAGGAGGAAATATGGTCGGAACCACGATGGCAAAGGATCAATTCATAGATACAAGATAAGCTTGTATCAAAGAAATAAATATTTTTATGAGCAGCTTCCATGATAAGTTCTACATCGGGTCCATGGGCATGAACACAAAGATTCAAGGTCGACTCCCACTTCTTCAATGCATAACCTTTCATCACTCCTCGTTTTCGAAGAAATTGTAGCGCATAAGATTTATCTGGCGAAGTACCAGAAGAGTAAGACTCGTGAGAACTCTTGGGTTCACATGGATTATGGAAGGCATAAGTTCAACCCATCGGGGCATTTTTATGAATCTATACAACCATCAACCAAGAAAAAGATATGAGTTCGAAAGCAGAGTATCAAAGTCAAAGCCGATGGTACAATTTACCGAAGGTATTATGTATCAGGGAAAAACTCACAAAATTTTGGATGAGAAGGACACTGTCGGATAACAACCCAGCAATGGATCTGGCGATTCACGACAGAGTTGATGTGAGTATCGGTAATCAATCAGATGAAGAAGGGGATGCAAAGGCATCGACTTATAGAAACGTCTGAATGACTCGATGCTTGGGTACAAAGGAATTATGATTTCAAGACGAAGGATTAGAAGCAGAGGCTCTGATCAAAAGATGAGTAAGTTGAATAGACTTAGAGGTTCACCCGATCAAATCTGGATTGGGAAAGAACCAGGTCATATCTGGAAGGATGTCTGAGCCGGAAAGAAAATTTCCAAGGATTAATTGATGATTGTGAGTATTCGCACACACGCTGAATCCATAGGAACAGAATGACAATCACAAAGATTTTTAAAGAATATTGCTAGACATATGGAATTAATCCTAATGCAAGCAGGCAAGGAGAATCAAGAGCAATAGGCTGCAGAGGATTTTGAAAGATCAGATAGCATTTTTAGGTATTTTGGAAAGCATATGAACAACTGGGAACGAACGAACCCCGGTTAAGTGAATTATCCGTAGTGCAAAAAGAAGCTGCAAAGCAAAAGGCACAAAGGATTCTCGGAATAACGACAAGTATTTCGGGGTATCTTGTAGTAACAAGAGCAACTGGGGATGAAGGTATGAGCGACAAGGATATGTAGTTAGTCATAGGGGCTTATCGGTGGTAGGGAATTGCGAACGCGATGAGCACAAGTTATCGGGATAACATCAGAGAGTATCTTCGGAATCTTCTGGTGCAGCAGGCGATCATCTGGACTGAAGGGGCTCTCCGGGAGGAAGCGGTTACGAGAACCTAGTGTTAGAGTTAGCAAAATTATTTAACCCGAATGGAAGAGAGATCAGAGTCCCAGAGTATAGACGAGGAGTAAAAGATCCTAATACCACCCAATGGCGACGTGGGCCCGTAAGCCACACAACCATGTTAGTAAAAGTTTTTTAAGTGACTAGACTCAACTTCGGCCAAGGAGTTGGAAAGGGGGCTACCTACAGGCAGTCGGCTCTGATACCAACTTGTGACGCCCTCGATTCAATCATACACGCAAAGGTGTACGATCAAGATCAAGGACTCACGGGAAGATATCACAACACAACTCTAGACACAAAATAAAATAATATAAGCTTTATATTACAAGCCAGGGGCCTCGAGGGCTCAAATACATAAGCTCGAATACACAAGGGTCAGCGGAAGCAACAATTATCTGAGTACAGACATAAGTTAGACAAGTTTGCCTTAAGAAGGCTAGCACAAAAGCATCTACGATCGAAAAGGCAAGGCCTCCTGCCTGGGAGCCTCCTAACTACTCCTGGCCGTCGGAGGTCTCCACTTGGTAGTAGGCACCCTCGGGGTAGTAGCAGTCGTCGTCGAAGGTGGCGTCTGGATCTTGGGCTCCACCATCTGGTTGCGACATCCGAGAAGAAAGGAAAGAGGTGGAAAAAGAGGGAGCAAAGCAACCGTGAGTACTCATCCAAAGTACTCGCAAGCAAGGATCTACACTACATATGCAACATTATCAATGGAAGGCTGTATATGTGGACTGAGCTGCAGAAATGCCAGAATAGAGAGGAGGCCTAGTCCTATCGAAGACTAGCATCTTCTGGAAACCACCATCTTGCAGCGGCAGGAGGAAGTAGAGTAGCATAAAGTAAAGTAGAAGAAGTGTTATCAACCTCGGCCAAAGATCCTTTCTCGACTCCCTGCGAGAAAGCAATCCCAGAGCCATACTATCCATTTCTCATCACAATCCAATTCTCATCACAAGTATCTAGTTCTAGTTGTATCGATTGGGAAACAACTCCAAGTGTCCGTTACCATAGACAGGCTATCGATATATGTTTTCTTCCCTGCAGGGGTGCACCAACTTACCCACCACGCTCGATTAACTCCGGTCGGACACACTTTCCTGGGTCATGCCGGCCACGGCCAAACAATACGCCGCAACCCGACCTAGGCTTAATAGAGAGGTCAGCACGCCGGACTAAACCTATGCCCCCAGGGGTCATGGGCCATCGCCCCGGGAACTCCTGCATGTTGCGTGGGCGGCCGGTGAGCAGACCTAGCTACCTCCTTCAAAAGGTAGGAGCTTACCAGTCCAACCCGGCGCGCGCCGCTCAGTCGCTGACGTCTATTAAGCTTCGGCTGATGCATACGACACAGAACGCCCATACTATGCCCACGTGATGGTTAGTGCTATCAGGCCAGAGGCCCCTCGGATCAAATATCCAAATCGTAGTGGATTAGGAACGCGCGGTAACAAGCAGAGACTCACGAAAGATGTGACCCCGTTGCCCTGTCTCGAGGACTTGCGGCAAGGGCTAGGAATGCCCGGCCACGCCTCGTAATTATCTCGTGGGCACCCTCCAGGTCAACCCGTCTCCACATCACTCGCAATTAAGCTTGCGCAGGTACCCCTCAGGGCCGACTCGTCTTTAGTAACATGGTTCAGTGTAAAGTCATAGTAACCATAGTAACCGTGTGTCTAACACCAAGGGGAGAACCTGAGGAATCACCCTTGATGGATTCCACTCGATGTAATCATCAAGGTGAACGTAAGAGGAACCACCCCCGAGGTTCACACTTGAGGGGTTGCACGACAGAGCCGTATCGGAAGTGGTTAAGGAGGAAATCACCCTTGATGACCTTGACCGAATAGCTACACTACAGGTTAACATCAGAAGTGCTGAAGAGGTCTCACCCTTGGCACTCGATAGTAACCTAGTAGTGTGGAGCAACTAAGGGGAAAGTGATGTGCGGTGCCGGGGCCTGGTCTTCGATCCCGTTGATCGGGTCTTCGATGATGAAGAGGGGCAACAAGGACAAGGTGGGGGTCACTGATGGATCACTAACCAACCTATACTAAGCAGTTTAGGATAAGCAGGTAGGTAACAATAAGCAGGTTACAAAAGCAGGCTATGCATCAGAATAGGAGCAAACAATAACAGTAGCAAAATCTAATGCAAGCATGAGAGAATGGAATGGGCGATATCGGTATGATCAAAGGGGGGGCTTGCCTGGAAGCTCTGCTGAAAAGGAAGAAGTGTCGTCGTCGACGTAGTCGATCACAGGGGCGGCATCGGTCTCGGGGTCTACCGGAGAGAAGAGGGGGAAGAAACAATAAATATAAAGCAAACAAAGCATCATAAACCATAACATGGTAATACGCGGTGCTAGAGGTGAACTAACGCGATACTACACGTTGAAGGCGGAGAGGGAGAACATCCGAAGGAGTGTTCCCGACGTCTGGCGTTTCCTGGACAGATGAAAAGAGAGGGGATGGTTCCATGTTCAGCATGCTAGGGGCAAGTGACAGATGAACGGACCGCGTATTCGGATTCGTTGGATTTTTCTGAGCAACTTTCATATAGAAAACATTTTCATCCGAGCTACGGATTATTTTATATGATTTTTCGAAGATTTAATAATATTCTGAAAGTAATATTAATCCTAAAACAAAGTTATTGCACCAGCATGATGTCATCGTGACGTCAGCGGTCAACACTGACCGTTGACTGGTCAAATCGGGCAGTGGGGCCCGTCTGTCATTGACTAGTAACTAGCTAACAGTTTTAATTAACTAATCAAGTTAGTTAGGTAAACTAAACAAAGTTAATTAATCTAATTAATTGGCTAATTAATTAAATAATTAATCTCAATATTTCCTTTTTTTGGAAAAGGGGCATGGGGCCCGTTGTCATAGGCCCAGGCCACAAACGGGGATTGGGCGCGGGCGTAACCGGGCGGCGGATGCGGGCATGGGCACCGGGCACCAGTGCCCGGGCGGGCCAGGCCGACGGGGAGCTATGGGGCACCGGCGCAGGGGCCAGCGGGCGGCACGGGGCGATGGGCGTGGACCGGCGAGCGGTGGCCGGTGCGGGCGGGCGGCGGAAAGCAGCACGGCAACAGCTGTCGGGGGTCCAGCGGGCGTCGATCTGCGGCATCGGTTCGAGTGGAGGAGGGCTACATCGACGGCGGTGTCGACCGTGGTGGACGCCGGTTTTCTGGTGTCATCGCGAACAAGGACAGAGGCTGTGACATGCCCAAAAGAGGGGTCCTACGGGGTCCTAGAGGTGCCCGGAGCACGACTGCGAGCTCGGTTGAGCACTTTATCGTCGGTAGCGATGGCGACGAGCACCGCGGCGGACTAAAGCTCAGGTGAAAATGGAAGTGGCGGCTACGGGCATCTACGAGCAGCGCTGAGAGAGGGGAAAGGAGAGACTGCTCACCAGGGAGGCACATGGAGGCCACGGTGGTGGCTTAGGAGCAGCAGGGCGTCGGCAATCGGCGGAGGAGCGCCGGCGACCGTAGGTGCGGAAGAACTTGATTCCGGGGTTGTAGTGGCGCCGAGCTCAAACCCTTGGTCAGAGATGGAGTAGAGGAAGCAGGCGGAGCTGTTGGACTCATCGGCGAGGCGCGGGGAGCATGGTAGCCGCGTCAATGGCGAACGACGGTGACGATGGTGTTCGGGCGAGATGGAAAAGCGAGGGAGAGGAGCAGGCGGGGGAGAAAGATCTCGAGGGTTGTCGACGAGGCCTAGGGGACTCGTCCTTATCCCCTCGGCGATGTGGCGGCGTGGGGCGGCGAGCAGGTCAGGTGGGGACGGTGAGGAGCGTGCGCCCTCGGTCGGTTGAACAGAAGAGGAGGGGGAAGACGACAAAGGGAGGGGGAGGTGCTGGGCCGCTGGACCGATTCGGCCGGCTAAGGCCGAGGGGCAGGGGGTGGATCTCTCTCTCTCTCACCTCTTCTTTTACATTTTTTTAAACTTTTCTGTTTTCTTTTATTTTCAGAAAGCAAAATAGTTTTATAAAAACTAATCTTGCACCTAAAATACCAATTTAACTTAGGCCACTGCTATAATTAACTTGGCACCAAAATAAAGTAGTTTAGTATTTTTACCAATTAGAAAGGCAATTAAATTATCGACTAGGACATTGTTTTATTTAGTTTAGGGCAGTGAAAGACCTTATAAAAATGTTGGTTCACCACCAATAGTAACAAATGATTATTAGCCACATGATGAGCATTTTAGATTTCATGTTAGTGAAATTTTGAATTTCACTTAGTAATTGAATTTGAATTCAAGTGGAATTTGAAAAGAGATAGGATCAAAGATGATCATGCATTGTTTAACAAAAATATTAGATTAAACCCAGGGGGTTACTGTAGCATGATACTCGGGGTGTTACACTTACATCCAATTGGATATATATATATCAGGATCTTTCCAACACAATGTTGAAGGAAATATGCCCTAGAGGCAATAATAAAGTTGTTATTTATATTTCCTTATATCATGATAAATGTTTATTATTCATGCTAGAATTGTATTAACTGGAAACTTAGTACATGTGTGAATACATAGACAAACAGAGTGTCACTAGTATGCCTCTACTTGACTAGCTCGTTAATCAAAGATGGTTAAGTTTCCTAGCCATGGACAACGAGTTGTCATTTGATAAACGGGATCGCATCATTAGAGAATGATGTGATTGACTTGACCCATCCGTTAGCTTAGCATGATGATCGTTTAGTTTGTTACTATTGCTTTCTTCATAACTTATACATGTTCCTATGACTATGAGATTATGCAACTCCCGAATTCCGGAGGAACACTTAGTGTGCTATCAAACGTCACAACGTAATTGGATGATTATAAAGATGCTCTACAAGTGTCTCCGATGGTGTTTGTTGAGTTGGCATAGATCGAGATTAGGATTTGTCACTCTGAGTATCGGAGAGGTATCTCTGGGCCCTCTCGGTAATGCACATCACTATAAGCCTTGCAAGCATTGTGATTAATGAGTTAGTTGCGGGATGATGCATTACGGAACGAGTAAAGAGACTTGCCGGTAACGAGATTGAACTAGGTATTGAGATACCGACGATCGAATCTCGGGCAAGTAACATACCGATGACAAAGGGAACAACGTATGCTGTTATGCGGTTTGACCGATAAAGATCTTCGCAGAATATGTAGGAACCAATATGAGCATCCAGGTTCTGCTATTGGTTATTGACCGTAGATGAGTCTCGGTCATGTCTACATAGTTCTCGAACCTGTAGGGTCCGCACGCTTAATGTTCGATGACGATCGATATTATGAGTTTATGTGTTTTGATGAACCGAAGGTTGTTCGGATTCCCGGATGTGATCACGAGCATGACGAGGAGTCTCGAAATGGTCGAGACATAAAGATCGATATATTGGAAGCCTATGTTTGGACATCGGATGGTTCCTGGTGAATTCGGGCTTTTACCGGAGTACCAGGGGGTTACCGAAACCCCCCGGGGAGTGTTTGGGCCTTATTGGGCCTTAGTGGGAGAGAGGAGGAGGCGGCCTAGGAGGGGGGGCGCCCCCCAAGCCCAATCCGAATTGGGAGGGGGCCGGCCCCCTTTCCTTCCTTTCTCTCTCCTCCTTCCTTCCTCTCCTACTCCTACTTGGAAGGGGGGAATCCTACTCCCGGTGAGAGTAGGACTCCCCTAGGGCGCGCCATAGAGAGGCCGGCCCTCCCCCTCCTCCACTCCTTTATATACGAGGGAGGGGGGACCCCATAGACACACAAGTTGATCATTGTCTTAGCCGTGTGCGGTGCCCCCCTCCACCATAATCCACCTCGGTCATATCGTCGTAGTGCTTAGGCGAAGCCCTGCGCCGGTAGCTTCATCATCACCGTCATCACGCCGTCGTGCTGACGAAGCTCTCCCACGACACTCAGCTGGATCGAGAATTCATGGGATGTTACCGAGCCGAACGTGTGCAGATCGCGGAGGTGCCGTACTTTCGGTGCTAGGATCGGTCAGATCGTGAAGACGTACGACTACATCAACCGCGTTGTCATAACGCTTCCACTTACGGTCTACAAGGGTACGTGGACTACACTCTCCCCTCTCGTTGCTATGCATCACCATGATAGATCTTACGTGTCCGTAGGATTTTTTTTGAAATTACTGCGTTTTCCAACAGTGGCATCCGAGCCAGGTCTATGCGTAGATGTTATAT
This sequence comes from Aegilops tauschii subsp. strangulata, assembly GCF_002575655.3. NCBI lineage: Eukaryota > Viridiplantae > Streptophyta > Magnoliopsida > Poales > Poaceae > Aegilops > Aegilops tauschii. The sequence continues at coordinate 72,430,191 of NC_053037.3, forward strand.
GCACGAGTAGAACACAAAGAGTTGTGGGCGATAATAGTCATACTGCTTACCAGCATGTCATACTTTGATTCGGCGGTATTGTTGGATGAAGCGGCTCAGACCGACATTACGCGTACGCTTACGCGAGACTGGTTCTACCGACGTGCTTCGCACACAGGTGGCTAGTGGGTGTCAGTTTCTCCAACTTTAGTTGAATCGAGTGTGACTACGCCCGGTCCTTGTTAAAGGTTAAAACAGCACACTTGACAAAAAATCGTTGTGGTTTTGATGCGTAGGTAAGAACGATTCTTGCTCAGCCCGTAGCAGCCACGTAAAACTTGCAACAACAAAGTAGAGGACGTCTAACTTGTTTTTGCAGGGCATGCTGTGATGTGATATGGTCAAGACATGATGCTAAATTTTATTGTATGAGATGATCATGTTTTGTAACAGAGTTATCGGCAACTAGCGGGAGCCATATGGTTGTCGCTTTATTGTATGAAATGCAATCGCCATGTAATTGCTTGACTTTATCACTAAGCGATAGCAATAGTCGTAGTAGCAATAGTTGGCAAGACGACAACGATGCTTCGATGGAGATCAAGGTGTCAAGCCGGTGACGATGGTGATCATGACGGTGCTTTGGAGATGGAGATCAAAGGCACAAGATGATGATGGCCATATCATATCACTTATATTGATTGCATGTGATGTTTATCCTTTATACATCTTATTTTGCTTAGTTCAACGGTAGCATTATAAGATGATCCCTCACTAAATTTCAAGGTACAAGTGTTCTCCCTGAGTATGCACCATTGCTACAGTTCGTCATGCTGAGACACCACGTGATGATCGGGTGTGATAAGCTCTACGTTCACATACACCGGGTGCAAGCCAGTTTTGCACATGCAGAATACTCGGGTTAAACTTGACGAGCCTAGCATATGCAGATATGGCCTCGGAACACTGAGACCGAAAGGTCGAGCGTGAATCATATAGTAGATATGATTAACATAGTGATGTTCACCATTGAAAACTACTCCATCTCACGTGATGATCGGACATGGTTTAGTTGATATGGATCACGTGATCACTTAGATGATTAGAGGGATGTCTATCTAAGTGGGAGTTCTGAAGTAATAGATTAATTGAACTTTGATTTATCATGAACTTAGTATCTGATAGTGTTTTGCTTGTCTATGTTGTTGTAGATAGATGGCCCGTGTTGTTGTTCCCTTGAATTTTAATGCGTTCCTAGAGAAAGCTAAGTTGAAAGATGATGGTAGCAACTACACGGACTAGGTCCATAACTTGAGGATTATCCTCATTGCTGCACAGAACAATTACATCCTGGAAGCACTGCTAGGTGACAAACCCGCTGCAGGAGCAACGCCAGATGTTATGAACGTCTGGCAGAGCAAAGCTGATGACTACTCAATAGTTCAGTGTGCCATGTTTTACGGATTAGAAACGGGACTTCAACGACGTTTTGAACGTCATGGAACATATGAGATGTTCCAGGAGTTGAAGTTAATATTTCAAGCAAATGCCCGGATTGAGAGATATGAAGTCTCCAATAAGTTCTACATCTGCAAAATGGAGGAGAATAGTTCTGTCAGTGAACATATACTCAGAATGTCTGGGTACCACAACTACTTGACTCAACTGGGAGTTAATCCTCCTGATGATAGTGTCATTGACAGAGTTCTTCAATCACGGCCACCAAGCTACAAGAGCTTCGTGATGAACTATAATATGCAAGAGATGGATAAGACAATTCCCGAGCTCTTCGCAATGCTAAAGGCTGCGGAGCTAGAAATCAAGAAAGAGCATCAAATGTTGATGGTCAACAAGACCACCAGTTTCAAGAAAAAGGGTAAAGGGAAGAAGGGGAACTTCAAGAAGAACAGCAAGCAAGTTGCTGCTCAAGTGAATAAGCCCAAGTCTGGACATAAGCCTGAGACTGAGTGCTTCTTCTGCAAAGGGACTGGCCACTGGAAGCGAAACTGCCCCAAGTTTTTGGCGGAGAAGAAGGATGGCAAAGTGAAAGGTATATTTGATATACATGTTATTGATGTGTACCTTACTAATGGTCGCAGAAGCGCCTGGGTGTTTGATACTGGTTCTGTTGCTAATATTTGCAACTCGAAACAGGGGCTACAGATTAAGCGAAGATTGGCTAAGGACGAGGTGACGATGCGCGTGGGAAATGGTTCCAAAGTCGATGTGATCGCCGTCGGCACGCTACTTCTACATCTACCTTCGGGATTAGTTTTAGACCTAAATAATTGTTATTTGGTGCCAGCGTTGAGCATGAACATTATATCTGGATCTTGTTTGATGCGAGACGGTTATTCATTTAGGTCAGAGAATAATGGTTGTTCTATTTATATGAGTAATATCTTTTATGGTCATGCACCCTTGATGAGTGGTCTATTTTTACTAATTCCCAATAGTAGTGATACACATGTTCATGAAGGAAATATGCCCTAGAGGCAATAATAAAGTATTATTTATTTCCTTATATCATGATAAATGTTTATTATTCATGCTAGAATTGTATTAACCGGAAACATAATACATGTGTGAATACATAGACAAATAGAGTGTCACTAGTATGTCTCAACTTGACTAGCTCGTTAATCAAAGATGGTTATGTTTCCTAGCCATAGACATGAGTTGTCATTTGATTAACGGGATCACCTCATTAGGAGAATGACGTGATTGACTTGACCCATTCCGTTAGCTTAGCACGCGATCGTTTAGTATGTTGATGTTGCTTTCTTCATGACTTATACATGTTCCTATGACTATGAGATTATGCAACTCCCGTTTACCGGAGGAACACTTTGTGTGCTACCAAACGTCACAACGTAACTGGGTGATTATAAAGGTGCTCTACAGGTGTCTCCAAAGGTACTTGTTGGGTTCGCGTATTTCGAGATTAGGATTTGTCACTCCGATTGTCGGAGAGGTATCTCTGGGCCCACTCGGTAATGCACATCACTATAAGCCTTGCAAGCATTGTGACTAATGAGTTAGTTGCGGGATGATGTATTACGGAACGAGTAAAGAGACTTGCCGGTAACGAGATTGAACTAGGCATCGAGATACCGACGATCGAATCTCGGGCAAGTAACATACCGATGACAAAGGGAACAATGTATGTTGTTATGCGGTCTGACCGATAAAGATCTTCATAGAATATGTGGGAGCCAATATGGGCATCCAGGTCCCGCTATTGGTTATTGACCGGAGAGGTGTCTCGGTCATGTCTACATAGTTCTCGAACCCAAAGGGTCCGCACGCTTAAAGTTACGATGACAGTTATATTATGAGTTTATATGTTTTGATGTACCGAAGGTTGTTCGGGGTCCCGGATGTGATCACGGACATGACGAGGAGTCTCGAAATGGTCGAGACATAAAGATTGATATATTGGACGACTATATTCGGACACCGGAAGTGTTCCGGAGAAGTTTCGGATAAAACCGGAGTGCCGGAGGGTTACCGGAACCCCCCGGGGAAGGATTGGGCCTTAGTGGGCCTTGAGGGGAGAGAGAGGGCAGCAGCCAGGAGGTGGCGCGCCCCCTCCCAAGGGGAGTCCTAGTTGGACTAGGAGAAGGGGCCGCAACCCCCTTTCCCTCTCCCTCTCCCTCTCTTTCCTTCCCCCCTTCTTTCCTAGTAGGACTAGGAAAGGGGAGTCCTACTCCTACTAGGAGGAGGACTCCCCCTCTCTCCTTGGCGCGCCTAGGGCAGCCGGCCTCCCCCTTGCTCCTTTATATACGGGGCAGGGGGCACCTAAGGACACACTTGATATACGATATTTTAGCCGTGTGCGGTGCCCCCCTCCACCATATTACACCTCGATAATACCGTTGCGGAGCTTAGGCGAAGCCCTGCGTCGGTGGAACATCATCATCGTCACCACGCCGTCGTGTTGATGAAACTCTCCCTCAACACTTGGCTGGATCGGAGTTCGAGGGACGTCATCGAGCTGAACGTGTGCTGAACTCGGAGGTGCCGTGCGTTCGGTACTTGATCGGTCGGATCGTGAAGACGTACGACTACATCAACCGCGTTGTGTTAACGCTTCCGCTTTCGGTCTACGAGGGTACGTGGACAACACTCTCCCCTCTCGTTGCTATGCATCACCATGATCTTGCGTGTGCGTAGGAAATTTTTTGAAATTACTACGTTCACCAACAGTAGTATCCGAGCCTGGTTTTATGCGTTGATGCTATGCACGAGTAGAACACAAGTGAGTTGTGGGCGATATAAGTCATACTACTTACCAGCATGTCATACTTTGGTTCGGCGGTATTGTGAGATGAAGCGGCCCGGACCGACATTACGCGTACGCTTACGCGAGACTGGTTTCACCGTTGCGAGCACTCGTTGCTTAAAGGTGACTGGCGGGTGTCTGTCTCTCTCACTTTAGTTGAACCGAGTATGGCTACGCCCGGTCCTTGCGAAGGTTAAAACAGCACCAACTTGACAAACTATCGTTGTGGTTTTGATGCGTAGGTAAGAACAGTTCTTGCTAAGCCCGTAGCAGCCACGTAAAACTTGCAACAACAAAGTAGAGGACGTCTAACTTGTTTTTGCAGGGCATGTTGTGATGTGATATGGTCAAGACATGATGCTATATTTTATTGTATGAGATGATCATGTTTTGTAACCGAGTTATCGGCAACTGGCAGGAGCCATATGGTTGTCGCTTTATTGTATGCAATGCAATCGCCATGTAATTGTCTTACTTTATCACTAAGCGGTAGCGATAGTCGTAAAAGCAATAAGTTGGCGAGACGACAACGATACTACGATGGAGATCAAGGTGTCGCGCCGGTGACGATGGTGATCATGACGGTGCTTCAGAGATGGAGATCACAAGCACAAGATGATGATGGCCATATCATATCACTTATATTGATTGCATGTGATGTTAATCTTTTATGCATCTTATCTTGCTTTGATTGACGGTAGCATTATAAGATGATCTCTCACTAAAATTTCAAGATAAAGTGTTCTCCCTGAGTATGCACCGTTGCGAAAGTTCTTCGTGTTGAGACACCACGTGATGATCGGGTGTGATAGGCTCTACGTTCAAATACAACGGGTGCAAAACAGTTGCACACGCGGAATACTCAGGTTAAACTTGACGAGCCTAGCATATGCAGATATGGCCTCGGAACACGGAGACCGAAAGGTCGAGCGTGAATCATATAGTAGATATGATCAACATAGTGATGTTCACCATTGAAACTACTCCATCTCACGTGATGATCGGACATGGTTTAGTTGATATGGATCACGTGATCACTTAGAGGATTAGAGGGATGTCTATCTAAGTGGGAGTTCTTAAGTAATATGATTAATTGAACTTGAATTTATCATGAACTTAGTACCTGATAGTATCTTGCTTGTCAATGTTAATTGTAGATAAATGGCCCGTGCTGTTGTTCCGTTGAATTTTAATGCGTTCCTTGAGAAAGCAAAGTTGAAAGATGATGGTAGCAATTACACGGACTGGGTCCGTAACTTGAGGATTATCCTCATTGCTGCACAGAAGAATTACGTCCTGGAAGCACGGCTAGGTGTCAGGCCTCCTGCAAGAGCTACGCCAGAAGTTATGAACGTTTGGCAGAGCAAAGCTGATGACTACTCAATAGTTCAGTGTGCCATGCTTTACGGCTTAGAACCGGGACTTCAACGACGTTTTGAACGTCATGGAGCATATGAGATGTTCCAGGAGTTGAAGTTAATATTTCAAGCAAATGCCCGGATTGAGAGATATGAAGTCTCCAATAAGTTCTATAGCTGCAAGATGGAAGAGAATAGTTCTGTCAGTGAGCATATACTCAGAATGTCTGGGTATAATAATCACTTGATTCAACTGGGAGTTGAACTTCCGGATGATTGCGTCATTGACAGAATTCTTCAATCACTGCCACCAAGCTACAAGAGCTTCGTGATGAACTATAACATGCAAGGGATGGATAAGACAATTCCCGAGCTCTTCGCAATGCTAAAGGCAGCGGAGGTAGAAATCAAAAAGGAGCATCAAGTGTTGATGGTCAGTAAAACCACTAGTTTCAAGAAAAAGGGCAAAGGGAAGAAGAAAGGGAACTTCAAGAAGAACAGTAAGCAAGTTGTTGTTCAGGAGAAGAAATCCAAGTCTGGACCTAAGCCTGAAACTGAGTGCTTCTACTGTAAGCAGACTGGCCACTGGAAGCGGAACTGCCCCAAGTATTTGGCGGATAAGAAGGATGGCAAGGTTAACAAAGGTATATGTGATATACATGTGATTGATGTGTACCTTACTAATACTCGCAGTAGCACCTGGGTACTTGATACTGGTTCTGTTGCTAATATTTGCAACTCGAAACAGGGGCTACGGATTAAGCGAAGATTGGCTAAGGATGAGGTGACGATGCGCGTGGGAAATGGTTCCAAAGTCGATGTGATCGCCGTCGGCACGCTACCTCTACATCTACCTTCGGGATTAGTTTTAGACCTAAATAATAATTATTTGGTGCCGGCGTTGAGCATGAACATTATATCTAGATCTTGTTTAATGCGAGATGGTTATTCATTTAAATCAGAGAATAATGGTTGTTCTATTTACATGAATAATATCTTTTATGGTCATGCACCCTTGAAGAGTGGTCTATTTTTAATGAATCTCGATAGTAGTGATACACATATTCATAATGTCGAAGCCAAAAGATGCAGAGTTGATAATCACAGTGCAACTTATTTGTGGCACTGCCGTTTGGGTCATATCGGTGTAAAGCGCATGAAGAAACTCCATACTGATGTAATTTTGGAATCACTTGATTTTGAATAACTTGGTACTTGCGAACCGTGCCTTATGGGCAAGATGACCAAAACACCGTTCTCCGGAACTATGGAGAGAGCAACGGATTTGTTGGAAATCATACATACAGATGTATGTGGTCCGATGAATATTGAGGCTCGTGGCGGATATCGTTATTTTCTCACCTTCACAGATGATTTGAGCAGATATGGGTATATCTACTTAATGAAACATAAGTCTGAAACATTTGAAAAGTTCAAAGAATTTCAGAGTGAAGTTGAAAATCATCGTAACAAGAAAATAAAATTCCTACGATCTGATCGTGGAGGAGAATATTTGAGTTACGAGTTTGGCCTACATTTGAAACAATGCGGAATAGTTTCGCAACTCACGCCACCCGGAACACCGCAGCGTAATGGTGTGTCCGAACGTCGTAATCGTACTTTATTAGATATGGTGCGATCTATGATGTCTCTTACTGATTTACCGCTATCGTTTTGGGGTTATGCTTTAGAGACGGCTGCATTCACTCTAAATAGGACACCATCAAAATCCGTTGAGACGACGCCTTTTGAACTATGGTTTGGCAAGAAACCAAAGTTGTCGTATCTTAAAGTTTGGGGTTGCGATGCTTATGTGAAGAAACTTCAACCTGATAAGCTCGAACCTAAATCGGAGAAATGTGTCTTCATAGGATACCCAAAGAAGACTGTTGGGTACACCTTCTATCACAGATCCGAAGGCAAGATATTCGTTGCTAAGAATGGATCCTTTCTAGAGAAGGAGTTTCTCTCGAAAGATGTGAGAGGGAGGAAAGTAGAACTTGATGAGGTAACTGTACCTGCTCCCTTATTGGAAACTAGATCATCGCCGAAATCAGTTTCTGCGACACCTACACCAATTAGTGAGGAAGTTAATGATAATGATCATGAAACTTCAGATCAAGTTATTACTGAACTTCGTAGGTCAACTAGATCAAGATCCGCACCAGAGTGGTACGGCAATCCTGTTCTGGAGGTCATGTTACTAGACCATGATGAACCTACGAACTATGAAGAAGCGATGGTGAGCCCAGATTCCGCAAAATGGCTTGAAGCCATGAAATCCAAGATGGGATCCATGTATGAGAACAAAGTATGGACTTTGGTTGACTTGCCCGATGGTCGGCAAGCCATTGAAAATAAATGGATCTTCAAGAAGAAGACTGACGCTGATGGTAATGTTACTGACTATAAAGCTCGACTTGTTGCGAAAGGTTTTCGACAAGTTCAAGGGATTGACTACGATGAGACCTTCTCACCCGTAGTGATGCTTAAGTCTATCCGAATCATGTTAGAAATTGCCTCATTTTATGATTATGAAATTTGGCAAATGGATGTCAAAACTGCATTCCTGAATGGATTTCTGGAAGAAGAGTTGTATATGATGCAACCGGAAGGTTTTGTAGATCCAAAGGGAGCTAACAAAGTGTGCAAGCTCCAGCGATCCATTTATGGACTGGTGCAAGCCTCTCGGAGTTGGAATAAACGCTTTGATAGTGTGATCAAAGCATTTGGTTTTATACAGACTTTTGGAGAAGCCTGTATTTACAAGAAAGTGAGTGGGAGCTCGATAGCATTTCTGATATTATATGTGGATGACATATTACTGATTGGAAATGATATAGAATTTCCGGATAGCATAAAGGGATACTTGAATAAGAGTTTTTCAATGAAAGACCTCGGTGAAGCTGCATATATATTTGGCATTAAGATCTATAGAGATAGATCAAGACGCTTAATTGGACTTTCACAAAGCACATACCTTGACAAAGTTTTGAAGAAGTTCAAAATGGATCAAGAAAAGAAAGGGTTCTTGCCTATACTACAAGGTGTGAGATTGAGTAAGACTCAATGCCCGACCACTGCAGAAGATAGAGAGAAGATGAAAGATGTTCCCTATGCTTCAGCCATAGGCTCTATCATGTATGCAATGCTGTGTACCAGACCTGATGTGTCCCTTGCTATAAGTTTAGCAGGGAGGTACCAAAGTAATCCAGGAGTGGATCACTGGACAGCGGCCAAGAACATCCTGAAATACCTGAAAAGGACTAAGGATATGTTTCTCATTTATGGAGGTGACAAAGAGCTCATCGTAAGAGGTTACGTTGATGCAAGCTTTGACACTGATCCGGACGATTCGAAATCGCAAACCGGATACGTATTTACATTGAACGGTGGAGCTGTCAGTTGGTGCAGTTCTAAGCAAAGTGTCGTGGCGGGATCTACGTGTGAAGCGGAATACATAGCGGCTTCGGAAGCAGCAAATGAAGGACTCTGGATGAAGGAGTTCATATCCGATATAGGTGTCATACCTAGTACATCGGGACCAATGAATTTTTTTTGTGACAATACTGGTGCAATTGCCTTAGCAAAGGAATCCAGATTTCACAAGAGAACCAAGCACATCAGAAGACGCTTCAATTCCATCCGGGATTTAGTCCAGGTGGGAGACATAGAAATTTGCAAGATACATACGGATCTGAATGTTGCAGACCCGTTGACTAAGCCTCTTCCACGAGCAAAACATGATCAGCACCAAGACTCCATGGGTGTGAGAATCATTACTGTGTAATCTAGATTATTGACTCTAGTGCAAGTGGGAGACTGAAGGAAATATGCCCTAGAGGCAATAATAAAGTATTATTTATTTCCTTATATCATGATAAATGTTTATTATTCATGCTAGAATTGTATTAACCGGAAACATAATACATGTGTGAATACACAGACAAACAGAGTGTCACTAGTATGCCTCTACTTGACTAGCTCGCTAATCAAAGATGGTTATGTTTCCTAGCCATAGACATGAGTTGTCATTTGATTAACGGGGTCACCTCATTAGGAGAATGACGTGATTGACTTGCCCCATTCCGTTAGCTTAGCACCCGATCGTTTAGTATGTTGCTGTTGCTTTCTTCATGACTTATACATGTTCCTATGACTATGAGATTATGCAACTCCCGTTTACCGGAGGAACACTTTGTGTGCTACCAAACGTCACAACGTAACTGGGTGATTATAAAGGTGCTCTACAGGTGTCTCCAAAGGTACTTGTTGGGTTGGCGTATTCCGAGATTAGGATTTGTCACTCCGATTGTCGGAGAGGTATCTCTGGGCCCACTCGGTAATGCACATCACTATAAGCCTTGCAAGCATTGTGACTAATGAGTTAGTTGCAGGATGATGTATTACGGAACGAGTAAAGAGACTTGCCGGTAACGAGATTGAACTAGGTATCGAGATACCGACGATCGAATCTCGGGCAAGTAACATACCGATGACAAAGGGAACAACGTATGTTGTTATGCGGTCTGACCAATAAAGATCTTCGTAGAATATGTGGGAGCCAATATGGGCATCCAGGTCCCGCTATTGGTTATTGACCGGAGAGGTGTCTCGGTCATGTCTACATAGTTCTCGAACCCAAAGGGTCCGCACGTTTAAAGTTACGATGACAGTTATATTATGAGTTTATATGTTTTGATGTACCAAGGTTGTTCAGAGTCCCGGATGTGATCACGGACATGACGAGGAGTCTCGAAATGGTCGATACATAAAGATTGATATATTGGACGACTATATTCGGACACCGGAAGTGTTCCGGAGAAGTTTCGGATAAAACCGGAGTGCCGGAGGGTTACCGGAACCCCCCGGGGAAGTATTGGTCCTTAGTGGGCCTTGAGGGGAGAGAGAGGGCAGCAGCCAGGAGGTGGCGCGCCCCCCTCCCAAGGGGAGTCCTAGTTGGACTAGGAGAAGGGGGCGCAGCCCCCTTTCCCTCTCCCTCTCCCTCTCTTTCCTTCCCCCCCTTCTTTCCTAGTAGGACTAGGAAAGGGGAGTCCTACTCCTTCTAGGAGGAGGACTCCCCCTCTCTCCTTGGCGCGCCTAGGGCAGCCGGCCTCCCCCTTGCTCCTTTATATACGGGGGCAGGGGGCACCTAAGGACACACTTGATATACGATATTTTAGCCGTGTGCGGTGCCCCCCTCCACCATATTACACCTCGATAATACCGTTGCGGAGCTTAGGCGAAGCCCTGCGTCGGTGGAACATCATCATCATCACCACGCCGTCGTGCTGATGAAACTCTCCCTCAACACTCGGCTAGATCGGAGTTCGAGGGACGTCATCGAGCTGAACGTGTGTAGAACTTGGAGGTGCCGTACGTTCGGTACTTGATCGGTCGGATCGTGAAGACGTACGACTACATCAACCGCGTCGTAATAACGCTTCCGCTGTCGGTCTACGAGGGTACGTGGACAACACTCTCCCCTCTCGTTGCTATGCATCACCATGATCTTGCGTGTGCGTAGGAAAAATTTGAAATTACTACGTTCCCCAACAGTTCATAGTATTGAAGCCAAAAGATATAGGTATAATAATGATAGTGCAACTTATTTGTGGCACTGCCGTTTTGGTCATATTGGTGTAAAGCGCATGAAGAAACTCCATGCTAATGGGCTTTTGGAATCGCTTGATTATGAATCACTTGATGCTTGCAAACCATGCCTCATGGGCAAGATGACTAAGACTCCGTTCTCCGGAACAATGGAGCGAGCAACAGACTTGTTGGAAATAATACATACTGATGCGGTCCGATGAGTGTTGATGCTCGCGGCGGGTATCGTTATTTCCTTACCTTCATAGATGATTTGAGCATATATGGGTATATCTACTTGATGAAACATAAGTATGAAACATTTGAAAAGTTCAAAGAATTTCAGAGTGAAGTGGAAAATCATCGTAACAAGGAAATAAAATTTCTACGATCTGATCGTGGAGGTGAATACTTGAGTTACGAGTTTGGTCTTCATTTGAAACAATGCGGAATAGTTTCGCAACTCATGCCACCTGGAACACCACAGCGTAATGATGTGTCCGAACATCGTAATCGTATTTTACTAGATATGGTGCGATCTATGATGTCTCTCACTGATTTACCGCTATCGTTTTGGGGTTATGCTTTTGAGACAGCTGCATTCACATTAAATAGGGCACCATCTAAATTCGTTGAGACGGCACCTTATAAACTATGGTTTGGAAAGAAACCCAAGTTGTCGTTTCTTAAAGTTTGGGGCTACGATGCTTATGTGAAAAAGCCTCAACCTGATAAGCTCGAACCCAAATCGGAGAAATGTGTCTTCATAGGATACCCAAAGGAGACTGTTGGGTACACCTTCTATCACAGATCCAAAGGAAAGATATTCGTTGCTAAGAATGGATCCTTTCTAGAGAAGGAGTTTCTCTCCAAAGAAGTGAGTGGGAGGAAAGTAGAACTTGATGAGGTAACAGTACCTGCTCCCTTATTGGAAAGTAGTTCATCACAGAAATCAGTTCCAGTGATTCCTACATCAGTAAGTGAGGAAGTTAATGATGATGATCATGAAACTTCTGATCAAGTTACTACCAAACCTCGTAGGTCAACCAGAGTAAGATCCGCACCAGAGTGGTACGGTAATCCTGTTCTGGAAGTCATGTTACTTGACCATGACGAACCTACGAACTATGAGGAAGTGATGATGAGCCCAGATTCCACAAAATGGCTTGAGGCCATGAAATCTGAGATGGGATCCATGTATGAGAACAAAGTATGGACTTTGGTTGACTTGCCCGATGATCGGCAAGCCATAGAGAATAAATGGATCTTCAAGAAGAAGACTGACGCTGACGGTAATATTACTGCCAACAAAGCTTGACTTGTTGCAAAAGGTTTTCGACAAGTTCAAGGAGTTGACTACGATGAGACTTTCTCACCCGTAGCGATGCTTAAGTCCGTCTGAATCATCTTAGCAATTGCCGCATTTTATGATTATGAAATTTGGCAAATGGATGTCAAAACTACATTCCTTAATGGATATCTTAAAGAAGAGTTGTATATGATGCAACCAGAAGGTTTTGTCGATCCAAAAGGTGCTAACAAAGTGTGCAAGCTCCAACGATCCATTTATGGACTGGTGCAAGCCTCTCGGAGTTGGAATATATGCTTTGATAGTGTGATCAAAGCATATGGATTTATAAAGACTTTTGGAGAAGCCTGTATTTACAAGAAAGTGAGTGGGAGCTCTGTAGCATTTCTGATATTATATGCGGATGACATATTGTTGATCGAAAATGATACTGAATTTCTGAATAGCATAAAAGGATACTTGAATAAGAATTTTTCAATGAAAGACCTCGATGAAGCTGCTTATATATTGGGCATCAAGATCTATAAAGATAGATCAAGACGCTTAATTGGACTTTCACAAAGCACATACCTTGACAAAGTTTTGAAGAAGTTCAAAATGGATCAAGCAAAGAAAGGGTTCTTGCCTATGTTACAAGGTGTGAAGTTGAGTCAAACTCAATGCCCGACCACTTCAGAAGATAGAGAGAAAATGAAAGTCATTCCATATGCTTCAGGCATAGGTTCTATCATGTATGCAATGTTGTGTACCAGACCTGATGTGTGCCTTGCTATTAGTTTAGCAGGGAGGTACCAAAGTAATCCAGAAGTGGATCACTGGACAGCGGTCAAGAATATCCAAAAATACCTGAAAAGGACTAAGGATATGTTTCTCGTTTATGGAGGTGACAAAGAGCTCGTCGTAAATGGTTACGTCGATGCGAGCTTTGACACTGATCCGGATGACTCTAAGTCACAAACCAGATACATATTTTTATTGAATGGTGGAGCTGTCAGTTGGTGCAGTTCCAAGCAGAGCGTCGTGGCGGGATCTACGTGTGAAGTGGAGTACGTAGCTGCTTCAGAAGCAGCAAATGAAGGAGTCTAGATGAAGGAGTTCATATCCGATCTAGGTGTCATACCTAGTGCATCGGGTCCAATGAAAATCTTTTGTGACAATGATGGGGAAATTGCCTTGGCAAAGGAATCCAGATTTTACAAGAGAACCAAGCACATCAAGATACGCTTCAATTCCATCCACGATCAAGTCAAGGAGGGAGACATAGAGATTTGCAAAATACATACGGATCTAAATGTCGCAGACCCGTTGACTAAGCCTCTCTCACGAGCAAAACATGATCAGCACCAAGACTCCATGGGTGTTAGAATCATTACAATGTAATCTAGATTATTGGCTCTAGTGCAAGTGGGAGACTGAAGGAAATATGCCCTAGAGGCAATAATAAAGTTGTTTTTTCTATTTGCTTATATCATGATAAATGTTTATTATTCATGCTAGAATTGTATTAACCGGAAACTTGGTACATGTGTGAATACATAGACAAACAAAGTGTCACTAGTATGCCTCTACTTGACTAGCTCGTTAATCAAAGATGGTTAAGTTTCCTAGCCATGGACAGAGAGTTGTCATTTGATAAACGGGATCACATCATTAGAGAATGATGTGATTGACTTGACCCATCCATTAGCTTAGCACGATGATCGTTTAGTTTGTTGCTATTGCTTTCTTCATAACTTATACATGTTCCTATGACTATGAGATTATGCAACTCCCGAATACTGGAGGAACACTTAGTGTGCTATCAAACGTCACAACATAACTGGGTGATTATAAAGATGCTCTACAGGTGTCTCCGATGGTATTTGTTGAGCTGGCATAGATCGAGATTAGGATTTGTCACTCCGAGTATCGGAGAGGTATCTCTGGGCCCTCTCGGTAATGCACATCACTATAAGCCTTGCAAGCATTGTGACTAATGAGTTAGTTGCGGCATGATGCATTACGGAACGAGTAAAGAGACTTGCTGGTAATGAGATTGAACTAGGTATTGAGATACCGACGATCGAATCTAGGTATTGAGGTAACCATTTACGACGAGCTCTTTGTCACCTCCATAAACGAGAAACATATCCTTAGTCCTTTTCAGGTATTTCAGGATGTTCTTGACCGCTGTCCAGTGATCCACTCCTGGATTACTTTGGTACCTCCCTGCTAAACTTATAGCAAGGCACACATCAGGTCTGGTACACAGCATAGCATACATGATGGAGCCTATGGCTGAAGCATAGGGAACATCTTTCATCTTCTCTCTATCTTCTGCAGTGGTAGGGCATTGAGTCTTACTCAATCTCACACCTTGTAGTAGAGGCAAGAACTCTTTCTTTGCTTGATCCATTTTGAACTTCTTCAAAACTTTGCCAAGGTATGTGCTTTGTGAAAGTCCAATTAAGCGTCTTGATCTATCTCTATAGATCTTAATGCCTAATATATATGCAGCTTCACCGAGGTCTTTCATTGAAAAACTCTTATTCAAGTATCCCTTTATGCTATCCAGAAATTGTATATCATTTCCAATCAGCAATATGTCATCCACATATAATATCAGAAATGCTACTGAGCTCCCACTCACTTTCTTGTAAATACAAGCTTCTCCAAAAGTCTGTATAAAACCAAATGCTTTGATCACACTATCAAAGCGTTTATTCCAACTCCGAGAGGCTTGCACCAGTCCATAAATGGATCGCTGGAGCTTGCACACTTTGTTAGCTCCCTTTGGATCGACAAAACCTTCCAGTTGCATCATATACAATTCTTCTTCCAGAAATCCATTCAGGAATGCAGTTTTGACATCCATTTACCAAATTTCATAATCATAAAATGCAGCAATTGCTAACATGATTCGGACAGACTTAAGCATCTCTACGGGTGAGAAGGTCTCATCGTAGTCAATCCCTTGAACTTGTCGAAAACCTTTCGCAACAAGTCGAGCTTTATAGACAGTAACATTACCATCAGCGTCAGTCTTCTTCTTGAAGATCCATTTATTTTCAATGGCTTGCCGACCATCGGGCAAGTCAACCAAAGTCCATACTTTGTTCTCATACATGGATCCCATCTCGGATTTCATGGCCTCAAGCCATTTTGCGGAATCTGGGCTCACCATCGCTTCTTCATAGTTCGTAGGTTCGTCATGGTCTAGTAACATAACCTCCAGAACAGGATTACCGTACCACTCTGGTGCGGATCTTAATCTGGTTGACCTACGAGGTTCAGTAATAACTTGATCTGAAGTTTCATGATCATTATCATTAGCTTCCCCACTAATTGGTGTAGGTGTCGCAGAAACTGGTTTCTGTGATGATCTACTTTCCAATAAGGGAGCAGGTACAGTTACCTCATCAAGTTCTACTTTCCTCCCACTCACTTCTTTCGAGAGAAACTCCTCTCTAGAAAGGATCCATTCTTAGCAACGAATGTCTTGCCTTCTGATCTGTGATAGAAGGTGTACCCAACAGTCTCCTTTGGGTATCCTATGAAGACACATTTCTCCGATTTAGGTTCGAGCTTATCAGGTTGAAGTTTCTTCACATAAGCATCGCAACCGCAAACTTTATGATACGACAACTTTGGTTTCTTGCCAAACCATAGTTCATAAGGTGTCGTTTCAACGGATTTCGATGGTGCCCTATTTAGAGTGAATGCAGCCGTCTCTAAAGCATAACCCCAAAACGATAGCGGTACATCAGTAAGAGACATCATAGATCGCACCATATCTAGTAAAGTACGATTACGACGTTCGGACACACCATTACGCTGTGGTGTTCGTGAGTTGCGAAACTATTCCGCATTGTTTCAAATGAAGACCAAACTTATAACTCAAATATTCTCCTCCATGATCAGATCGTAGAAATTTTATTTTCTTGTTACGATGATTTTCAACTTCACTCTGAAATTCTTTGAACTTTTCAAATGTTTCAGACTTATGTTTCATTAAGTAGATATACCCATATCTGCTCAAATCATCTGTGAAGGTGAGAAAATAACGATATCCGCCACGAGCCTCAATATTCATCGGACCACATACATCTGTATGTATGATTTCCAATAAATCTGTTGCTCTCTCCATAGTTCCGGAGAACGGTGTTTTAGTCATCTTGCCCATGAGGCACGGTTCGCAACTACCAAGTGATTCATAATCAAGTGATTCCAAAAGTCCATCAGTATGGAGTTTCTTCGTGCGCTTTACACCGATATGACCTAAACGGCAGTGCCACAAATAAGTTGCACTGTCATTATCAACTCTGCATCTTTTGGCTTCGACATTATGAATATGTGTGTCACTACTATCGAGATTCATTAAAAATAGACCACTCTTCAAGGGTGCATGACCATAAAAGATATTATTCATATAAATAGAACAACCATTATTATCTGATTTAAATGAATAACCGTCTCGCATTAAACAAGATCCAGATATAATGTTCATGCTCAACGCTGGCACCAAATAACAATTATTTAGGTCTAAAACTAATCCCGAAGGTAGATGTAGAGGTAGCGTGCCGATCGCGATCACATCGACTTTGGAACCATTTCCCACGCGCATCGTCACCTCGTCCTTAGCAAATCTTCGCTTAATCCGTAGCCCCTGTTTCGAGTTGCAAATATTAGCAACAGAACCAGTATCAAATACCCAGGTGCTACTGCGAGCATTAGTAAGGTACACATCAATAACATGTATATCACATATACCTTTGTTAACCTTGCCATCCTTCTTATCCGCCAAATACTTGGGGCAGTTCCGCTTCCAGTGACCAGTCTGCTTGCAGTAGAAGCACTCAGTTTCAGGCTTAGGTCCAGACTTGGGTTTCTTCTCTTGAACAGCAACTTGCTTGCTGTTCTTCTTGAAGTTCCCCTTCTTCTTCCCTTTGCCCTTTTTCTTGAAACTAGTGGTCTTACTGACCATCAACACTTGATGCTCCTTTTTGATTTCTACCTCCGCTGCCTTTAGCATTGCGAAGAGATCGGGAATTGTCTTGTTCATCCCTTGCATGTTATAGTTCATCACGAAGCTCTTGTAGCTTGGTGGCAGTGATTGAAGAATTCTGTCAATGACGCTATCATCCGGAAGATTAACTCCCAGTTGAATCAAGTGATTATTATACCCAGACATTTTGAGTATATGCTCACTGACAGAACTATTCTCTTCCATCTTGCAGCTGTAGAACTTATTGGAGACTTCATATCTCTCAATCCGGGCATTTTCTTGAAATATTAACTTCAACTCCTGGAACATCTCATATGCTCCATGACGTTCAAAACGTCGTTGAAGACCCGGTTCTAAGCCGTAAAGCATGGCACACTGAAGTATCGAGTAGTCATCAGCTTTGCTCCGCCAGACGTTCATAACTTCTGGTGTTGCTCTTGCAGGAGGCATGGCACCTAGCGGTGCTTCCAGGACGTAATTCTTCTGTGCAGCAATGAGGATAATCCTCAAGTTACGGACCCAGTCCGTGTAATTGCTACCATCATCTTTCAACTTTGCTTTCTCAAGGAACGCATTAAAATTCAACGGAACAACAGCACGGGCCATTTATCTACAATTAACATTGACAAGCAAGATACTATCAGGTACTAAGTTCATGATAAATTCAAGTTCAATTAATCATATTACTTAAGAACTCCCACTTAGATAGACATCCCTCTAATCCTCTAAGTGATCACGTGATCCATATCAACTAAACCATGTCCGATCATCACGTGAGATGGAGTAGTTTCAATGGTGAACATCACTATGTTGATCATATCTACTATATGATTCACGCTCGACCTTTCGGTCTCCGTGTTCCGAGGCCATATCTGCATATGCTAGGCTCGTCAAGTTTAACCTGAGTATTCCGCGTGTGCAACTGTTTTGCACCCGTTGTATTTGAACGTAGAGCCTATCACACCCGATCATCACGTGGTGTCTCAACACGAAGAACTTTCGCAACGGTGCATACTCAGGGAGAACACTTTATCTTGAAATTTTAGTGAGAGATCATCTTATAATGCTACCGTCAATCAAAGCAAGATAAGATGCATAAAAGATTAACATCACATGCAATCAATATAAGTGATATGATATGGCCATCATCATCTTGTGCTTGTGATCTCCATCTCTGAAGCACCGTCATGATCACCATCGTCACCGGCGCGACACCTTGATCTCCATCGTAGTATCGTTGTCGTCTCGCCAACTTATTGCTTTTACGACTATCGCTACCGCTTAGTGATAAAGTAAGACAATTACATGGCGATTGCATTGCATACAATAAAGCGACAACCATATGGCTCCTGCCAGTTGCCGATAACTCGGTTACAAAACATGATCATCTCATACAATAAAATATAGCATCATGTCTTGACCATATCACATCACAACATGCCCTGCAAAAACAAGTTAGACGTCCTCTACTTTGTTGTTGCAAGTTTTACGTGGCTGCTACGGGCTTAGCAAGAACCGTTCTTACCTACGCATCAAAACCACAACGATAGTTTGTCAAGTTGGTGCTGTTTTAACCTTCGCAAGGACCGGGCGTAGCCATACTCGGTTCAACTAAAGTG
This sequence comes from Aegilops tauschii subsp. strangulata, assembly GCF_002575655.3. NCBI lineage: Eukaryota > Viridiplantae > Streptophyta > Magnoliopsida > Poales > Poaceae > Aegilops > Aegilops tauschii. Next base: position 72,449,317 of record NC_053037.3, read on the forward strand.
ACAGAGACAGAGACCGCCAGTCACCTTTAAGCAACGAGTGCTCGCAACGGTGAAACCAGTCTCGCGTAAGTGTACCCGTAATGTCGGTCCGGGCCGCTTCATCTCACAATACCGCCGAACCAAAGTATGACATGCTGGTAAGCAGTATGACTTATATCGCGCACAACTCACTTGTGTTCTACTCGTGCATAGCATCAACGCATAAAACCAGGCTCGGATACTACTGTTGGTGAACGTAGTAATTTCAAAAAAATTCCTACGCACACGCAAGATCATGGTGATGCAAAGCAATGAGAGGGGAGAGTGTTGTCCACATACCCTCATAGACCGAAAGCGGAAGCGTTAACACAACGCGGTTGATGTAGTCGTACGTCTTCACGATCCGACCGATCAAGTACCGAACGCACGGCACCTCCGAGTTCAGCACACGTTCAGCTCGATGACGTCCCTCGAACTCCGATCCAGCCAAGTGTTGAGGGAGAGTTTCGTCAGCACAACGGCGTGGTGACGATGATGATGTTCTACCGACGCAGGGCTTCGCCTAAGCTCCGCTACGATATTATCGAGGTGTAATTTGGTGGAGGGGGGCACCGCACACGGCTAAAAGATCGTTGATCAATTGTGTGTCTAGAGGTGCCCCCCTGCCCCCGTATATAAAGGTGCAAGGGGGAGGCCGCCGGCCTAGGAGGTGTGGCGCGCCAGGAGGAGTCCTACTCCTACCGGGAGTAGGACTCCCCCCCTTTCCATGTTGGACTAGGAGTGGAAGGTGGAGGAGGTGGAGGGGAGGAAGGAAGGGGGGCGCCGCCCCCTCTCCTTGTCCTATTCGGACTGGGGGGAAGGGGGGCGCGGCCCTGCCCTAGCCTCATCTCCTCTCTTCCACCTAGGCCCACTAAGCCCCATTAAGTTACCGGGGGGTTCCGGTAACCTCCCGGTACTCCGGAAAAATCCCGATTTCACCCGGAACACTTCCGATGTCCAAACATAGGCTTCCAATATATCAATCTTTACGTATCGAACATTTCGAGACTCCTCTTCACGTCCGTGATCACATCCGGGACTCCGAACAACCATCGGTACATCAAAACATATAAACTCATAATATAACTGTCATCGTAACGTTAAGCGTGCGGACCCTACGGGTTCGAGAACTATGTAGACATGACCGAGACACCTCTCCGGTCAATAACCAATAGCGGAACCTGGATGCTCATATTGGTTCCCATATATTCTACGAAGATCTTTATCGGTCAGACCGCATAACAACATACGTTGTTCCCTTTGTCATCGGTATGTTACTTGCCCGAGATTCGATCGTCGGTATCTCGATACCTAGTTCAATCTCGTTACCGGCAAGTCTCTTTACTCGTTCCGTAATACATCATCCCGCAACTAACTCATTAGTTACAATGCTTGCAAGGCTTATAGTGATGTGCATTACCGAGTGGGCCAAGAGATACCTCTCCGACAATCGGAGTGACAAATCCTAATCTCGAAATACGCCAACCCAACAAGTACCTTTGGAGACACCTGTAGAGCACCTTTATAATCACCCAGTTACGTTGTGACGTTTGGTAGCACAGAAAGTGTTCCTCCGGTAAACGGGAGTTGCATAATCTCATAGTCATAGGAACATGTATAAGTCATGAAGAAAGCAACAGCAACATACTAAACGATCGAGTGCTAAGCTAGCGGAATGGGTCAAGTCAATCATGTCATTCTCCTAATGAGGTGATCCCGTTAATCAAATGACAAATCATGTCTATGGCTAGGAAACATAACCATCTTTGATTAACGAGCTAGTCAAGTAGAGGCATACTAGTGACACTCTGTTTCTCTATGTATTCACACATGTATTATGTTTCCGGTTAATACAATTCTAGCATGAATAATAAACATTTATCATGATATAAGGAAATAAATAATACTTTATTATTGCCTCTAGGGCATATTTCCTTCAGTAACATACCGATGACAAAGGGAACAACGTATGCTGTTATGCGGTTTGACCGATAAAGATCTTCGCAGAATATGTAGGAACCAATATGAGCATCCAGGTTCCACTATTGGTTATTGACCGTAGATGAGTCTCCGTCATGTCTACATAGTTCTCGAACCCGTAGGGTCCGCACACTTAACGTTCGGTGACGATCTATATTATGAGTTTATGTGTTTTGATGAACCGAATGTTGTTCAGAGTCCCGGATGTGATCACGGGCATGACGAGGAGTCTCGAAATGGTCGAGACATAAAGATCGATATATTGGAAGCCTATGTTTGGACATCGGAATGGTTCCGGGTGAGTTCAGGCATTTACCGGAGTACCGGGGGGTTGCCGAAACCCCCCGGGGAGTGTATGGGCCTTATTGGGCCTTAGTGGGAGAGAGGAGGAGGCGGCCTAGGAGGGGGAGCCCCCCCCCCAAGCCCAATCCGAATTGGGAGGGGCCCGGCCCCCCTTTCCTTCCTCTCTCTCTCCTCCTTCCTTCCTCTCCTACTCCTACTTGGAAGGGGGGAATCCTATACGGGGGAGGGGGGCACCCCATAGACACACAAGTTGATCATTGTCTTAGCCGTGTGCGATGCCCCCCTCCACCACAATCCACCTCGGTCATATCGTTGTAGTGCTTAGGCGAAGCCCTGCGTCGGTAGCATCATCATCACCGTCATCACGCCGTCGTGCTGATGAAGCTCTCCCTCGACACTCAGCTGGATCGAGAGTTCGTGGGATGTCACCGGGCCGAACATGTGCAGATCGCGGAGGTGCCGTACTTTCGGTGCTAGGATCGGTCGGATCGTGAAGACGTACGACTACATCAACCACGTTGTCATAACGCTTCCGCTTACGGTCTACGAGGGTACGTGGACTACACTCTCCCCTCTTGTTGCTATGCATCACCATGATAGATCTTGCGTGTGCGTAGGAATTTTTTTGAAATTACTGCGTTTCCCAACAAATGTGCTTGCCAAAGGATAAAGTGTAAAAAGGAAAGGTGAAGATCACCGCGACTCTTGCATAAGGTGTAAGTCAAAAATAAAAGACAGGCCCTTCACAGAGGGAAGCAGAGGTTGTCATGTGCTTTTATGGTTGGATGCACAAAATCTTAATGCGAAAGAACATCACTTTATATTGCCACTTGTGATAGGGACCTTTATTATGCAGTCCGTCGCTTTTATTTCTTCCATATCACAAGATCGTACAAAGCTTATTTTCTCCACACTAATAGATCATACATATTTAGAGAGCAATTTTTATTGCATGCAACAATGACAACTTACTTGAAGGATCTTACTCAATCCATAGGTAGGTATGGTGGACACTCATGGCAAAACTGGGTTTAAGGATATTCGGAAGCACAAGTAGTATCTCTACTTGGTGCAAAGAATTTGGCTAGCATGAGGGGGAAAGGCAAGCTCAACGTGTTGGATGATCCATGACAATATACTTTATTTCGGATATAAGAAAACATAACCCATTAGGTTGTCTTCCTTGTCCAACATCAACTTTTTAGCATGTCATATTTTAATGAGTGCTCACAAACATAAAAGATGTCCAAGATAGTATATTTATATGTGAAAACCTCTCTTTCTTTATTACTTCCTATTAATTGCAACTGTGACCAAAACTATGTTTGTCAACTCTCAACAACTTTTATTCATCATACTCTTTATATGTGAAGTCATTACTCTCCATAAGATCAATATGATCTTTTTTTCCCTTTTTTATATTCTTTCTTTTATTCCCTCAATAATAGCAAGATAACCAAGCCCTCGACTCAAGACTAATCTTTATTATGTATATATAGCTCACGGACTCGATTACATAGAAGGATCATAAAGCGAAACTCAAAACTAAATCATACTAAAACTTTATTCTACTAGATCAAGATATTACCAAAAGGATCGAACTAAGAAAAACGGTAAAGATAGAAGTGTGATGGTGATACGATACCGGGGCACCTCCCCCAAGGTTGGCAGTTGCCAAGGGGAGTGCCCATACCCATGTGTTTATGTCTCTTTCTTCGGAGGTGGTGATGATGGAGTTGTTGATGACGTAGGCTTGTCGTCCAACATCGAGCGTAGGAGGTGCTCGAACTTACGAATAATGCCCTAGAGGGCGGTGATATGCTCTTGCAACAGAATATTTTCACGAGTTAGATACTTGTTCTACACCCGAACTATTTCAATCATCTTGAAAGCTTGAATTTCAGTAGGGGTAAGAAGATTGTAATGAGGTTGAAGGATGTCTTCTTCTTCTGCTACCAGAGCTTGATCCTCCGTGGCATTCTTGATCCTATCATCCTTGTTGATCTCCCCGGGTTCTTCTCTCTTTAGCTCTATCTTCATTAGCCAAGCATCGTTGCCCTCATTGTTGAAGGAGGGGGACGACATGATGCCTGACCTTGACAACTCTGGCAGAAAACAGCTCGAAACAAAAGCAGGAGATATTCGCGTGGTACGGTGGTCAAATCCTTTGGGAGATTATATAGTGAATTTTTACCGACCAAAAGAAGTATCGTGCAAGAAAACGGAGTCCGGAGGGCACACGAGGTGCCCACGAGGCAGGGGGCGCGCCCAGGGGGTAGGGCGCCCCCTCCACCCTCGTGGATGCCTCGTGTCCTTCCCGGACTACTTCTTATTTTCCTATTTTCTTAAATATTCCAAAACAGAGAAAAATTGCTATTAGAACTATTTTGGAGTCGGTTTACTTACCGTACCACATACCTATTCCTTTTCGGAGTCTGAAACGTTCTGGAAAGTGTCCCTTATGTATTCCTCCGGGGTTACGGTTTCAATAACATTAGTTTCAACATTTATGGGATTACCTGAGATATAATGTTTGATTCTTTGACCGTTCACCACCTTCGGATTTGTGCCTTCGAAGTTGTTAATTTTTATGGCACCGGAACAATAGGCCTCCTCGATGACATAATGACCTTCCCATTTAGAGAGGAGTTTTCCTGCAAAAAATCTTAAATGAGAGTTGTATAGCAAAACATAATCACCTACATTAAACTCATGCTTTTCTATCCTTTTGCCATTCCATCTTTTAACTTTTTCTTTAAACAGCTTGGCATTCTCATAGGCCTGGGTTCTCCACTCATCAATTGATCTAATGTCAAATAGTCTCTTCTCACCGGCAAGCTTGAAATCATAATTGAGCTCTTTAATGGCCCAATATGCCTTATGTTCTAATTCGAGAGGTAAGTGACATGCTTTTCCATAAACCATTTTATACGGAGACATACCCATAGGATTTTTATATGCAGTTCTATAGGCCCATAATGCATCATCAAGTTTCTTAGACCAATTCTTTCTAGATCTATTAACAGTATTTTGCAAAATTAATTTGATCTCTCTATTACTCAGTTCTACTTGACCACTAGATTGTGGGTGGTATGGAGATGCAATTCTATGATTAACATCGTACTTAACAAGCATTTTACGAAAATCACCATGAATAAAATGTGAACCACCATCAGTCATTAAGTATCTAGGTACTCCAAACCTCGGAAAAATAACTTCTTTAAGCATCTTAATAGAGGTGTTATGATCCGCACTACTAGTTGCAATAGCTTCTACCCACTTAGTAACGTAATCAACAGCAACTTAAATATGTGTATACCCATTAGAGGAAGGAAACGGTCCCATATAATCAAAGCCCCCAACATCAAATTGTTCAATAACAAGTGAATAGTTCATAGGCATTTCTTGACATCTACTAATATTACCAATTCTTTGACATTCATCGAAGACAAGACAAACTTACGGGCATCTTTGAAGAGAGTAGGCCAATAAAAACCGGATTGCAATACCTTATGTGCAGTTCTATCTCCAGCGTGGTGTCCTCCATAAGCCTCGGAGTGACACTTGCATAGGATCTGTTCCTGTTCATGCTCAGGTACACAAAGTCTAATAACACCATCTACTCCTTCTTTATAAAGGTGTGGGTCATCCCAGAAGTAATGTCTTAAATCATAGAAAAACTTTTTCTTTTGCTGGTATGTGAAACTAGGTGGTATAAATTTAGCAGCAATGTAATTAGCATAATCAACATACCATGGAGTAGTACGAGAAGCATTTATGACAGCTAATTGTTCATCAGGAAAGCTATCATCAATAGGTAGTGGGTCATCAAGGACATTCTCTAACCTAGATAAGTTGTCTGTAACTGGGTTCTCAGCTCCCTTTCTATCAATAATATGTAAATCAAATTCTTGTAGTAGGAGAACCCATCTAATAAGTCTAGGTTTAGCATCTTTCTTTTCCATAAGATACTTAATAGCGGCATGATCAGTGTGAACAGTTACTTTAGAATCAACAATATAAGGTCTGAACTTATCACAAGCAAATACAACTGCTAAAAATTCTTTTTCAGTAGTAGCATAATTTCTCTGGGCACTGTCTAGACTTTTACTAGCATATTGAATAACATTTAATTTCTTATCAACTCTTTGTCCTAGAACAGCACCTACAGCATAATCACTAGCATCACATATAATTTCAAAGGGTAAATTCCAATCAGGTGGTTGAACAATAGGTGCAGAAATCAAGGCTTTCTTAAGTATTTCAAATGCTTCTACACAATCATCATCAAAGACAAAAGGACATCTTTTTGTAAGAGATTGGTCAGAGGCCTAGAAATTTTAGAGAAGTCTTTAATGAACCTCCTATAAAAACCGGCATGACCAAGGAAACTTCTTATACCTTTAATGTCCTTAGGATACGACATCTTTTCAATAGCATCAACTTTAGCTTTATCAACTTCAATACCTCTTTCAGAAATGTTATGCCCCAAGACAATACCTTCATTAACCATAAAGTGGCACTTCTCCCAATTCAAGACAAGATTAGTTTCTTCACATCTCTGCAAAACTCGACCAAGGTTGCTTAAGCAATCATCAAAAGAAGTTCCATACACGGAGAAATCATCCATGAAAACCTCAACAATATTTTCACAGAAGTTAGAGAATATAGCAGTCATACGTCTTTTAAAGGTAGCAGGTGCATTGCATAAACCAAAAGGCATACGTCTATAAGCAAAGGTACCGAAAGGACAAGTAAAAGTGGTATTTTCTTGATCCTCTTTTGACACATCTATTTGAGAGAAACCAGAATAACCATCTAGAAAGCAAAAATGTGTATGTTTGGATAGTCTTTCTAGCATTTGATCAATAAAAGGTAAAGGGTAATGATCCTTTTTAGTAGCTTTATTTAATTTGCGGAAATCAATTACCATTCTATAACCTGTAATAATTCTTTGTGGGATCAATTCATCTTTATCATAGGAACAACTGTAATACCTCCCTTCTTAGGGACACAATCGACAGGACTTACCCACTGACTATCAGCAACGGGATAAATTATACCTGCCTCCAAAAGCTTTAGTATTTCTTTCCTTACCACTTCTTTCATCTTGGGATTTAACCGTCGTTGGTGATCAACAACTGGTTTAGCGTCTTTCTCCAATTTTATTTTGTGCTGGCATAGAGTGGGACTAATGCCCTTAAGATCATCAAGAGTATATCCAATAGCAGCACGGTGCTTCTTCAGAGTTTTCAATCATTTCTTTTCTTCATGCTCTGAAAGGTTAGCACTAATAATAACAGGATATATCTTCTTTTCATCAAGATAAGCATATTTAAGAGTATCAGGTAAAGGTTTAAGCTCGAACACGGGATCACCCTTGGGTGGAGGAGGATCCCCTAGGATTTCAACAAGCAAGTTGTGTTTCAAAATAGGTCCCTATTTAAAGAATACTTCATCTATTTCCCTTCTTTCATTCATATACATATCATTTTCATGATCTAGCAAGTATTGTTCTAAAGGATCATTAGGAGGCACGGCAATAGAAGCAAGACCAATAATTTCATATTTACTAGGCAATTCCTCATCACGGGGTTGTCTATGAAATTTAGCAAAGTTAAACTCATGAGACATATCTCCCAGACCGATAGTAATAATATCATTTTCACAGTCTATCCTAGCATAACAGTATTCAAGAAGGGTCTACCAAATATGATGGGACAAAAGCTATCTTGTGGGGAACCAAGAACAAGAGAATCAGCAGGATATTTAACTTTCCCACACAAGACTTCAACATCTCTAACAATCCCAATTGGTGAAATAGTATCTCTATTGGCAAGCTTAATTGTAACATCAATTTCTTCTATCTCAGCAGGTGCAATATCATGCATAATTTCTTTATATAAGGAATGAGGTATTGCACTTGCACTAGCACCCATATCACATAAGCCATGATAACAAGGATCTCCTATTTTAACAGAAATAACAGGCATGCCTACAACAGGTCTATGTTTATTTTTAGTATCAGGTCTAGCAATTCTAGCAGTTTCCTCACAGAAGTAAATAACATGCACATCGATATTATCAGCCAAGAGATCTTTAACCATAGCAATACTAGGTTCAACTTTAATTTGCTAAGGGGATTTGGGTGTCTTAATGTTACTTTTGTTGACCACAGTTGGAGCTTTAGCATGATCCTTTATTCTAACAGGGAAAGGTGGTTTCTCAATATAAGCAGTAGGAACGACAGGATCATTATAAGTGATAGTCTTTTCTTCAACTTTAATAGGTGCAACTACTTTTACTTCAATGGGAGGATTATATTTAAACCACTTCTCCTTAGGGAGATCAACATGAGTAGCAAAGGATTCATAGAAAGAAGCTACTATCTCAGAGTCAAGTCCACATTTAGTGCTAAATTCACGAAAAACATTGGTATCTTTAAAAGATTTAACACAATCAAACTTAGGTGTTATACCTGACTCCTTACCTTCGTCGAGGTCCCAATCTTCAGATTTGCGGTTAATTCTTTCCAATAAATCCCATTTGAATTCAATAGTCTTCATCATAAAAGAGCCAGTACAAAAAGTATCAAGCATGGAGCGATTATTGAGAGAAAGCCGAGCATAAAAATTCTTAATAATCATTTCTCTTGAGAGCTCATGATTGGGGCATGAATATAACATTAACTTAAGCCTCCCCCAAGCTTGAGCGATGCTTTCTCCTTCGCGAGGCCAAAAATTATATATATAATTACGATCACGATGAACAAGATGCATAGGATAAAACTTCTGATGAAATTCCAATTTCAATCGGTTGTAGTTCCATGATCCAATATCATCGCATAGCCCAAACCATGTCAATTGGAGATGCATTGGATGCTCGGCTCACTCACAAGGAAGGTGGTGTCATCATGTGCTAATTGGAGTCAAGCTAGGATGATCAATGAACTACTACCTACCTTTAATTGGTATCTACTACATCCTTCCAATGATATCTCGGTAACAAGTATCTCTTCATGCATTCTTTTCTAGCATTCAACCTTGTGTAGGTTGCATCTTGGCATGCTTTTCATTCCATCTTGTGATACTTGTTTCCTTTCTCAAAGCATCTCAACGATGATCTCATGTTGCTAGTTGTGATGTCTTTGATGGGTGTGTGGTAGGAATTCATTTATATACTATAAGACCATATCTAGCCATGTGCTATGCTTCCAAGCAAATATCTTATTGGTATATGTATGACTTCCTTTTGGATATCTTGTTCCTTCGTGTTGTAACTATTTCGGGTGTACATCCTTCTTTGTAGATATATATCGTCTACCTAGAACCTTATACACTTGAGAGAAGTTGCATATCTAGATGATATCCTTTCTTTCATGTCCACCTTGTCTTTCTTATATTATTTCTTTGGTGGCTCCGTGAAAGCTTTTGCCTTGAGTGCGTATCGTATCTCGTTGCATCTTGATGCACTCTTGTGTGGTGAAGATTATTTTCCTCATGCTTATCTCTACGAGGCTTTTGCCATCTTAATTGGTATCCCTCGTCTTGATGAGGCTTTCATCTTCCATCTTCACCATGGGTTGTAACTAGTTTTGGTTATTTATTTTGCTTTTTTTAGTGTGCTTGTGAACCCTTTTGCTTGGTGTGTGTGGGGAGTACATGTCATGCACCTTGTATTTCCACTATCCAAGACTATGTTGATGTTTAATGCTCATCCGTACATTAGTCTTCTCAAGTGCTTTGCCATGACTCACACACATCATTTTGGTTGAGCCTACTCTTAAGTTGCCTCTTTTATATGTTGATCAACCATTTGTTTGTTGCAAGTGCTAGGCTTTGTTTCCTACATGCTCACTTGCACTTGTTGTGAGTTTCTATTGATTTTCGGGGAGTGATGATCCTTTTTTTGTGCACTTGGTATCCTAATGCAAATATTGCAAGGACTGCACAAATCATGGGGAGCTTCACTAGTGTCTTTAGAACACTCTGTTGCTCTCTTGCACTTGTCGTGAGGTTCTATTGATCTTGGGGGAGTGACGATCCTATTTTGTGCTCGTTGTATCCAATTACAAAACTAAATTGTGCACAAATCATGGGGAGCTTCTCTAGTTTCTCTAGAACACTCCTTTGCTCATATCATAATTTATTTCATTCATTTGGCACGTAGGATCATTGGTCTAGTTGGCTCAATTGATATCCGTTGATTTCTTGCTTCAATTGGTATCTTTTGATTGCTTGATTTCTTGTTTGTCTCTTTGTTATGTCTTTGTGGCATATCATTCTTTTGCAATCTTTGGGCCTCAATATAGTTTGTCTTCCTCCAAGTATTTACCGTTGGACATGTGTATTGCATTCCACTCTCTTGTTGAGAAATACACAAATTATGGAGGAACACAATTTATATTGGCCTTCTAAGCTTTTCTCCCATTTTGGCAATCGATGCCAATGGGGGAGAAGTTTCAGAGAGTTTTGTGGAGAAGTTTAGAGAATTCTCTCCTCTTGCTTTGGTTTTGTTCCTAAGCATTTGCATCTCTTACTCATGCATCATTGGTTGTTGCATTGCATGGTGATGCATAATTCCTTATATAAACTCTCTTGAAAGTGATTGTCATCAATTACCAAAATGGGGGAGATTGAAAGAACATGTGGTGCCCCCATGTTTGGTTTTGGTAATTGACGACAATCTCTATGGACTAATGGTTGCCTTGAGTTATATTTGAAGGTTTTGTCCATAGGCTTTTCTTGGAGTATATGTGTTGGTTTCAAGGAGAGTTAGTGTTGACCAAGGTGCTATTAAGGAATTATCCAAAGATTGGTCATGTGAGAGTTGAGCTTATTGCAAGCATGTCTTGAAGAAGAAGATTGTATGATCATTCATGTTTACCTTCAAGACATCATCCAAATGAAGAGAGTTGGAAAGATTCTAGGTTGATCAAGACTAAGTCAAGAGTGAATCAAGTTGATCAACTCACAAAGCGTAGAAGATGTACCGAGAGGGATCAAGTGATCCCATGGTATGGTAAGCATTGTCCATTGTGCTTTGTGTACTAACCCATGGTCTATGTGAGAGTTCTATGTGGGGTTAGGTACGTGTTCATGGGCTTGCCTCAAGAGGAAGATATCACTCAACCCATGGAGAGGATGACATCAAGTGGTGATCATCATCAAGATTGCCGTGTGCAAGTTCAAGTGGAGCATCATGAAGAGATCAAGTGCTTGAAGCTTGCCGTCCATTGTGGTGACAATGGACTTGTGAAGATGTGCCGAAGAGTGGCTCACCCATAGTGGACTATTGTAACATCCCAAAATTCTAAATTTTGGAATGTTATAATAAACAGATAGATTGGGTTGATTGTTTGATTGATTGACTCAAAGTGAGTGGAATTCGAAATCTTTTGAAAGTTAAATGAGAGGAAATAAAAGGACTTTCCCAAACTTTCATTTTTGCTTTTATGATCTCCGTGAATTCAAATTCTTTCCATCACAAAACCCTCGAGAGAAGATGACATGACTTCTTCCATTTATTTAAATGAAAAGGGGTGTTGAAAATATTTGAATTTCATTTGAGAATATTTCCAATTCTAAAACTTTATGCAACTCAATGATTTTCACGAGCGAAGATAAAATGACTTCTTCAAAACATATGAAATATGAGTTGGGAGTTTCAAAGGATCAAATTCAAGTCCTTTTGGAAATTATTTTAATTTGGAGTTATTTGGGTTTTATTCAAATTATTTTTCTCCAAAAATAAAATATAAAGAAATTAGGGTAACATGATTCCCTACAACAGAAAATTGGAGAGAAATAAATTTGAAATCATTTTGGTATTTTTAAAATGATTTTTATTGGATTTTATTAAGGCAGTAGCACTGTTTGATTTATTTGAATTTTTGTGGTCCTTATTTGACTTTACAAAAATGTTCATGTTGTAGAAAATATTTTTCTGAAAATTTTCATATATAATATGCCTATATAAAATTTTAATTTATTTTCTTTATCCGGTTTTCCTTCTGTTTCAATTTAAAAAAAACTGTACACGCGGCCCATAGTTATTTACCGCCCACACGCGTAGCAAAGTGGCAGCGGGCGCCTCATTTGTTTTTCCCTCTCCTAAATGGGCCAGGCCCAGCCATCCTTTTTATTTTTTTACTTAGGCCGATTTTTGTTAAAGAAAAAACTGCAGTGTACGCGTGCGCGCGCAGCGGCCCGTGGTGCTTTTAGCCCATGCGTTGCCCGTTTATTTTATTTGTTCGTCTACGTTTAGTCCCACATTGCCTAGCCTTTAATCCCTAAACCTCTTTTCCACCTATAAATATAGACCTATAGAGCCTCCAAAAATTATCCATTGCGGGTTAAATCGATATTTTGGTTTGACTAGCTAAAAATATATTTCTCCTCTCCGGCGGGACTTTTGGAAGTTGTCTCCACACTCCGAAGTCGTCTTTTCTATACCTTATAAAGGTATATTTATTCGTTCTCTTACGCTAGATCTAGAATTCTTTTATATGTAGCTATTTTTTTCCTGTAAAACAGCTTGACCCTGATTTTTCAAATAGCCATAACTTTTTACTCGTTCATCCAAATTAGATGAAACCAGCGTCTATAGTTTCGTTTTGTTTTCACCTATCCAGTGAACCTGTCACATCAAATTTTTTTAATTTTCAAATTTCGAAATTTGTTTCATAATTAAATTTCTTTTGATCATATCTTTTTATCCGTACCTCCGTTTTCGATGAAACCAACGCCCACGTCTTCGTTATGATCTCCTCTATCCAGTTAAACAACTTAAACATGTTTTTGAAAGTTTTAAATTTTGATTTCAAACAGATTTGTATTTGAACTCTTTTGTTCATAACTTAAGTTTCGTAGCTCCGATTTAGTTGATTCTTTTTGCAAATCGAAGATCTTGACCTAAACTTTCTGATAAGGCCAAATTCATATAATTTTGGTACTGTTAGAAATTGTTTTATGTTGCAAGAGTTATTTGCTTGGTTTTGATGTTTCCCGAATCGTCTTCTTCGTTCTTCTCGATCTTTTGAGTGATTGCTTATGTGTGGTTACTATTGCTTGCTTACGATAGATTGACCGGAGTGTGACGAGTAGATCTATCAAGAGTTTTGAGTGCGAATCATCTTCATCATCATTGCAGGCAAGTTCACACTTTGATCATACCCCCTTTCATACCCAGTTTTTATGCATTAGATTCAACCCTCAAACATTGCATGAGTAGGATTGATAACATGTGGGTATTGGGAAGTAGTAGATGAGGTAGTACCTATTGCCCTGTTTACTATCAAACCCTTGGGAGTTACTTCTACGTTTGCTTATATTGCTATGCTATGCTCGTAGACGTGGATTGGGTTTGAGTGAATTTTCCATGATAGATGTGAGATTGTTAATTAATGGTTCAACTTAAGGTGGCAACTAAAACTCACATCTGGGTGGATTGAGGCACCTGGAGAACCCAGTGTTGTCTGTTTGTATAAGGACCGCCACCCAGGCTCAAAGGGATCATAAGATTATTCATGCTAGAAACTTCCGTGTGCAGCCGCAAGCTATTATGGGCTCTAGCATAGTTGAGTAAGTTGTGGGAAACCTTTCCATGATGGGCTAGCAGATGTAGGGGATTGTAGGTGTACCGGCCTATCTATCGGTTAAGGGGACCTCTTCGGAAAGACTGTGTCTCGGTCATCCGTTTCTCAAACATCATGTAGTGCGAGAAATCAAGCGGAGGCGATCGAGTCTTGTGGGGAAAAGTGCGCAAACCTCTGCAGAGTGTACAAACTAATCATGATTAGCCGTGTCCCCGGTTATGGACATCTTGAGTATCTAGTTCTTGGATTACCCCGTTGATCTCATCATCATGTTACTTTAATTAATCTTGTTTGGTTAATGATGATACTTAATTGGGATTGAGATGCTGTCAACCATCTCAATGTTTCACAACCACCATGATAGTTAAATAAAATTTATTCCTTTGAAGTAGGGAAAAATTGGCTTTTCGCAAAAACATTATAACCATAGAGCTTTTCCACCAGCCATATATACATGTAGTGATAGCCTTTGTTCATCATTTCTCTATGGTGTGAATTTGCCAGCATATTCCATGTGCTGACCCGTTTTCGGGCTGCAACGTTTCATGTTGCAGGATATCTTACGACGAGTAAGTGATTCGTTAGGGTTACGATTTCTACACTCAACTTTGCCGTTGGTGTTGATGGGAATCCACAACCTTGTTACTTCCGCTATTTGGATTGAGGTAATGGTATTTACGTTACTTTATACATGTGATTTACCTCTGTTATAAATCCTCGAGTACTGTGTGTGTCAGCATACCGATCCAGGGATGACACTTAAGCACAGAGACTTGATCCATTCGAGTCGGGTCGCTACAACTATGGGGGAGTAATCATCTAGTCTTCATCGAGCCAACGCAATCAAGAAAGGTGGTCCAACTTGAGGGAGTTAAGATCGTCATCATCTAGCTCAAGTGGGCCATGTGCAAGGCAAAGGTTTGCCCTTGATAGGTTTTCTATTTTACCGGTCTCATGGTGGTAGTTGGGAGACCGGGTTATAGGATCGATAGCCGTACTATCAAGGGGGGCTCTCAAGTGAGTAGCTTGATCGTATCGTTCGTCGAGAGCTCAAACCTTTGCATCCTTGCATCATGTTTCTTGGTTCTTGTTTCGTTCTCTTTGTGAGTCTTAGAGCTTATGGTCATCTCGATGACAAGCTTGAGTTCATCGAAAACGGAGTTTGCATACGTCTTCTATGATGTTTTTGATGTTGGAGGTTTTACCGGTCTTATCCGAGGAAGGGTTCTCACCATTTTCTTTTGGGCCTTTTCTCATTTGCTTCTTATTGGTATTTCTATCAATATTGTGTTAGACCTTGTCGCTAGCTTTCCAACAAACTTGGTTTCGTCGAATTCGGAGTCCGTTTGCAGAAGTTGTGTCAGTTTTGGTGTTCTGAAAAGGCTGCAGCGGTACTACCGCGGACAGGAGCGGATGTAATTTTTTACTACCGCTCTTGGGAGCGGTACTACCGCTTGGAGCAGTACTACCGCGGCTACTTCCGTGGCTACTTCCGCTCGGGACCAAAAACTCATCACAAGTCCAGCGGTGGTAGGCACGGATGTAATTTTTTAGTACCGCTCGCAAGCAGTAGTACCGCTACCCTTAGCAGTAGTACCGCTACCCCTAGCGGTAGTACCGTGAGGTCAAGCGGTACTACCGCTCCGACGGTTCTTCTGGCTTTTTTGCCTCCTCGCTGTTGTGTTTCACAGGGCTACTACCGCCCTAGCGGTAGTACCGCTCCTTGGAGCGGTAGTACCGCTCGGTGCGGGCTGTGACCATAACGGTTGGATTTTTCCCCACCTATAAAAGGGGGTCTTCTTCCCCAATGAACCTTATCCTTTTGAGCTCGTGTTCTTCCCCCATTGTTGACCTTCTTCGAGCTTGCTAACTCTCAATCCCTCCATGGATTCTTGCTAGTTTTTGAGGGAAAAGAGAGAGGAGATCTAGATCCACATTTCCACCAATCACTTTCTCCTCTATGTGAGGGGAACCCCTTTGATCTAGTTCTTGGAGTTCTTGGTGTTCTCCTTCTTGTTCTTCCTCTCATTTTCCTCCCTAGCATTAGTTGCTTCGGTGGGATTTGAGAGAGAAGGACTTGGGCACTCCGTGTGCCCTTGCCATTGCATTTGGTGCATCGGTTTGAGTTCTCCACGGTGATACGTGGAAGTTACAAGTTGAGAAGCTCATTACTCTTGGGTGCTTGGTACCCTTGAGCTTGTTCCTCTTGGGTGCTTGGGCGCCCTAGACGGTTGGTGGTATTCGGAGCTCAATCATTGTGGTGTAAAGCTCCGGGCAAGCGTTGGGTCTCCAATTAGGTTGTGGAGATCGCCCCGAGCAATTTGACAGGTACCGGTGACCGCCCCCAAGGGTTGCCAAAGTGTACGGGTTCGGTGACCGCCCCCAAGGGTTGCCATTTGTACGGGTTCTGTGACCGCCCTCAAGGGTCCCTTAGTGGAATCATGGCATCTTGCATTGTGCGAGGGCGTGAGGAGATTACGGTGGCCCTAGTGGCTTCTTGGGGAGCATTGTGCCTCCACACCGCTCCAAACGGAGATTAGCATCCGCAAGGGTGTGAACTTCGGGATACATCGTCGTCTCCGCGTGCCTCGGTTATCTCTTACCCAAGCCCTTTACTTATGCACTTTACTTTGTGATAGCCATATTGTTTCTTGTCATATATCTTGCTATCACCTAAGTACTTTTTCTTGCTTAGCATAAGTTGTTTGTGCACATAGGTGAGCCTAGTTGTTGTAGGTTTTGTGCTTGACAAATTAACCGATAGGTTTATTCCGCATTTGTTCAAGCCTCAACCGTAATTATTTTAAAGCGCCTATTCCCCCCTCTAGGCGACATCCACGATCTTTCAATTGGTATCAGAGCCTCGTCTCTCTTTATAGGGCTTAAATGCCTAGAGAGTAAGGATGTCGACTAGGGGCTTAGGATTCTCTGGCACTCTTAGTTTTGATGGCACAAATTTTAATGTTTGGGTAATTCACATGCTTAATCTCTTTAGGGTCATGGACCCAAATTTAGAGAGAATTGTAGATATGGGATTTTCTCCTCCAAATGATACCCAAAGATTATCTTTAGAGGATGAGAAAAACTCTTATCTCAATGCTCAAGCTTCTAATGTGCTTTTCGATGCTTTGAGCAATGTAGTTATATTTCAACTCATGCCGTTCCGTGATGCTCATGAGTTGTGGACAAAGCTTCAAGATAAATATGGTATGTCCAAGATTTGTGGGGATGGTTGTTCTCCCTCCACCTCCGGCCGTGTTGTGTTCTCAACTTCTTCTACTTCACCTACATGTGGTTTGCCACAAGGTAATGACATGGTGAGTAGTGGTCTTCATTGCAATGATGATAGTGGGCTTATGGTTGATAATCCTGTTGGGAACGTAGTAATTTCAAAAAAATACCTACGCACACGCAAGATCATGGTGATGCATAGCAACGAGAGGGGAGAGTGTTGTCCACGTACCCTCGTAGACCGAAAGCGCAAGCGTTAACACAACGCGGTTGATGTAGTCGTACGTCTTCACGATCCGACCGATCAAGTACCGAACGCACGACACCTCCGAGTTCAGCACACGTTCAGCTCGATGACGTCCCTCGAACTCTGATCTAGCCGAGTGTTGAGGGAGAGTTTCGTCAGCACGACGGCATGGTGACGATGATGATGTTCTACCGACGCAGGGCTTCGCCTAAGCTTCGCAACGATATTATCGAGGTGTAATATGGTGGAGGGGGGCACCGCACACGGCTAAGAGATCAATAGATCAATTGTTGTGTCTCTGGGGTGCCCCCCTGCCCCCGTATATAAAGGAGCAAGGGGGGAGGCGGCCGGCCTAGGAGGAGGGCCGCCAAGGGGGGAGTCCTACTCCCACCGGGAGTAGGATTCCTCCTTTCCTTTGTTGGAGTAGGAAAAGGGAAGGGAGAAGGAGAAAGAAGGAAGGGGCTGCCCCCTCCCTAGTCCAATTCGGACTAGTCCATGGGGAGGGGTGCGGCCACCGTTTGGGGCATTTCTCTCCTTTCCCGTATGGCCCATTAAGGCCCAAATACGAATTCTCGTAACTCTACGGTACTCCGAAAAATACCCGAATCACGCGGAACCTTTTCGAAGTCCGAATATAGTCGTCCAATATATCGATCTTTACGTCTCGGCCATTTCGAGACTCCTCGTCATGTCCCCGATCTCATCCGGGACTCCGAACTCCTTCGGTACATCAAAATACATAAACTCATAATAAAACTGTCATCGTAACGTTAAGCGTGCGGACCCTACGGGTTCGAGAACTATGTAGACATGACCGAGACTCATCTACGGTCAATAACCAATAGCAGAACCTGGATGCTCATATTGGTTCCTACATATTCTGCGAAGATCTTTATCGGTCAGACCGCATAACAACATACGTTGTTCCCTTTGTCATCGGTATGTTACTTGCCCGAGATTCGATCGTCGGTATCTCGATACCTAGTTCAATCTCGTTACCGGCAAGTCTCTTTACTCGTTCCGTAATACATCATCCCGCAACTAACTCATTAGTCACAATGCTTGCAAGGCTTATAGTGATGTGCATTACCGAGTGGGCCCAGAGATACCTCTCCGACAATCGGAGTGACAAATCCTAATCTCGAAATACGCCAACCCAACAAGTACCTTTGGAGACAGCTGTAGAGCACCTTTATAATCACCCAGTTATGTTGTGACATTTGGTAGCACACAAAGTGTTCCTCCGGTAAAGGGGAGTTGCATAATCTCATAGTCATAGGAACATGTATAAGTCATGAAGAAAGCAATAGCAACATACTAAACGATCGAGTGCTAAGCTAACGGAATGGGTCAAGTCAATCATGTCATTCTCCTAATGAGGTGATCCCGTTAATCAAATGACAACTCATGTCTATGGCTAGGAAACATAACCATCTTTGATTAACGAGCTAGTCAAGTAGAGGCATACTAGTGACACTTTGTTTGTCTATGTATTCACACATGTATTATGTTTCCGGTTAATACAATTCTAGCATGAATAATAAAAATTTATCATGATATAAGGAAATAAATAATAACTTTATTATTGCCTCTAGGGCATATTTCCTTCAGTCTCCCACTTGCACTAGAGTCAATAATCTAGTTCACATCGCCATGTGATTTAACACCAATAGTTCACATCACCATGTGATTAACACCCATAGTTCACATCGTCATGTGACCAACACCCAAAGGGTTTACTAGAGTCAGTAATCTAGTTCACATCGCTATGTGATTAACACCCAAAGAGTACTACGGTGTGATCATGTTTTGCTTGTGAGATAATTTTAGTCAACGGGTCTGTCACATTCAGATCCGTAAGTATTTTGCAAATTTCTATGTCTACAATGCTCTGCATGGAGCTACTCTAGCTAATTGCTCCCACTTTCAATATGTATCTAGATCGAGACTTAGAGTCATCTAGATTAGTGTCAAAACTTGCATCGACGTAACCCTTTACGACGAACCTTTTGTCACTTCCATAATCGAGAAACATATCCTTATTCCACTAAGGATAATTTTGACCGCTGTCCAGTGATCTACTCCTAGATCACTATTGTACTCCCTTGCCAAAATATGTGTATGGTATACAATAGATCTAGTACACAGCATGGCATACTTTATAGAACCTATGGCCGAGGCATAGGGAATGACTTTCATTCTTTTTCTATCTTCTGCCGTGGTCGGGCTTTGAGTCTTACTCAATTTCACACCATGTAACACAGGCAAGAAACTCTTTCTTTGACTGTTCCATTTTGAACCACTTCAAAATCTTGTTAAGGTATGTACTCATTGAAAAAACTTATCAAGCGTCTTGATCTATCTCTATAGATCTTGATGCTCAATATGTAAGCAGCTTCACCAAGGTCTTTCTTTGAAAAACTCCTTTCAAACACTCCTTTATGCTTTGCAGAATAATTCTACATTATTTCCGATCAACAATATGTCATTCACATATACTTATCAGAAATGTTGTAGTGCTCCCACTCACTTTCTTGTAAATACAGGCTTCACCGCAAGTCTGTATAAAACTATATCCTTTGATCAACTTATCAAAGCGTATATTCCAACTCCGAGATACTTGCACCAGTCCATAGATGGATCGCTGGAGCTTGCATATTTTGTTAGCACCTTTAGGATTGACAAAACCTTCTGGTTGCATCATATACAACTCTTCTTTAATAAATCCATTAAGGAATGCAGTTTTGTTTATCCATTTGCCAGATTTCATAAAATGCGGCAATTGCTAACATGATTCGGACAGACTTAAGCATAGATACGAGTGAGAAACTCTCATCGTAGTCAACACCTTAAACTTGTCGAAAACCTTTTGCGACAATTCTAGCTTTGTAGATAGTAACACTACTATCAGCGTCCGTCTTCCTCTTGAAGATCCATTTATTTTTTTATGGCTCGCCGATCATTGGGCAAGTCAATCAAAGTCCATACTTTGTTCTCATACATGGATCCCATCTCAGATTTCATGGCCTCAAGCCATTTTGCAGAATCTGGGCTCACCATCGCTTCTTCATAGTTCGTAGGTTCATCATGGTCTAGTAACATAACCTCCAGAACAGGATTACCGTACCACTCTGGTGCGGATCTTACTCTGGTTGACCTATGAGGTTTAGTAATGACTTGATCTGAAGTTCCATGATCATCATCATTAACTTCCTCACTAATTGGTATAGGCGTCACAGAAACTGGTTTCTGCGATGAACTACTTTCCAATGAGGGAGCAGGTACAATTACCTCATCAAGTTCTACTTTCCTCCCACTCACTTCTTTTGAGAGAAACTCCTTCTCTAGAAAGGATCCATTCTTAGCAACGAATGTCTTGCCTTCGGATCTGTGATAGAAGGTGTACCCAACTGTCTCCTTTGGGTATCCTATGAAGACACATTTCTCCGATTTGGGTTTGATCTTATCAGGATGAAACTTTTTCACATAAGCATCGCAACCCCAAACTTTGAGAAACGACAACTTTGGTTTCTTGCCAAACCACAGTTCATAAGATGTCGTCTCAACGGATTTAGATGCTACCCTATTTAATGTGAATGCAGCTGTCTCTAATGCATAACCCCAAAACGATAGTGGTAGATCGGTAAGAGACATCATATATCGCACCATATCTAATAAAGTACGGTTACGATGTTTGGACACACCATTACACCGTGGTGTTCCACGTGGCGTGAGTAGCGAAACTATTTCACATTGTTTTAACTGAAGGCCAAACTCATAACTCAAATACTCTTCTCCACGATCAGATCGTAGAAACTTTATTTTCTTGTTACGATGATTTTCCGCTTCACTCTGAAATTATATGAACTTTTCAAATGTTTCAGACTTCTGTTTCATTAAGTAGATATACCCATATCTGCTCAAATCATCTGTGAAGGTCAGAAAATAATGATACCTGCTACAAGCCTCAATATTCATCGGACCACATACATCTGTATGTATGATTTCCAACAAATCTGTTGCTCTCTCCATAGTTCCGGAGAACAGCGTTTTAGTCATCTTGCCCATGAGGCACGGTTCGCAAGCATCAAGTGATTCATAATCAAGTGATTCCAAAATCCCATCAGTATGGAGTTTCTTCATGCGCTTTACACCAATATGACCTAAATGGCAGTGCCACAAATAAGTTGCACTATCATTATTAACTTTGCATCTTTTGGCTTTCATTATTATGAATATGTGTATCACTACGATGGAGATCCAACAAACCATTTTATTGGGTGTATGACCATAGAAGGTTTTATTCATGTAAATAGAACAACAATTATTCTCTAATTTAAATGAATAACCGTATTGCAACAAACATGATCAAATCATATTCATGCTTAACGCAAACACCAAATAACACTTATTTAGTTTCAACACTAATCCCGAAAGTATAGGGAGTGTGCGATGATGATCATATCAATCTTGGAACTACTTCCAACACACATCGTCACCTCGCCTTTTACTAGTCTCTGTTTATTCTGCAACTCCCGTTTCGAGTTACTACTCTTAGCAACTGAACCAGTATCAAATACCGAGGGGTTGCTATAAACACTAGTAAAGTACACATCAATAACATGTATATCCAATATACCTTTGTTCACTTTGCCATCCTTTTTATCCACCAAATAGTTGAGGTAGTTCCGCTTCCAGTGACCAGTCCCTTTGCAGTAGAAGCACTTAGTCTCAGGCTTAGGACCAGACTTAGGCTTCTTCACTTGAGCAGCAACTTGCTTGCCGTTCTTCTTAAAGTTCCCCTTCTTCCCTTTGCCCTTTTCTTGAAACTAGTGGTCTCATCAACCATCAACACTTGATGTTTTTCTTGATTTCTACCTTCGTCGATTTCAGCATCACGAAGTTCTACTAACTTGGTGATGGTGACTAGAGAATTCTGTCAATCACTATTTTATCTGGAAGATTAACTCCCACTTGATTCAAGCGATTGTAGTACCCAGACAATCTGAGCACATGCTCATTGCTTGAGCTATTCTCCTCCATCTTTTAGCTATAGAACTTGTTGGAGACTTCATATCTCTCAACTCGGGTATTTGCTTGAAATATTAACTTCAACTCCTGGAACATCTCATATGGTCCATGACGTTCAAAACGTCTTTGAAGTCCCGATTCTAAGCCGTTAAGCATGGTGCACTAAACTATCAAGTAGTCATCATATTGAGCTAGCCAAACGTTCATAACGTCTGCATCTGCTCCTGCAATAGGTCTGTCACCTAGCGGTGCATCAAGGACATAATTTTTCTGTGCAGCAATGAGGATGATCCTCAGATCACGGATCCAATCCGCATCTTTGCTACTAACATCTTTCAACATAATTTTTCTCTAGGAACATATCAAAAATAAACACAGGGAAGCAACAACGCGAGCTATTGATCTACAACATAATTTGCAAAATACTATCAGGACTAAGTTCATGATAAATTTAAGTTCAATTAATCATATTACTTAAGAACTCCCACTTAGATAGACATCCCTCTAATCCTCTAAGTGATCACGTGATCCATATCAACTAAACCATGTCCGATCATCACGTGAGATGGAGTAGTTTCAACGGTGAACATCACTATGTTGATCATATCTACTATATGATTCACGCTCGACCTTTCGGTCTCAGTGTTCCGAGGCCATATCTGCATATGCTAGGCTCGTCAAGTTTAACCTGAGTATTCCGCGTGTGCAACTGTTTTGCACCCGTTGTATTTGAACGTAGAGCCTATCAAACCTGATCATCACGTGGTGTCTCAGCATGAAGAACTTTCGCAACGGTGCATACTCAGGGAGAACACTTTTATCTTCAAATTTTCAGTGAGAGATCATCTTATAATGCTACCGTCAATCAAAGCAAGATAAGATGCATAAAAGATAAACATCACATGCAATCAATATAAGTGATATGATATGGCCATCATCATCTTGTGCTTGTGATCTCCATCTCCGAAGCACCGTCATGATCACCATCGTCACCGGCGCGACACCTTGATCTCCATCGTAGCATCGTTGTCGTCTCGCCAAGCTTATGCTTCTACGACTATCGCTACCGCTTAGTGATAAAGTAAAGCATTACAGGGCGATTGCATTGCATACAATAAAGCGACAACCATATGGCTCCTGCCAGTTGCCAATAACTCGGTTACAAAACATGATAATCTAATACAATAAATTTAGCATCATGCTTTGACCATATCACATCACAACATGCCCTGCAAGAACAAGTTAGACGTCCTCTACTTTGTTGTTGCAAGTTTTACGTGGTTGCTTCGGGCTTAGCAAAACCGTT
The DNA here is from genome assembly GCF_002575655.3 of Aegilops tauschii subsp. strangulata. Taxonomy (NCBI): domain Eukaryota; kingdom Viridiplantae; phylum Streptophyta; class Magnoliopsida; order Poales; family Poaceae; genus Aegilops; species Aegilops tauschii. The sequence goes on from NC_053037.3 coordinate 72,473,029, forward strand.
CTTACCTACGCATCAAAACCACAACGATAGTTTGTCAAGTTGGTGCTGTTTTAACCTTCGCAAGGACCGGGCGTAGCCACACTCGGTTCAACTAAAGTGAGAGAGACAGACACCCGCCAGTCACCTTTAAGCAACGAGTGCTCGCAACGGTGAAACCAGTCTCGCGTAAGCGTACGCGTAATGTCGGTCCGGGCCGCTTCATCTCACAATACCCCTGAACCAAAGTATGACATGCTGGTAAGCAGTATGACTTATATCGCCCACAACTCACTTGTGTTCTACTCGTGCATAACATCAATGCATAAAACCAGGCTCGGTTGCCACTGTTGGGGAACGTAGTAATTTCAAAAAAAATCCTACGCACATGCAAGATCATGGTGATGCATAGCAACGAGAGGGGAGAGTGTTGTCCACGTACCCTCGTAGACCGAAAGCGGAAGCGTTAATACAACGCGGTTGATGTAGTCGTACGTCTTCACGATCCGACCGATCAAGTACCGAACGCACGGCACCTCCGAGTTCAGCACACGTTCAGCGTGCGGACCATACGGGTTCGAGAACTATGTAGAGATGACCGAGACACCTCTCCGGTCAATAACCAATAGCGGAACCTGGATGCTCATATTGGTTCCCACATATTCTACGAAGATCTTTATCGGTCAGACCGCATAACAACATACTTTGTTCCCTTTGTCATCGGTATGTTACTTGCCCGAGATTCGATCGTCGGTATCTCGATACCTAGTTCAATCTCGTTACTGGCAAGTCTCTTTACTCGTTCCGTAATACATCATCCCGCAACTAACTCATTAGTCACAATGCTTGCAAGGCTTATAGTGATGTGCTTTACCGAGTGGGCCCAAAGATACCTCTCCGACAATCGGAGTGACAAATCCTAATCTCGAAATACGCCAACCCAACAAGTACCTTTGGAGACAGCTGTAGAGCACCTTTATAATCACCCAGTTACGTTGTGACGTTTGGTAGCACACAAAGTGTTCCTCCGGTAAACGGGAGTTGCATAATCTCATAGTCATAGGAACATGTATAAGTCATGAAGAAAGCAATAGCAACATACTAAACGATCGAGTGCTAAGCTAACGGAATGGGTCAAGTCAATCACGTCATTCTCCTAATGAGGTGATCCCGTTAATCAAATGACAACCCATGTCTATGGCTAGGAAACATAACCATCTTTGATTAACGAGCTAGTCAAGTAGAGGCATACTAGTGACACTCTGTTTGTCTATGTATTCACACATGTATTATGTTTCCGGTTAATACAATTCTAGCATGAATAATAAACACTTATCATGATATAAGGAAATAAATAATAACTTTATTATTGCCTCTAGGGCATATTTCCTTCAAATCCGTCATCACTTTCTTATTGTAATGCTTCATCTTTGGACTTTAGCACTTCGAGCACTCCAAATGTTTCACATGCTTTTGTTGATAGTCCTTGCATATCATGTAGAAATTGCTTGACTAAATCTCATGATGATATGCTTACTATGTCTTGTTGCCATGACAAAAATGCATATATTTCCTCGAATTTTTGTGCTAACAATGTAGAGGAAACCCAACACTCCATGGAACAAGATGTGGTCTTGAATGGTGCTTCAAGGGATCCTACATCATCATCTATTGCTTTTTGCCTTATGGCCAAGGCTTCAAAGGTATCTCCCACCTTGAATCCCATTATATCTTGTGATGATGATGTCGATTATGATGAAGAGAATGATGATGTTGCCTCCTTAAAAATTAAGGGGGAAATGATTTTTAAAGCTCTTCTTAAGAATAAAATTGCTCGCTCCAACTTCATGGAAATCATGTCTATTGCTATTGAGGGCAAGAAATATATTGATGAGTTGGAATCTCGTCTTGAGGAGCATGAGGTCACCATTGATAAAATGGAAGGTCATGAGCGTGATTACGCTAATGAAATTGCGGACCTCTCTCAAGCTCTTGAACTTGAACAAACCACCAAGGAAACTCTTGAGGAAACTTTTGCTCTAGAATTATCTAGACTGAAGGAATCTCATGATAGAGCTCTTTAGGTGGCCAATGTTTTCGAAACTAAAAATGCTAAGCTTGAAGTTTCTCATGCTAGACTCCTTGAGGATTTTGAGCACCTCGAAAATGGCTCAAGAGTCATCAAGGGTGAGCTCATCAAACTCACTGAGTCTCATGCACAACTTAAAGCTTCATATTCAAAAGAACTTGTAAAGTTGCCTTCTCCTCTTGATATTATTGATGGTGCTTGTGCTACTAACTCTATTACTTGTGAAGCATCCATTTTGAAGGAGAATGTTGAGCTTCGGGCTCAACTTGAGTTGCTATCTAGCAATTATGAGAAATTGGAAGAAAGCCATGAAAAGCTCTCAAGCTCTCATGATGATCTTCTAGTATCCCATAATGTGCTAAAGATAGCTCATGAGGCCATGATTTCTAAGGTAACATCTAGTGAGCCTCATGTGGATACTAGCACTACTTCTAGTCAAAATGCTATATTGCCATGTGCTAGTCCTTGTAATTCATCTACTCACAATGTTGGTACATCTTGTGATGAATTGCTTTCCTTGCCTTGTTGCTCTAACGATGAAGCTTATACTTCCTCTAGTACTTGTGTTGAGACTAACCATGTAGAGGAAATCAAAGAGCTCAAGGCCCAAGTCACTTCTTTGAAGAAAGACTTGGAAAAGTGTCATGAAGGCAAATTTACACTCAGCAACATCTTGAGCGTGCATAATCCCGCAATGACAAAGGTGGGCTTGGATTCAACTCCAATAAGAAGAAGAAGAAGTCCAAGAGCAACAAGAAGAAGGGCCAAAAACAAGTCAAGAATTCGGCCAAGATCATTTGCTTCAAGTGCAAAATTGAAGGGCATCATGTTAGATCTTTCCCTTTGGAGAAGAAGGCCATTAGTGACAAGCAACAAGGGAAGCGGCCATAAGTTCACTCTCATTCTCAACCTCAAGTTGAAGAAAGGCCTCTTCCCAAGAAGACTCAAGCTAATGCTTCTCAAGTTGAGAAATCAAATGAGAAGAAAGTGAAGAGTAGACGTTGCTACCTATGTCGTGAAAAAGGTCATGTCGCTTCTTCATGCACTAATGGTACCTTATCCAACCCTATTCTAATTGATGATATCTATTCTCTTGGGAAGGATAAGGTTGGTAATGTGTTTGCCAAATTTTTTGGTACTCAAAGTGGTGTCAAGAAAAGAACCATTTGGGTAGCCAAGCCTATTGTGACTAACCTCTTAGGACCCAACTTGGTTGGGGACCAACTAGCTCATACTTGATCAATAGGTGTTGTTGGAGGCCATTGGAGACTTGGCTACATTATGAAGAATTAAGGGGACTTCATCATTCTTATTGTCTCAAGCCAAGTCAATTGGGTTATCAAGTTTCTATCTTATATCCAATGTGCCTCCTTGCGGTAACTTGTACTTAAATTGTTTACATTGAAAGTTACTTGCCCCTTTGCATGTTTTGGTTTTGTTCCTTGCATGTGTTTGTATGTGTTGTGTCTCCAAATTGTGTATCTTGAGTAATCAAGTTTATGTATGTTGGTTTGGACTTCATGTACATGTGTGTCGTACGTTGAGCCTTTGTGCATCTTGTTTGTATCTTAGTTGGCTCTTGTGAGAGATTAATGGAATATCCCATTGTGGGGGAGTGATGTGCTTTGTGCACCTCACAATCCTATAAATGTGTGTACATGAGTAATACCATCTAGTATTGATATTTCAAGATTATCTAGTCGCTATGTGGTATGTCTTCTCATGAGAAATTCAAATTCTAAATAGTCCATTAATTATCTCATGTTGGATTCTCTTATTGCCTCTTGTTAAGTTTTTATTGGTATCACATTATGGGGGAGTAATATGCTATGTGCATATTACAAGCCTAGAAAATGTGTACATTTGAGATATTGTCACCTAGAATTGATATTGTAAATTATCTTGTTCTTAGGTGGCATGTTAGCTCTACAAGTTGCACTTTGCTTGTGTTCGGTGTGAAGATGATGTTGGATATCCTTGCTAGCTACCAACGGGAATCATTTCCAAATACTTCTTGTCTTTTGACAATTGGTACTCACTTATGTGTGGTAGAAATTATTGTTCATCTCTACATTGGCCTTTGCTTTTATTTGCCTTATCTCTTGCCTGGTATTGTATCAACTCCCTTTGTCTTCCATACCACTTGTGGATCTTGTTATTTTCTTGATCTTGTCTAGTGTTTTCTAGATATAGTGAAAGTGGTGATCCCACCTTGTGCATTTTGTATTCAAATGCAAATTCTCTATAATGCACTAGTCTTGGGGGAGCTATCCTATTTTCTATAAGACACTCATCTTGCGATCCTTATCAAGTGTGTGTTGGTGGAAGGCAAGCCGTTTTCTTTTTGGTACTTTGTGCCATCATGAAACTTTGTAGAAAGCTTGGTTTGTTTGGAACCATCCTCTCTTTTGGGAGTTTGATATCTTTTTTTAGTGTGTATCAACCGATATCTCATTCCTCGATGTATCTTTTATTGATATCCTCCAAGTGATGATTTATTCATTTGGTGTCTTTTCTTCACTTGGTTTTTCTTTGTCATTTGGTATCGGTTCTTGAAAGTCTTGAGCATGCATATTAATTTGATGTAGTATTTTTAGCATGCTTTCTTTCTTGGACCCAATATATAAGGGAAACTCCACCAAGTCTCAAATTGGATGAGATGTGCATGAAATTCATTTTCATATCTATATGCACATATTTATGTGGAGGTTGTCCTATGTATTGTTGGTTCTCTAACTCTTTGGTCCCAATGAGTTTGGGTACCATTTTGTTTGTGTTGTTGTTCTAGGAACAATTGGAGATGCATTGGATGCTCGGCTCACTCACAAGGAAGGTGGTGTCATCATGTGCTAATTGGAGTCAAGCTAGGATGATCAATGAACTACTACCTACCTTTAATTGGTATCTACTACATCCTTCCAATGATATCTCGGTAACAAGTATCTCTTCATGCATTCTTTTCTAGCATTCAACCTTGTGTAGGTTGCATCTTAGCATGATTTTCATTCCATCTTGTGATACTTGTTTCCTTTCTCAAAGCATCTCAACGATGATCTCATGTTGCTAGTTGTGATGTCTTTGATGGGTGTGTGGTAGGAATTCATTTATATACTATAAGACCATATCTAGCCATGTGCTATGCTTCCATGCAAATATCTTATTGGTATATGTATGACTTCCTTTTGGATATCTTGTTCCTTCGTGTTGTAACTATTTCGGGTGTACATCCTTCTTTGTAGATATATATCGTCTACCTAGAACCTTATACACTTGAGAGAAGTTGCATATCTAGATGATATCCTTTCTTTCATGTCCACCTTGTCTTTCTTATATTATTTCTTTGGTGGCTCCGTGAAAGCTTTTGCCTTGAGTGCGTATCGTATCTCGTTGCATCTTGATGCACTCTTGTGTGGTGAAGATTATTTTCCTCATGCTTATCTCTACGAGGCTTTTGCCATCTTAATTGGTATCCCTCGTCTTGATGAGGCTTTCATCTTCCATCTTCACCATGGGTTGTAACTAGTGTTGGTTATTTATTTTGCTTTTTTAGTGTGCTTGTGAACCCTTTTACTTGGTGTGTGTGGGGAGGACATGTCATGCACCTTGTATTTCCACTATCCAAGACTATGTTGATGTTTAATGCTCATCCGTACATTAGTCTTCTCAAGTGCTTTGCCATGACTCACACACATCATTTTGGTTGAGCCTACTCTTAAGTTGCCAATGGGGGAGAAGTTTCAGAGAGTTTTGTGGAGAAGTTTAGAGAATTCTCTCCTCTTGCTTTGGTTTTGTTCCTAAGCATTTGCATCTCTTACTCATGCATCATTGGTTGTTGCATTGCATGGTGATGCATAATTCCTTATATAAACTCTCTTGAAAGTGATTGTCATCAATTACCAAAATGGGGGAGATTGAAAGAACATGTGGTGCCCCCATGTTTGGTTTTGGTAATTGACGACAATCTCTATGGACTAATGGTTGCCTTGAGTTATATTTGAAGGTTTTGTCCATAGGCTTTTCTTGGAGTACATGTGTTGGTTTCAAGGAGAGTTTGTGTTGACCAAGGTGCTATTAAGGAATTATCCAAAGACTGGTCATGTGAAAGTTGAGCTTATTGCAAGCATGTCTTGAAGAAGAAGATTGTGTGATCATTCATGTTTACCTTCAAGACATCATCCAAATGAAGAGAGTTGGAAAGATTCTAGGTTGATCAAGACCAAGTCAAGAGTGAATCAAGTTGATCAACTCACAAAGCGTAGAAGATGTACCGAGAGGGATCAAGTGATCCCATGGTATGGTAAGCATTGTCCATTGTGCTTTGTGTACTAACCCATGGTCTATGTGAGAGTTCTATGTGGGGTTAGGTACGTGTTCATGGGCTTGCGTCAAGAGGAAGATATCACTCAACCCATGGAGAGGATGACATCAAGTGGTGATCGTCATCAAGATTGCCGTGTGCAAGTTCAAGTGGAGCATCACGAAGACATCAAGTGCTTGAAGCTTGCCATCCATTGTGGTGACAATGGACTTGTGAAGATGTGCCGAAGAGTGGCTCACCCATAGTGGACTATGGGGGAGTAATCATCTAGTCTTCATCAAGCCAACGCAATCAAGAAAGGTGGTCCAACTTGAGGGAGTCAAGATCGTCATCATCTAGCTCAAGTGGACCATGTGCAAGGCAAAGGTTTGCCCTTGATAGGTTTTCTATTTTACCGGTCTCATGGTGGTAGCTGGGAGACCGGGTTATAGGATCGATAGTCGTACTATCAAGGGGGGCTCTCAAGTGAGTAGCTTGATCGTATCGTTCGTTGAGAGCTCAAACCATTGCATCCTTGCATCATGTTTCTTGGTTCTTGTTTCGTTCTCTTTGTGAGTCTTAGAGCTTATGGTCATCTTGATGACAAGCTTGAGTTCATCGAAAACGGAGTTTGCATGCGTCTTCTATGATGTTTTCGATGTTGGAGGTTTTACCGGTCTTATCCGAGGAAGGGTTCTCACCATTTTATTTTGGGCCTTTTCTCATTTCCTTCTTATTGGTATTTCTATCAATATTTTGTTAGCCCTTGTCGCTAGCTTTCCAACAAACTTGGTTTCGTCGAATTCGGAGTCCGTTTGCAGAAGTTGTGTCAGTTTTGGTGTTCTGAAAAGGCTGCAGCGGTACTACCGCGGACAGGAGCGGATGTAATTTTTTACTACCGCTCTTGGAGCAGTACTACCGCGGCTACTTCCATGGCTACTTCCGCTCGGAACCAAAAACTCGTCACAAGTCCAGCGGTGGTAGGCACAGATGTAATTTTTTAGTACCGCTCGCAAGCAGTAGTACCGCTACCCTTAGCAGTAGTACCGCTACCCCTAGCGGTAGTACCATGAGGTCAAGCGGTACTACTGCTCCGACGGTTCTTCTGGCTTTTTTGCCTCCTCGCTGTTGTGTTTCAAAGGGCTACTACCGCCCTAGCGGTAGTACCGCTCCTTGGAGCGGTAGTACCGCTCGGTGCGGGCTGTGACCATAACGGTTGGATTTTTTTCCCACCTATAAAAGGGGGTCTTCTTCCCCAATGAACCTTATCCATTTGAGCTCGTGTTCTTCCCCCATTGTTTACCTTCTTCGAGCTTGCTAACTCTCAATCCCTCCATGGATTCTTGCTAGTTTTTGAGGGAAAAGAGAGAGGAGATCTAGATCCACATTTCCACCAATCACTTTCTCCTCTATGTGAGGGGAACCCCTTCACTAATAAAAAAAGACACATCCGTGACATTTTGGGCTGAACGAAATTTTTTTCTGTCATACATATGACACTTCTATGACGATAACTGTGACAAAACCCGGTATCATCAAAGATGTGGTGGGCTCCTACTTCTATGACAAAAAATCATGACAGAAAATGGGCTTTTCGTCCTGGGCGGGCCGGAGACGCAGCTTCATGACATTCTTTGGGCCGTCCATGATGGAAAGCCCCGTGGTAGAAGCGAGGGGGAGGAAAATTTCGGGGAGTTCCCGGTTACGGTGGGATGTCGGGGGCCGAGCGATGCGCGTTTCTCTCGTACACGTACGCGCGTGTGTGCGAGGCGTCGGCTCTAACTGAACCCGAGCGAGGCGTTGGGCTCTAACTGAACCCGAGCGATTGCACTGCAGGCTACGCGTTACTGAACCCGAGCGATCGATCAATGGCTGTTAACTGAACCCGATCGAGCGATTCCTTCGCTACTGCTGCTAACTGAAGCCGATCGATTGGATGAACAGTGAGCGTTGCGGGGGGGGGTTGGATGAACAGTGAGCGGTGGCGTTGCCTCTGGATGAACAGGACCCCGTGGTGTGGAGGGCTGGATGAACAGTACACGGTGGAGGGGTGGTTGAACAGGACCCCGTGGTGTGGAGGGCTGGATGAATAGTAGACGGTGGAGGGGTGGTTGAATAGTAGCCGGTGGAGTAGCGCGCGGTGGAGGCTGGATGAATAGGAGCCCGTGGAGGCTGGAGGAGGTCGACGGTGGAGATGAACAGTATCCCGTGGAGTCCCGTTTTGCGGTACGCCACACCCCTCCTGATGAACAAGACCCCCGTTTCGACCGTAGGAGGTCCGTTTCGTCCGTTTTGCGGTACGCCACACCCCTCCCGATCAACAGGACCCCCGTTTCGACCGTAGGAGGTCCGTTTCGTCCGTTTTGCGATACGCCACACCCCTCCCGATCAACAGGACCCCCGTTTCGACTGTAGGAGGTCCGTTTCCTCTGTTTTGCGGTACGCCACACCCCTCCCGATCAACAGGACCCCCGTTTCGACCGTAGGAGGTCCGTTTCCTCCGTTTTGCGGTACGCCACACCCCTCCCGATCAACAGGACCCTGTTTCGAACGTAGGAGGTCCGTTTCCTCCGTTTTGCGGTACGCCAGGCCTCGTTTCCATCGCCTGTTCCGTCCAAGCCCTCCCGATGAACACGACCACGCATTCCGTTCCGACCCAGCCGGTTGGCTCCCATGCGTTCCGTTGCCTCCCGATGAACACGACGCATTTCGTTGCCTCCCCATGAACACGAGGCATTCCGTTGCCTCCCCATGAACACGACACATTCCGTTGCCTCCCCATGAACACGACGACGACGCTGTTTCTCTGTTCCGACCCAGCCATGTACACGAGCCCTGGCCGTACGTATGCGCGAGTAGGCGTTCGAGACCCCGCCCGTATGTACACATACGTGGTCGTATTTTCTTTCTTGCACCCTGGCCGCTGTACGTACGTGTACATGCTACGTGCGCGCCTCTACTATGACACGTGCGCGCCTCTACATCCACCAGTATATATGTACATACACGTTCGCGACCAGAATGACAACGCTACGTACGCTTCGACCAGGTGGGTCCCGACTGTCAGGCACTTCCTTGCGTGCGAAGATGTAGCTGGTGGGTCCCAGCAGTCAGGGGGGCGAATCGTTTTTTTTTTGCCCGGACGCACTTCCTTGCGTGCGAAGATGTAGCTGGTGGGTCCCAGCAGTCAGGGGGGCGAATCGTTTTTTTTTTGCCCGGACGCACTTCCTTGCGTGCGAAGATGTAGCTGGTGGGTCCCAGCAGTCAGGGGGAAACGTTTTTTTCACGAAATACGGTGGCCCGTCCGGTGGGTCTCCGCTGTCAGGTGGAGGAATCATTATTTTGCGCGTAATAAGGAGGCACTTCCTTGCTGCGGCCATGGACCCAGCTGTCAGCCTCTCCACGTACAGTCCACGTCCGATGGAAGTCGTTCCTTGACCACGTTGACCACGCCGCGCCGAGAGCACCACGGTGGTGGACGACGGCGAGGACTAGGAAGGGGACGACTCGGAGCCGGGGAAGACGCAGCAGTGGATGCCCACGCGAAGAGGAGTACGAGGGTTCACTGGTTCGGCTGCGGTGTGAGGCTGCTGTCGCCACAGAATAACAGGGGGTGTGGGTGAGTAGAGGGATGGCCTAGCCAGCGGTGGGAGTAGTAGGGGGCGGTGAGGCCTCCGCGGCATCACAGCCGGCCACGGGAGGCAGGAGCACGCGGCACGACCGGCGCTGGTTTGGGCGGCTGGAGCAAGAACCAGAGGTTGAAGAAGCACTACGGCCGTTGGATGAACATCGTACGGTAACAGGAGATAGAATCGCTCATATTGACTAAGTTGACAAAGCCCTCCGTCCCCGTCAACTTGGTAGGCCCACAAGTCAGCCTCCCACTATGCTGGGTTCCAGCTGGCAGGGGGAGTATTCATTTTTTTGTGCGTAATAAGGAGGCACTTCCTTGCGTGCGAAGATAGTTGGTGGGTCCGACATGTCAGCGGGGGGCACGTTATTTTCGTGAAATACAGAGGCCCTTCCGGTGGGTCCTAGATGTCAGGTGAAGGAATCATTATTTTGCGCGTAATAAGGAGGCATTTCCTTGTGTGCGGCCGTGGACCCAGCTGTCAGCCTCTCCACGCACAGTCTACTTCCGATGGTGCCGTTCGTTGACCACGTTGACCACGCCGCGCCGAGCGCATCCAAGGTGGTGGACGATGGCGAGGCCCCGGACAGCAACGAGCCGGAGATGGGAAGACGCGGGAGTAGAGTCGCAGACGGGGAGGTGTATGAGGGTTAACTGGTTCTAGTGCGGTGTGGTTCGGCAGTCGCTGGAGAAGAACAGGAGGTGTGGAGGGGTGGAGGGATGGCCTGGCCACCGGTGGAGTAGCGCTTCATAGCGAAGCGTGCTAAGCAGAGCTGCTAGCAGCAGGAGGCGGGAGGTGGTCCCGGCGGCGCCGGAGGAAGAAGACGAGAGATTGAAGATGGATGCCGGTCGTTGGATGTAAATCCAACGGCTAACATGTCAGAATCATTTGTTGACTAAATTGACAACGACTTGCGTTGGCTTCGACCTATTGGCCCACATTTCAGCCTCCAAAAATGTGGCCCGTATTCAACCCATTTTTCAGAATTTACAGTCTTTTTTTTTGCGCGGTAGAATTTACAGCCAATTTGATCTTCTTTTTTGAATTACAGCCATTAGTTGGGGTGGTTGAACAAATAATGTAGCGTCCATTTATTTTATTTCCTAAAAAATTACAGGCCATTTGCACTTTCTCGAAATACACGATTTTGCTGGGCTGATTCTAATTATAATGTTGGGTTGGGCCAGCAATGTTATCAAAAAATAAAAAGGGGCTGAGCATTTTGTTATAAATATATTTAAATAATAAGTGATATTATTACATTCGTCCTTAAATCTTACCAAGCTTTTGTACACAATCACTAGGATTTTCGTGCCAAAACAATCCAGGATTTTATTTGTTAAGAAATTATTTTTATAAGTTAATAAGATGTGGGATATTGTTTTCTTACATATGTAAGTATCTGTTAAATATATGATGACAATAAAAATAATATATAATAACATATAAAATAATTTAAATATATAATATAGTTAGAAGGGAAACATAAGTTGGACCTGGCGTTCCTATTCTTATATAGAAAAATAGAACAGACCTCTGCGTTTTCTTCAAAAAAATACATAAATTGGGCTGCCAAAAATAAAACCTCGGATGGGAGGTCCATAGGCCGGTCGATACATGACGGCCCTAAGAAAATACAAACAGGCCTATGGACCTCCCATCCGAGGTCGTGGGTTGCGCATGTTAAAAATGAAAGCCTAGACGGGGCAGCCCAAAACCACGTCCAACACTTGCCAAAACTTCGTCCCTCGTTTTCTCTGTGTTTCACACACTCAAGATTGTGTGGGCATTTTGACTGTGCATCATATGAAGATGTGCTATGCATGAATGTTGATCAGCATGATGTTAACTGGCTGGTAGTTCCATTTTCGACCATGAATAAAACTTCCAACACCATTTTAATATAAATGCTCTGCCTCTGAAAGTTGCAGTATCTTATCTGAAACTGAACTTGCAGTTTCTTATCTGAAACTGAAACTTGCAGTTTCTTCTCTGAGAATCACATTGTCTGCACTTTTATACTCCTATGAAACTACTTTTTTTAAGTGCTAAAAATAGATCTCTAGAATTCATAAAATACTTCATATGCTCAATACTGCAAATCTGAAATTCAAAAGACATTCATATCTGAAAGTACTCTCAAAATACACAACACAAAACACAATTCACAACCTGCAAATACTGACAACCCTAAGCTCCTCCTGACAATTCACAACCTGCCCGACTATTGGGCTGGGGGGGCAGCCCCCTCCTATTCCTCGGCGGCAGACAGCCGCCCCATGAGACGATGTGAACGGCGAGGGAGACGATGGCGGGGAAGCGTCGTCGGGCCAACTGCTTTTCTCCTCTTGCAGTTGGGTTCGGTCGACGAAGACTCCACCGGCGACCCTCACAAACGGCACCCTGTAGATGCTCGATCCTTCAATCTCTGGTGGATGCTCCATCTGGGATCGATACTCCCACCACCGCTCCCTCACGATCGGATTTGGTGAATCTGTTTGCTCCATGGCCCAGAGGAGCAGCTCTATGTACTCCGGCGCGACTCCCTCCAGGAGTATCGCCGCCTTTTCGCTCTATTGTAGATATTTGGCCATGGATGTCGCCGTCGCCGCTAGTTGGTCCTTGTTGTCAAACCAAGACTGTATCTCCAACATCCTAGCTAGCTTCACAGGGTCACCGTCTGCGATCCTCACGTATCGGTTGTACTCCTCCATCATTCTACTTCTCCACAGCACCTTCACTCGCCGGCGGTGGTTTTTGAATGGAAGAGGATAGGAGCAGCGCTGGTTTTGGATTAGAACGGGAGAGGAGCGACGCTGGTTTTGGACTGGAACAGGAGAGGAGGGGCGGTGGTTTTGAAATGGAAGAGGAGACGAGCGGCGCTGCATTTAGATTGGAACAGGAGAGGAGCGGCGGTGGTTAAAGAGGAGAAGAGCGGAAGAGCGGCGCTGGTCTTGGAAGTATTTTTTTTGTTGTTTTGCGTATTTAGGGTTAAAGTTTGACCACGTACTGTATTTGACAAGCAAAATGTGAATGCATGTCACCAAAAATTGTATCGTTTGGTTCGTATCTGAATGTACTTTCAAATTATATTATTTTTGCAACGTATAACATATATTTTATGTGCGAAAATCATGGTCAATTATGACCCAGAATAAAAGGGAGACTAGTTAATGTGGGGTCGCTTCCTTAATTGAAGGGTAAATTGATTTTGATTTTGATCAAGTCACAGCACGCCGGCCCTCTCGTCCAATCCTAAATCGCTGCCGCACGCTCCTCTCCCTCTTCTCCATTGCAAAACCACCTCCTCTCCTCTCCATCATCTCCATTCCAAAACCACCGTCTCGCCTCTCCCTCTTCTGATCTTCTCCATTGCAAAACCACCTCCTCTCCTCTCCATCATCTCCATTCCAAAACCACCGTCTCGCCTCTCCCTCTTCTGATCTTCTCCATTACAAAACCACCTCCTCTCCTCTCCATCATCTCCATTCCAAAACCACCATCTCGCCTCTCCCTCTTCTCTATTACAAGACCACCGTCTCTCCTCCCATCTTCCAAAGCTAGCACCGGACCACTCAGAAGGACATCTATGGAGAGGATGTAGCAGCAAATCAGGCAGATCGCCGGCGGCGACCAGGCAAAGTTAGCCAGGTTGAAGGAGATCCTTAGTTGGTTTGACAATGAGTGGGAGATTTCGAGGACGGTGCGGGCCATGTGGCAATGTATGCGAAAGAGCGAGACGGCGGCGATGAGGGCGGCGATGTACATGTACTCCTCGGTGGCAGTCACGCCGTAGTCCTCCGAGTTCATCGAGTATCTCCTCTGGGCGATGGAGCAGACAGATTCACCCGAGGCGACAGTCAGGCGGAGTTGGTGGGCGTACAGGTCGAAGGTCGAGCACCCAGAGGATAACGAATCGATCGAGTATGGTGTGTCGTTCGTGAGGGTGCAGAGCCAGCCGGAGCCACAGGAGTATTCGTTCTCCCACCGCAAGAGGAGGCCGGATGGCGTGACGTCGCTTCCCCGCCGTTCTCCATGGTTCCCTCGACGCTCGCCTTGTTTCAATGGCGGCGGTAGGGTTTAAGGTAAGCTTCGCACCAACCTAATCTTCCACCTGCTCATGCTTACAATCAGTGTGACAGCTAATGAAAATCATGCTTACAATCAGTCTCCGAGTACTACGCCAATCACCCTAAAATAGCTCTGGACCTTTGGGTCAAAGTTGTGACACAGTGTACAAATAAAGAAAAATAGATTGATGCTTCTTTCAGAAAAGAGTACTCCCTAGAAAACTGCCAATATAAGCTACTAGTATTTGGTTAGATGATTTGTTGCCGAGAAAGATCCGTCCACAGAGAGCGCCACACACCCCACTGGTGGTGGTGGATGCCAATGCGTGCATGCAACATGGTTGGTGTCGGTAATTTTTACTTGGCACACCTCGCACTCTGCATATATGCCGGTTCCATATGTACATTTGTGCAGTTCCACCAAAATGCAGCTGAATAACCCTGTTTGCACAGATAATGAAAAAGCGTGATTACATTATAGTGGCACTAGTTGATGAAACACACAAAATAAATAGAAGAAAATATTGCGATAGTATCATAGTATACCATGCTGCGAGGGCGAGACGGGCCCTGCGACGCCTCATACGGTACGCCTCATACTGGACATCGTCCCAAGTCTCCCAGATATACCTTCTGCCAGTGATGAACATCAGTGTACAGCGGTAGTACAAGGAGGCGCCTTGAGACATTCAAATCTCTATTTTTGTTAAAATTAAGCACCCCAGTTTGCAGAAACGCTTAAACATTAACAATGGGACTAGTTGATGAAACATACATTAACAAAGAGAAGCACTTTCTTTATCTACATTGGAAATGAAATGATAGAGATGACACTCGCTCTATTTTAACTGTGTTATTACTTCATTTTATCAGTGACACTAGGGTCGAGCAGGTGGCAAACGAGGTGTACCCTGCATCGCAAGGATGGAGGCCGGGGGTGCTTAGACTGGGATGCTGAAGCTGGCTCTTTCAGTCACCAACATGGATGATTCAATTCATGGGACCTTTTGGTGCAGTTCACCTAAAATGAAGCAATGTCCCGTGAGCTAGCAGCTTCTTCTTCAAATTTTTTTAAGAAAAGGGCTCCAGCCCCGGTTCCATTTCCATCAGAAAATGAAACCCACAGAGCTTCTTCTTCATTAGTTGCAATAAAATTGAGCAACATCAAGGTTGGTTGTGAAGCTCCTGGAATGCTCAACTATAATTTGGATATCATTTGTGCAGTTCAACTAAGATCGAGCGTGAAATGTATATCTCTGTTTGCACAAAAAAGGTGGAAAGGAGGGTGACTAACAAGTGATGAAACATGCATCAAATGAAAAGAAGCATGTTCCTTATCTGAATGGCAATCCTACAAGGACAGTAGCAATTTCTAAAGCACTGGCATTGCTAGATATTAGTGTGGGCATTAGGATTAACTATGACAACCGTTAAATATGACATTACTTTGGGCACGGGAGAGTAGGCGGACCAGGACAGTTGCATTTCTAACGAAAAGAACCAACTTATCTTAATGGGAAATTTTAGCAGGACATGTAAAGAAGTGCCATTGATTCATATTACTGGAGGCATTACATTGAAAACAACATTGGTTTAACGTGCCCTTACTTTTAACAGTGCGACTGCTACATTTTACCAGTGGCATTACATAAGAGTGGCTCGGGGCAACAAACATCAGAACAGGATATCTGGGTTGGTCCCATTTTTGTTCGGTATAGCCACCTTATACTGTGTGAGGCTAGCAAATCTAGTGTTGGACTTACTCTGTTGACTTGTCCCCCAGTCCCCACTTTCTTTCTGTAACGCCCACGATGCGGCTATATCTCCCACGTGTCGAGGCACGACTTAGAGGCATAACCGCATTGTGGTTTTTGTCGCAAGAAGGGTCATCTTCACACAATCCCATGTAATGAACAAGAATGGGATAAAGAGTTGGCTTACAATCGCCACGTCATACAATACATAATAAATTCATACATCATTCAAGATACACACATAGGTCCGACTACGGAACCAAAATAAAAGAAGACAACCCAACTGCTAGATCCCCGATCGTCCCAACTGGGCACCACTACTGATCAACATGGAAAGAAACATAGTAACGACCAAGGTCCTCATCGAACTCCCACTTGAGCTCAGTTGCGTCACCTGCACTGGTATCATCGGCACCTGCAACTGTTTGGAAGTATCTGTGAGTCACGAGGACTCAACAATCTCACACCCGCGAGATCAAGACTATTTAAGCTTGTAGGAAGGATGGGGTAATGAGGTGGAGCTGCAGCAAGCACTAAGCATGTATGGTGGCTAACATACGCAAATAAGAGCGAGAAGAGGAGCAACGGAACGGTCGTCAACTAGTAATGATCAAGAAGTGATCCTGAACTCCTACTTACGTCAAACATAACTCAAAAGCCGTGTTCTCTTCCCGGACTCCGCCGAAAAGAGACCATCACGGCTACACACGCGGTTGATGCGTTTTAATTAAGTCCAGTGTCAAGTTCTCTACAACCGGATATTAACAAATTCCCATCTGCCACATAACCGCGGGCACGGCTTTCGAAAGATAATACCCTGCAGGGGTGTCCCAACTTAGCCCATTATAAGCTCTCACGGTCAACGAAGGATAAACCTTCTCCCGGGAAGACCCGATCAGTCTCGGAATCCCGGTTTACAAGACATTTCGACAATGGTAAAACAAGACCAGCAAAGCCGCCCGATGTGCCGACAAATCCCGATAGGAGCTGCACATATCTCATTCTCAGGGCAACACCGGATGAGACTAGCTACGAGTAAAACCAGCCCTCAAGTTTCCCCAAGGTGGCCCCGCAGGCAGCTCAGTTCGGACCAACACTCGAAGGAGCACTGGCTCGGGGGGGTCTAAAATAAAGATGACCCTTGAGTATGCAGAACCCAAGGGGAAAGGGGATAGGTGGTAGCAAATGGTAAAACCAAGGTTGGGCCTTGCTGGAGGAGTTTTATTCAAAGCGAACTGTCAAGGGAGTCCCATAAATCACCCAACCGCGTAAGGAACGCAAAATCAAGGAACATAACACTGGTATGAAGGAAACTAGGGCGGCAAGAGTGGAACAAAACACCAGGCATAAGGCTGAGCCTTCCACCCTTTACCAAGTATATAGATGCATTAATTAAGATAAGAGATATTGTGATATCCCAACATAAACATAATCCAACAAGGAGCAATCTTCATCTTCACCTGCAACTAGCAACGCTATAAGAGGGGCTGAGCAAAAGCGGTAACATAGCCAAACAACGGTTTGCTAGGAAAAAGGTGGGTTAGAGGCTTGACATGGCAATATGGGAGGCATGATATAGCAAGTGGTAGGTAGCGCGGCATAGCAATAGAGCGAACAACTAGCAAGCAAAGGGTACTCAACAGGTTCCTCGTTCACGAACTCGTCTCCCGGCTCTACCCAAAACAAGAACACAAGCAACGGAACCACAATCAATCACGGGAAATGCACAAGCAACATGATGCAAAACATGTATGATATGCGAGATGCGATATGCGATGCGTATGCGTGCTCCGGAAGAAAAATGATGAACAAGGCAGTAACTTGGCAAACCAATCATGCCACTGGAAAGATGAGTTGATTTCGGTTGAAATCTATATAAAGATCACCGGAAACGGATGCACGGTTTGCAAATGGCAAGCAAAACAAGAATGACACGAATCTGCGATTAACAGCATGATAGCACTTAGAATACATCAAGAAACTATTCTACAGCACTCCAACATAGCAAAAAAGCAAATTACAGTAATATACAGCAGATTCTTGACAAAAGATGAACACTGAGCTATGGCTAGATCACAACATAACAGGTTAAAACAAGCATGGCAAAAGTGCAAAAGATAACAGGTTCACAGACTTAGTGAAATTACTGGACATGGCTGAAACAGCATCAGGTAGCAATGTGCAGAGCAAGCAAAACACATGCTACAGGAACTTAACATGGAGAAACAAGGCATGGAATGAATCTAATAAATGCATGTAAGAAAAGTCCCTTACTGACCATGAGCCAAAAAGGATCAGAAGATATGATGGCACCCATGTAAACATAGCAAGTTTCGTTAACAGGTTTCAGACTTGGCAGAAAACAGAGCATGGCAGAAACAGTAATATGAAGGCATCTTGGTGAGCTCGATTCACTCACCACAAAGCAATGCATGACAAAACAATCATACCTACAACAAGATGGCATGTTTATGAAGCTATCCATGGCAAAAGCAAATACATAGCATGAATGGATCAACTACAACAACCTTGGCAAAATTGAATAACACGTAAACAATCTGCTAGGAACATTTTATAGCAAAAGTAGAGCAAGATCAAGACATGTTAGGTTACTCCATAATTGCAAACAAGGGCATGGATGGGTAGAGCACAACTATATCTACAAAACATCCTTACTGAACATACTCTAAAGAGGCATGGATCTCACTGTAGCCACATGGATACATAGCAACAAAATAACAGCAGTCACAGACTTGGTAAAATTACTAAGTCTCTGAAAACAGAAACATCACGAAGCCTAGTTTGCATGCTTGTGCTAGTCACCACAGAGATCATAAAAATGCATGGCATACACCTCTGTAAATATGAAATGGCATACATCAAAACACATGTAGAGCTCATGCCCATAAGATGCACACATCAAAAGCAACAAAAATAACAAATCCTCAAGATCTGTTAAGTAACAGCAGTTAACAGCATATAGCACTCTTGCACCAGAGATTTGGGCTTCAAGATGGACTCAAATGAAGATGGCATAATGGAACAAAATGAAGAGCATCTCGAGCGAACATTTCGATATATTACACGCACGAAACGAAGCTATATGCAGAGAGTGATGATGCGATGAACAGGAGCATATATTGTAACAACCTGGGACTTGGAGAAATTCGGGCGAGGGGAGAAAAAGTCAACCCGAGTGGATCCCGATCGGATCGGGCTCGCCGGTTGCTCGCCGGAGTTCACTGCTCGCCGGAGAAGGGGGGACGCGCGGCGGCCGGCGGAGGTCGAGGGAGAGGGAGGAGGCGCCGGGCGAGGACGGGGAGGCGGCGGCGACCGGCAACGAGGGCGGCGGAGGCGACGGCGGCGGGGCGACGCGGGGACGCGGGCGGCGGCTCGCCGGCGACGGCGCGGGCTGGAGGAGGACGGTGGCGGCGGGACTGGGAGTCACGGCCGATGCGCGGGCCGCGGGGCGGCGGCGGGGGCGACGCGGGCCGGGAGGGCCCCGCACGGGCCCCGGCGGGCCGGCGGCGATGTGGGCGCGGGGCGCCACGTGGCGGCGTCCCGTTGGCTGTGGGCGGCGGCGGCTGAAGCGTCCGGCGCCGTGGACACGTCCGGTGGCGGCGGGGCGATTTGATCTAGGGTTAGGGTGGTTTTTGCCCGAGATTTTGGAGGGGGAGGTATTTTTATAGGTAGAGGGAGCTAGGAGACTCCAAATGGAGTGCGGTTTTCGCCCACACGATCATGATCGAATGACCGAGAGCATGGAGGTGAGTTTGCTGGGTTAGTGGGCTGTTTGGAGGGGGGTTTTGCTGCAACACACAAAAGGACTTTGCGGTTACCCGGTTAACCGTTGGAGCATCAAACGACCTCCAAATAGAACGAAACTTGACAGGTGGTCTACTGGTGGTATACCAAGGCCACTTGGCAAGACTCGGTCCATTCCAAGAATGTTCAACACCCGCTCACGAAAAGAAACAAGAGGGGTGCGCCGGAGGAGGTGGGAGTGCCGGATTGCAAAACGGACAACGGGGAAAATACTCGGATGCATGAGACGAACACGTATGCAAATGAGATACACATGATGACATGATATGAGATGCATGACATGAACAAAATGCAAAACGAAAGACAAAACCCGACCACGAAGGGAAAAATCATAACACATAACCGAAAATGGCAAGAGTTGGAGTTACAAATATGGAAAGTTACATCCGGGGTGTTACACTTTCCTTTTTCAACCAATAGATCGGGTTTATATTGAGTTTGTACTGTGTTTCCCTTTATTTCCCTATTAGACCTAAAGACCAGTTGGATAGCCAGTCTCTGCTACTTTTCGCCCCCATTATTTCCTCTTTCGACCAAGTCCTAGATTCAGGTAACAAATCCTCCCCCACCCCCCACCCCCTTTCTTCCTTGTTTGTACCAAGTAGTACTACATTCGAGTGCATGAACTAGTTTTACCTCTTAAACGTAAAAAAATTAGGTGGTTTTCGAACAGCCGATCGATCCTATCTACGAGGGGGCCTGAGAAATAGTAAAAGATACAAATGCAGCGACGTCAGGAGCTCGGGAAGTAGAGCAAGGCCGGTTTCGAAGGAAGTTATACCTGATGGTCGCCGGGATGTCGCTAGGTGGGCGGCGGGAGGCCGGATCTGCCCACACTACGGCAGCGGGGAAGAAGGGGTCGGAGGCCCTCCCTCGCCAGCGATGCTTGGGAGAGAACGGCAAGGCAGGCTGATCGGTACGCGCCCAGCAGTGGGTAAGAGCCGTCGCGAAGGATGACCGCGTGAACGTTGCACCTTCTCACCTTCCCCGGCGGAGAGGATCCGGCTGGATCTGTGACCAGCGGTGAGTAGAGAGAGAGAGTGTGGCCACCGCTGTCATGTTTAGATCTGGAGAGGCCGAGACAGTGTGAAGAGAGCAACACTAGCAAGCAAGCACGGAGGCTCCTGCCTATATAGTGGAGTAGTACTAGTTTTCTTTTGTCTACCGGAGCCGGCTTGACCTCGTCAATGACTGTCGAGAAGTTTTCATGCACGTGGCCCGGAGGCGCAGTTGTTGTCATTTTGATTTGAAGTGCCGGATTATAACATATAACATGAAAAAATGCCACATGACAAGAAATCATAACCTCACTGCCCAAAGGAGACAACATGAATCCCGACGGACAAACTAGACGAGGAACAAAGCTCAAATTAAAGATAAACTCGTAGAAAAGGGGTCCGTCGATAGATGTCCTAATTAACATAGCCGGCTTGACCTAGATGGCAGCCGAGTAGTCACTGTTCGTGCATGTGCCCCCAATGACTAGCCCAACTCAGTTGTCGCTGTTTAACCCTCGGAGTGATCCGAAGCACATGACACCTAATTTTGCGAGATGACAAGAAACCCTTTTTTAGATTTCTCACCACAACTACAGCCATGTACAACACAGCCTGCACGATATGTACACGATAGCCAATCCAGGCGTGTCTGCTGGAGTCTGGTCACATGCATGGACGAACTGATCTTCCGTGTCTTGCAGGGATCGTCCAGGCACCAACGTAGTACAACACTTCTCTAGTACTATCGCTCGTCTCCCTCTTCTATTAATTCACCCGACTTGCGGGGCCGGGGAGTGTGCCTATGGTCGGTTCTCAATTGCTCCCACATGTGTGTGCAAACGCAATATGACGCGCGTTCCATTCGGAGAGCAGCATGCCAGACCGACCGACCGTCTGGGGTGCGACGCGAACGCGACGGGCGTGCTGTATACTCCATACATGTGTACCGTCGTTTTCTAGACGCTTTGCTCCATGGCGCGGGCGCAATCCATGGATACAAAATTAGTATACTATATACTATTTAAAAGTCGAGGGCGGGGCTTTTCCTGCGCGGTAGGCGGCGGGGCAGTTCCGCCTAGTCGGTTCGACAGAGACGCGAGAAGACGAGGGAGTAGGCTGCTGCAAACGTAGGGTTGTGTGATTTGACAGCGAGTCACTGCTGGACAGGTGGGGCCCCGTGATTTGACTTGCCATTATCATTTTAACTCCGGCGCTATGACCGGCGTGAGTCTCCCGATTCCTGACCACCTCCATACAGGTGCCTCTCCCAATGCTCCACCATGTAGTAGAGGCTGGATCTTGCATGAGAGCCCACTTCTCCACTTTTTCCTTGCCTCTCTTTCCTCCACATATGCAAAAATGCCATGTAAAGCGCACTATTGTACTTACTTTTACTTGCTCCTACAGGTGCTTAAGCTTGCCACATAGGCATAAAGTCTGATGTCGCAAGTTAATCAAGAAGAGAGAGACTAGTTTGGTGACCCAAGGAAGAAACGGTGCTAAGCGTGTGTACCTAGGTGAAAAGACAATTTTGAGTCTATAGCTAATTAAATGAAGCAAACTTAGCAACACCATTTCATTGGAAGAGGTCACTCCTTGGCAAATGCAATAAATACTAGTACTCCCTGTGTCCCATAATATAAGAACGTTTTTGGCACTACACTAGTGTCAAAAATGTTTTTATATTATGGGACAGAGGGAGTACGAAGAAAGAGATAGAGAGGAGTAAAAAATACACTTATAGCCAACCTTATAGCCAACCTTGTTGTAGTATGAGTGACTAAGTGATGACTATGTATGACATGCCAACATCAGATAGCCTAACGCACCGTGTTAAATCTCCAAGGTCGTGACCGCGCGAGCGACGCGACGGTCGTGGTAGGCGCGACCATGATACGGGCTGCTGGCAGCCCTTGGATCTGAGATCAAACGGTCGCATGCTAAGTTGCTGAAAATTTGCAGAATAACCCTCCAGGATAGGATATTCACCCATAGGTCTAGAATCACGCCATGCAACCGTTCGATCTCAGATCCAAGGGCTCTCGGAAGCCCGTATCATGGGAGAATGGAAAGCCACTACCCTGCCGTTCGTACGCTGGCAGTTCGCTCCTACTTGTCCCCGCACGTCCTTCAATACTACAGCGGTTCGCTCCTAGTCATCCCGTCCATTCACATTAGGGCAGTTCCACTAATCCTAACCCTCCTCCCAAATCCATGGCGTCCCAAATCTCCACGATCGGCGGTGAGTACAAGGTTAGAACCATCACCGGCGATGAGTTCGACGTCATCTACACCCGTTCTTCCGCGACGGTCAAAGGATGCCTTTCTCGCTTCAGACGCATGTTCGAAGACTCAGATGATGAGTGGGTCGCTAGGCTAGATGTTGAGTACACCACAGTCCTGGGACGAGAGAAGGATCTAAAGGACGAAGAGAGGAAGAAGCCCACCGTGATCCAGGTTCGCGTGCATGACTTATGCTTGGTCTACCACATATGCCAATGCCGACGTTGAGTGCCAGGATTTTAAGGACTTCCTCGAGCGCAACCTAGTCAAATTCGTTACTGTAGACTTTGGTAACGACAAAGAAGTCCTGCGTCGGATAGGCCTCGTTGTAGGCAACACCTTCGACCTCCAGAAGAATCGGCTGGTGTCCTCTCGTCAGCCTTCAATGCTGACCCTGGCAGGAGCCATGGTTCATCCTTCGTCCAGTAAACTGGAGAAACCTCCATACATGTTTCATCGTCATGCATGGCAGCGGAATGTACTAGATGTAGACCACATCCACTACGCTGCAATGGATGGCTACCTTTGCTTCAATATCTACAAGGGTTGGATGAAGAGCAACAACCAAGTGTGCGGTTCAAGCAAAGAAGTATCGGCCAAGAGGAAGAGGGACAAGGACGAAGTTGAGGACGTGGACGAGGACTCCGAGTAAGGTGGCAGTGTCGTTGCTCATGGTGGTTCTAATGCAGTGTCTACCGAAATAGTTACAAAGTTTAATTTCAGGTGTGCTTAATTTAATTTGAGGGGTGTGTTGTGCTGAGCCACCAGCAGAACTATGTTATGTTTCTTCTCGTTACTTTAACTCTTCAGTACGTACATACTAGTATTTCTTACATTTCATCTTTTAGTTGGTATAGTACTACCACTCGTTTCTTCACATTATATACGTACAATATATATGGCCAACATCATATAGCCAGCAGTTTAGTTGTCAAAGAATTTCAGGGTGCTTAGTTTTGTTAAAGAAATCCAGGATGCTTAGAGGGTGCTTGGATCCAAGGGACTTATTTTAGTCTGACTAAAAATAGTCTCTTTAAGAGGCTAAAGTTCCAAGCACCCCTGACTAAAGAGGGGCTAAAACTAGTCTTGAGACTAATTTTTTAGTCAGGGGTACGCCTACTAAAATGTGGATTAGTCCTCTCTCTACGCATTTAACTCCTCTCCTTTAACACAGGCGAGTTCTGGATTGGAGGGTTTGGAGGATAATAAATGCTCATTAACTTGATTTTAGCCTTTTTAGTATTTGGATCCAAGCATGGGTGAGGCTAGCATGTTTTAGTCCCACTATTTTTAGTCATGCGACTAAAACGTATCCAAGCACCCTCTTAGTTTTATTTGAGGGGTGGGTTGTGCTGGACACCATTATTGTGACTAGCCTTTTTAATAGTACTATATGCATAATTTGGCGACGAGCGCTCTCTAGATGTACCACCTTTTTTTTAATTTCAAGTTTTGCTCCATGGCGCAATCCATCGATACTACTGCTGTACAAAAGTATACATTTTTTAAAAGGCTAGAGGGCGGGGCAGTCTAGCTTGGTCGGTTTCACGAGAGGCGAGGGCCTTTGTGATTTGACGGCTCATTACTGCTGGAAGGCGGGGCCTTGTGATTTGACTGCTCGTATAAATGCGCCGACGACCTGATCGAGGAGGAGCAAAGAACCGTGCGGTATACTCAAGTTTTCCACTAGAGTAGTACTGCGACGGAGGAGCACGAAACACGGCAGCCCAGTGCCATATGGCGATAAAAATGATCTAATTTGCTAGCCATCTCATTGTTAGCATTGTTCTATTCATTCCCTCAAAAAAAACCATTGTTCTATTCATGCCTCGCAGAGAACGTGACACGTGCGGCGAAACACCCGAAGCAAAAGATGAAACACAGGAGCAAAAGAAGAAGGAAGATTATCACCCCAAATGATCTAATTCGCCGCGGAGTCGTAACTGCTTCTTCATCGCCTCCACGACCTCCATCTCCTTGCGTGTCTCCTCCGCCATCTTCTTCATTCTGTCCATGCCGCGGGATTTCTCGACGCGAGCCTTCATCATCTGTTCCACGGCCGCATTACGTACCTTGACAGCAGCCGGGTGCTCGATGCGGAGCTTCGCCAACTCCTCCTTCTGTTCCATGACGAGGGCCTGCAGCATCTTCATCGAGGAACTACTATTCTCATGCAGCTTCTTCTAGCCGGCGTTCTTCTCCATCAACAGGTCGATCTCGTGGCAGAGCTTCGCCTTGTCCTCCTGAAGTCGCAGGATTTCGCCCGCCGCCTTCTTCTCCGAGGCAATGCTCTTCTTCAGCAGCATCACCAAGCCGGCGGTCAACTCCCCTGCTGATTGAGCTCAGCGGGCATGTCGTCGAGGCTCTCCTTCAGCAACTTCATCAAGCCTTGGATGAACTCCTTCTGCTTATTGAGCTGATCGGGCATGCCGTCGAGGGATAACGACTCCAGCTCCGCCGGCTCGGCATGTTCGCCTCCGCGGCTAGGGCGCTCCTGGGAGCCATCGCCTGCCCGTGAGAGATCTTTCGAGGTCTCTGCGTGGCGGCGAGCCCTCTTTTTTCCGCAGCCTTGGTTGCCGCTCCCTTGTTACGAGTAGTTCTCGACCTAGAGCTCTGCTCACCGGCCATGGCAACGACGGACGAAGAAGAAGCACTTATGAGGAGGAAAGGTATAGTAATTTTCGGTTAGGTAGTTCCCCTTTTTATAACCTAAGTACTAGCACTAGTACTAATACCTGCATAGTGGGAACACGTTCAGGTTTGGTACGTACTAGTAGATGTGAGCAGGCTTTCGAATGTGATGGGAACAAGGTAAAGATTGATTGATGGTTTTGATTTCGAGGCCCAAAACGGCTCCCGATGAGTTTAGCGGAACATAAATTTCAAGTACTACACTGCCCAAATGCGTAAATATTATGTTACTGTCAAAAATTGGCACAAAATACGAAGGAGACCAATGGAAGTACTACTAGCAACCCACGATTTAACTACTCGCATGCGCGCAGTGGAGTAATAATGTCTTTCTTCCGCCCTCACGTCCACTCAATTTGCATGCGTTGTATTAATTGACCATCAATGAAGTGAACGACTTTACACGCGTCAAATTATCACATGGGGTGGATCTTGGTACAAAATTGCGTCCGCCCGTGTACCCGCGTGTGCGTGCGAGGGAATGAGTGCGTGCGTGGCGTGCGTGCACATCTTCGCTTCGTGCATGTACCGCCAGTATGGCTCAAGGAGGACGAGTACATTCTTCTGGAACCAGCAGCACATCACTGTGATCAATCCACGCAAGGAGGTCGCGACAACGCCTCCACATGTGCCACGTGGCTTCATGAACTGTAAGAGAGACACTGTGTAGCGTGCCATTGGTATTCTAATTTACGTGTTTTGCACATACTCGAAGTACTAGTAAGGTACACGTGCATCGCGCGCATCAGATTTTGCAACCAAATTATGAATAAATACCACACTATAGCATGTAAGCTCTGAGTCATATATGCCTGATGTAGCCCTTCGTTTAATTCTTATAGTGCATCTCATTCAAAATCAATTAGTTTTTATAAAAAAGCTAAGAACGCGGGAATAGGAAAAACATGGGATTATAGTAGAATGTCGTCTTGAATCCTACAGGATTGTACGAGTGTTTGATTGTGCATAGAAAAAATGCAGAATTCTTTCAAAGAGGTTTGAGTGGATGGGATGTTTCCTATGAAATCTAGTGCAAATGAATCATATGGAAAAATTCCTATGGTTTACAATCCTACGAATCAAACAACCAAGATAGGAAAAATTCCTAATGATTAGAATCCTCCAAAATTCCTTTGAGAATCCTTTGAATCAAAGAAGCCCTTAATCTATTTTATGATTCATGGAATTGTGCGTTGTAAAGCATAAAGTAAAAACAAATAATGGCAATTCAACTAGAAAAAAAGTTTGGGCAGTTATGATACGGAAGATTCCAGAACAAAAGAGAACCACTGTTGTTTTGAGGTTTGTGCATTATGCTTAAGTTCAACCATGGAGTCTGCTAGATTGTACATGTGGCAAAATCCAGTGGGGGGCTAGAAGATGGTGCAAGGGGCCGAGTGGAGGGAGACTATGAAGGAATGCACAAGTGCGAGATCGATATTTAGAGAGAGGGGGCGAACACGTGCGCTGTTGCGCGCAGTGGCGGAGCCATGAAAAATAAATGAGCTAGGGGGGCAAGCATTGCTAATCCTTTACGAGGAGGGTCAATTCATGAACTTAAACCATTTTTAGCAGCAATTGTCTAATGATCACATTCATATTAGCCTCGATATATAGTGATGTTAGGGGGGAGGGGGCAGGGCCCTTACTGCCCCCTGTCTTCGCCATTGTGCACGCGTCTGAGAGATGAAGCGGAAGGCATGGATGATGGGAGGGGGACGTTGGATATATAATTAATGTGGGTGTATTAGCTATATATGTTAATCCTATATAGAGAGGTATAGATTGATCGATATGGACGTGGGAAAGAGGGTGAGACCTCACTGGATATATCGATTGATCGGCTTGTGTGGAAAACTATGAAAGACCTAGCTATATACACACATACATAGAGGAACATCGATCGTTGCGCATGCATGCGTGAGAGATAAAGAATGCCCGATATGATGGAGAGGGGATGTGTGTGGGTGTGTGCCTACATGGGAGACCGACCTGAAGAAAAAGATTGCATGGGTGCGATGGATAATGCCGACTGATAGTGTGTGTGCATGCATGCACGAGAGAAAGTTAGTGGTACAATTATAAAGAGAAGACTACTGTGTGGGTGTAAAAGAATAGGTGAGGTCATAATCAATGTAAAGTTGAATTCAAATATTTGAATAAGAGATCCTGATGTTTGAAACCCATGCATGCACGAATATAACGGAGATCTGCACGGTGTGGTTTGGAAACGAGCATGTTGTAATGCATACACATTGAACAAGGTCAGACTGATTTGAATTTGAGATACCGATGGCAGACATCATTTGGCCACTTCGCATCCGTGCATGGACACACTATTCTAATTGGAGATGATGGGCGGCTTTCGCATCACATATCTATATCTATACCCCTATATATATATTATATTATATATATTTTTATATTGTGTGCGGGTAACTTTAACTTTGAAAGATGGTCGTTGGATGAGGCGAATCCGATGCTCCAAAGATGGCAAATTTGAGCACTACTGGTTGTTGGATATCATCTAGATTCCACCAGATTTCGCCACATGTACAATCTAGAAGACTCCATGGTTGAACTTAAGCATAATGCACAAACATCAAAACACAAGCACTTCTTATTTGTTCTAGAATCTTCTGTATTAGAATTGCCCAAATGTTTTTCTACATGATTTGCCATTATTTGTTTTTACTTTATGTCTTACGACGCACAATTCCATGAATCTTAAAATAGATTAGCTTTCTTATAAAAACTAGATGATTTTGAATGAAATGAACTATAAGAATTAAACGAACATCTACATCATGCATATATGACTCAAAGCTTGCATGCTATAATGTGGTATTTATTCATAATTTGGATGCCAAATCTCATGCGTGCAATGCACATGTACCTTACTCTAGTCTAAATGGTGTTTGTGTGTGTGTTGTGCGTGTTGAGGTGCAAATTGTCTATTTTTTGGGTACACGTTAAGCTTGTTCTTCCGAAATTTCAAGCCGCGCCTTGTTATGCCGAAAATTCAAGCTAGCGTCTCTGTCTATCATGCTGCGAAACTCCCGCCTCTTCAACCCGCGCCTTGTTAGCCCGAAATATTTAAGATATATCTTTGTCTCGTTGTGCTCCGACCATTATCATGCTGCGAAACTCCCGCCTCTATCATGCTGCGAAACTTCCTCCATCTCAACCCGCGCCTTGCTATTCCGAAATTACAACGCGCGTGAAAACTCCCACCTCCTGTGAAATCCCGACACGCGAAATGCCCGTGGTACCCCTGAACCGAAAGAACCGCCTCAAATCGGTGGGGGTACTTTCGTAACTTACCCCACATTTCGTCCAAGCGCGTCTCTAAGCCATGCTTCCCCACTGCCATCCCATCCGCCCACCCATTCGTACACCGAGGCCGTGAAAACCCGCGACGAAACCCCACACCCTGCTCCGTCCGCCACCCAGCCGGAGCCTCTTCCCCGACGACGTCGTCCACAGCAACACCTCGACGTCCCTCATCCATCGTACCGGATGAGGATCCGTCGTCGATCTCATCGTCCCGCCGGTTCAGCCACCCCATCCTCCACCTTCAAGGAGCTGCCCCGACGTTCCCCTCGTCTTTCGCGCCACCTCCATTCCCACACCGCCGTCTTCACCTCCACCACCGGAAGAGCATCATCATCACCGTTTCCTCGGATGAAGCTGCGGCCTAATCGGCGCCACCAAAGAGGTTGTACACTAATCGCCGCATTTTCTTCTTGATTCGATCTCACGGTGCTGCCGGCGCTCGGTCCCGAGCCGACACGGCGCGGCTCCATCCACGGCGGCGTCACCGGTCACTTCCTCCACGGCGTCGCTCCCCCGGCGGCGACGTCCACATCAGTAGGAGCTGCTGCTGCTTTAGCTCTCGCTCGCGCTGCTGCTCTGCTCTTGCTCTTGGTCCCCTGCCTGGTTTGCTCTTGCTATTGCTCTTGCTCACGCTGCTGCTCTCGCTCTTGCTCTTGCTTGCGATGCTGCTCCGATTTAGCTACACTTCAGTCGACTGAATCGACTTTTGGGTCAGTCGATTTTCAGGGGGTGGGGGGCTCGCCGGGGTGAAGGAAGAACCAGCCGCAGCGGGGAGGGGGGCTCGCCGGAGAGGTACCCCACTATCTATCTTAGGGTTCAGGATGGGGGCGGTGGTCGCCGGCGGTGGCGGGGTGTTGGCGAGGCGGTGGCGTGGGGATCGCCGGAGAAAAAGCTCGGCATGGGGGGGCTAGAGGGATGGCTGGGGCGGCGGCGGACCGCCGGTGGGGAGTGTTTTCGGGGCGGGCGGGGCGGCGGGGGGCTGCTGTTTGGCCGGTGGTGGCTGGCGGCTCAGGGGGGTGGAGGTTGAAGATGAACCGCAGACCCTTGATTTCGTATCCAACGGCTGCAAAATCGACTGACCAGAGATGAAAAAGTCAGTCGACCGACGTGTAGCCTCACCTTGCTAGTGCGTTCAGTTTTGACAGCAAAATTTAGTCTTCGACAGCAAAATTCAGTTTCGAGAGTTAAGTTCAGTTTCGACAGTTAAGTTCAGTTTCAACAGTTAAGTTCAGTTTTGAGAGTTAAGTTCAGAGATGAGCGGCTGATGTATTTTACATCTAGCACTTTGTGGTTATGTATTTTACGTCATGTATTGGAGATGCTATTAGAATTCCACTCAGGTTAACGTTGTTCGTTGTCTCTCTTGTCCTGCTTCAGCCTCGGCGTCGTACAACTCACCGGAGCTGCTCTAACGACGAAACCCTCCATCACAGCGGAGCAGTACCTCGGGCTCCATCTCCAGACGCCTAAGATCTTCTTCCCCTCCTCCGACAGCCAAGTCAGCCGGAGCATCCTCACCGGCCAACCCAATCACGCTGAGATCGACATGTCTTCACCAAAGAGGTTGTACACTTGTTGCATCTCTTTTTTACTCTACATGTTATATATATTGTCCACTGAGCACTCGTAGTAACGGGAAATACGATTATTTTATCCTATTATATGACAAGCAGTGAGGTACCAGGCAACTTAGCTATCCGTGATGGACTCTCTTGAACGCCATCATTATTTATCTCTATGCGTTTGAGCTGTGCATTTGTCGATGGGCCTGGGAGTTGAGCTAGTATGGCAGTGGCCTGGGTCCAAAGTAATAGAAGTAGCACAAAAACATTTTTTTAGTGTAGGATTTTCCTTGCTCAAGCCTGCCTACTAGAATCGCCAGTGCTTGAAAGGAAAAGTGAATGAAAAACATCGGAATTGGAAAGTTTCCTATGGTACTACTTTTCATGAATTTGGTGCAAAGGAATGGAGCAAAGGAAAACTGTAGGATTTGTTCCTTTAGTGTCTCCTTGAAAGAAAAACCGTAGGAATTCTAATTTCCACTTCTCCTCCTTTTCATATTCCTATTCATCAAGCACAAGACTAAGAGATAGTAGCATAATAGAATTATAACCGTACATTTTCTTGTGGTTTGACTTAATCTCACCATGCTTTTTTGCATCCTGTGATCTTCCAATTGTTGTGAATCAAACACCCAGATTGGCAGAAATCATGTGTTTTTAAATTCTCTGTTTGCACGTGCATTCCTATCCTATTCCTGTCTATTTCCTATCCCTGCATTGTTAGAATCCTCAAATTCAAACAAGCCCTTACTCAATTACTTTTGTTACAGATATGTGTCAAAGAAAACCTTGTGTGGTTTGTCCTGCCCCTGCGGCGCTGTGTTCCACCCCAGCTCAGCTACTCCAACGACGGAAGGGTTCACCACAGCAGGGATCCGCTCTCCAGACTATCTTTCGCCGCCTCAGATCTTCTTCCCCGCCGCCGGTAGCCACGACAACTGCATTACCATCATCAACTGAGCAGATGACCTTCAGGACTACACGGGTCCGCAAGAGAGGTCGCACTCTTCCGTGTCTGCTTACGTTATGCGTCGCTTAATATGATGACATGCTACATTATGGTCGTGTTCACCTATTAGACTCCGAGTCAGGTCCAAACTAATGCTGAAACTTGAGTTTTTAAATGGTTGTGGGGTACATATTGGGGCAGCAATTAGTACTATTTGTCTACTATCTGGTTAATCTCCGGTGTCTACTATGAGTTTCATGTTGGGTGCAAACAAACATTAAAGGAGCCATTATCTGTATTTTTTAACTAAAGCTATTATCTGCCTGCTATCATTGGTTTTGGGTCTATCCACAGTTTGCTACCATCACTCTGGATTTGTGCATGCACTCCTTACATAATCTCACTATGTTTTATTCCTATGCATGCCAGTTATTATACACAATGGAACTGATCATGTAGAGCAAAAGAGACGAGCCTTGCGTGGCAATAAAATTTCATGCAGACGTCGTTCCATGGTGGGCGCAAAGGCAGCCCCCCCCCTCCACCCATTTCGGATCGTAATCAAGAGGAAGATAACTGTTCTGAGGGGGATTCAGAAGGAGAAGACCACTCCTATTTACCTCATGAGGTCTTCACTCTTACTTGGCATGCTGATGTTGGTAATATCATGCATATGGTGCCTTGCATTGCTTACTGTATACATTAAAGATGTCATCTGCTTAGTTTAGACATGCTTTGTGTCAATGCCATCTGTTTAGTTTCTTTATCGTATATGTGAATCATGCAATGCCATCTTGTCTAGCCAGGCATCATATATGTGAATTTTGCAATGCCACCCTGATTAGCCAGTCATCTTATATGTGAATTATATCATGCCATCATTTTTTATTACGTGTTAAATTTGTCAACAATTTTAGTACATTCAATTACTCTTCCTATGCATCAGCCATTCGGCACGGTCATGGACAAATCTAGAGTGGAAACAAGGTCTTCAGAGCAGACAATGCTATCTGACGAAGCGCATGTCTTGCTGGTTACCGATAGCTCCTCAGAGGAGGATTCAGAGACTGATGACCAGTCATATTCCCCCCCCCCCCCCCGAGGTGCATGCCCTAACTTGGCAGGGTTATGTTGCTCATATCGTGCATATGGTATCTTGCATTGCTATGTCATTTGCTTAGTTTAGACATGCTTTGTGTGAATGCCACCTGTTTAGTGTCTAATTACCATATATGTGAATTATGCAATGCCATCTTGTTGCAAGACATTATATATGTGAATTATGCAATGTTATCTTGTTGCAAGGCATTATGTATGTGAATTATGCAATGCCATGCTGTTTAGGCAAGCGTCATATATGTGAATTATATCATGCCGTCCTTTTTTTGTATTTCTCATTGCTTTTGTCGACAATGTTTGTATATTCAACTGCTCTTCCAGTGCATCAGCCATTTGAATTGGTGATGGAGAAATCTGGAGTGAAAACAAGGTCTTCAGAGCAGACAATGCTACCTGCTGAAACAGATATCTTGTTGGTTACAGATAGCTCTTCAGAGGAGGATTCAGAGGCAGATGACCAGTCCTATTATCCCCCTGAGGTGTATGCTCAAACTTGGCAGGGTTATATTACTCATATAATGCATATGTTGTATTGCAATGCTTAGTTTTTACATCATATACACAATATTGAATGTCATCTCCTTAGTTGACACATCATATATGCGATTGCCCTCTGCTCACTTCCTTAGTATATAAATCATATATTTGAATTATGCCATGCCATGATGTTTACATAGACAGCATGTATCTGAATTAGGGCATGCCGACACATTTTCTAAAGAC
Source organism: Aegilops tauschii subsp. strangulata (assembly GCF_002575655.3). Lineage (NCBI taxonomy): Eukaryota > Viridiplantae > Streptophyta > Magnoliopsida > Poales > Poaceae > Aegilops > Aegilops tauschii. Next base: position 72,506,333 of record NC_053037.3, read on the forward strand.
ATAATATAGTTATATCATCTCATCCTGTTTACATAGTCATCATATTTTAAATTATGTCATTCTATCCGTGAATTATATCATGCCATCATGTTTCCATCGACGACATGTTTGTGATTTATGGCATGCCAACCACTTTAATAGACACATCGTATAGTTATGTCATGTCATCATGTTTACATAGTCATCATATTTTGAAGTATGTCATTCTATCCTGTTTAGTTAGCCATCATACATGTGAAATTGTGTCATGCTATCCTGTTTAATTAGCCATCATATATGTGAAATTATGTCCTGCTATTCTGTTTGCTTAGACAACATAAATGTGAATTATTTCATGCCATGTTTTCTTCCCTACTATCCATTGCACCTGTCTATCTTACAATGTCTGTACAATCAATTACTTTTCTTGTTTATCAGCCATTTCAATTGGAGGGAGTGATGGCAGTATCTGTGGGAGTAAAAACACGGTCTTCAGAAAAGATCGTGCTACCTGTCGATGCAGACAGAACCACGGTTGTACTTGCCCAAGAACCAGCCCCACCACACATAACCCACACTCATGCAGATTGTACCCCTACCCAGTTGGACAGAGAACCAGCTACACCCCTTCTAACCCCAACCCCAGCAGATAGACACCCAGTTCCCGTTGACACAACACCGTCTCCACCACAGAGCACCCAAACACGAGCAGTTAGTAAGGCAACTGCAGTGCCCAAATCACGAGGACCACCACTCCGAACCCGAAGTCAACGCTTAAAGCAGAAGAAGAATTGTTCTCAGGTCAGGTTCCGTAGCTATGGTTCATACTACTTTGCTCTTGCATCACTATATTTACTCATACCAACTAATTTCAAATTTGAAGGATGCAATTGAAACTCCAATGGCGCAACAGGTATGTTTTAAACCTGTTTCTTCAACGTGTTTGGCTGTTTGCTGTTGTAACTTGCTCTATGTTGATTTCAGTTTCAATTGAATAAACAGTTATGTTCTCATGCCATGCACATTACAAGTGTTGTTATTGCTGTGTAGTTTCCCACACTTATATTCTGTCTATGCTGCTTTATCTTAAATAGATATGATTCGAACTGTATCTATCTTGATTTGGCAACATAAACTAGAATGATATAGACCATACAGTGACCATACTACATAGATATATGTTTGTTTCATGCTGTTATCCTGTCCACCTTACTACTGAACTGGTTTACCAAAATGAGTTTCATATACTACATTGTAAACCTGAGATGTGTTTGTTTGTTTCTCTTTTAGAACGCGGATAAAATATTGGAGAAGAGTACCCTATTATGCAATGGTAAAGGAAGTAATGCAGATAAGGTTCAAGATAGTGAGACATCCCTGTTGGTCTCCAAGAAAGCTGATAAAAACTATATTGAAGACACTGAGACAACCCCAAAGTCATGTCTTGATGTAGTGTTCGAGTTACTGGCTACCACTGTTGGCACCAGCTCTTCGAACTCGTTGCCTGAATCAGTTCGGCTTCTTGAGTCTCAACTTCAAGTTGAAAGACATCGATCAGATGTTATGCAACAGGAAGTCGAAGGACTGAGGAAGTCCCTGCAGAATTCAGATGCATACTTTCTGGTGCAACAGCAAGCGCTGGAGGACTTAAGTGCCAAACAAGAGAAAGTTAATAAGCTTGCTAAGCATCTTGCCAGCATTATGGGTACCCAGGATATTGTTTCTTGAGCTCTTCTGAAGTGGTTTCAGTTCTGGACTTGTTTTGCTGCGGCGTTTATATGCTGCTGTGTTCCCTATATTTGCACTGGTGGCGAACTTTGATGCCAAGTGGATGTAATATGTGTAATAGCCGTGATAGCCTAGTGTAAGTTGCTTGCTTATTTATTTCCTTGTTGTCTTGTTTATTTGTTTGCTTGTAGTCAGTGCAGTTCTTTTTCTGCGGTTTGCTAGTGGCTGCAATAACCTATTTTTTAAAACTAGGCCACAATAACCATGGGCTAATATTTACTGTAGTGACACTGGGCCTCCTACGGGCCGTAGAAACAGTGGGCCTTCTACGGGGCGTATAAACAGTGGGCCTTCTACAGGCCATAGAAACAGTGGGCCTTCTACGGGCCGTAGAAACAATGGGCCTTCTATGGGCCATAGAAACAATGGGCCTTCTACGGGCCGTATCATCAATGGGCCTTATATGGGCCGTATGATCGATTGGCCAAACATGGGCCAAACAGACCACATTCTGGCCGTAAACGGGCTAGAGTTGGAATCGTCCGTTCATGGGCCGACCATAACGGGCCATCGTTAATAGGCCGTATTTGATGACGCTATGAAAACGGCCCAATGTATTAACGGACCACAAACGGGCCGACTGTAACGACGGGCTGAATTTGGCCCACAAGCAGAAAATGACAGTAACGGGCCGTAAGTAAACGAATGCTGGAAAATAGCCCAAGAATAAATGGGCTCTGAGAAGGCCGAAAGATAACATGGGCTGGAAACGGCCCAACGGAATAACGGGCCGTTAATGGGTATAAAGTGATACACTGTTCATTACGGGCCAGTTTCACCACGGGCCGTTAATGGGTGTAAAGTAATACACTGTTCATTATGGGCCAGTTTCAGCACGGGCCGTTAATAGGCCAAGAGTTACATAGGGCCTCATATGGGCCGAAAGACGTCATGGGCCATACATGGGCCAGAAGTGAAAATGGGCTGGAATCATATTGGATGACCTAGATGACGCTACTGGGCCTAATTCGAATAGGGCGTAACGGGCCTTAGGTTAGCGGGCTGTAAATGGGCTATATGCGAACAGGCCGTTAACAGGCTTTCCATGGGCCAGCCCACCAGCTTTTGACCAAGTCAAATGGGCCGGCCTTTTCACAGGAATGGGCCACTGTTGGGTCGTGCCACGTGTCGACGTATCATAGGCGCCTTTTGTCTAATGAGTGGATGACATCTGTCCCAGCGATGAGCCGACACGTGTTTCCTCCAGCCAATGATGATTTTACACGTGGAAAATCCCCATTGGTCGGGGCTATTAACGGGTTATCGGATCCAAAACCCGACCCGATAGCTTAACGGCGTTCCGTTACGGTGGATGCCACGTGTCGGTCACCCTTGACAAAAGCACTTCTGTGACGCGCGATTTATCGTCATGGAAGTGGACACTTCCGTGATGATAATTTTGGTAATGTCATGGAACACTTCTACGATAGCACAGGTATGACTATCTTGATTCTGTCATAAATTTGTCATGGATGTACATGCATGACAAAAAACACGACCTACTGTGACAAACACGTATCATCACGGAAGTGTATTTTTTTGTAGTGCTTGGATCTAGTTCTTGGTGTTCTCCTTCTTGTTCTTCCTCTCATTTTCCTCCCTAGCATTAGTTGCTTCGGTGGGATTTGAGAGAGAAGGACTTGGGCACTCCGTGTGCCCTTGCCATTACATTTGGTGCATCGGTTTGAGTTCTCCACGGTGATACGTGGAAGTTACAAGTTGAGAAGCTCATTACTCTTGGGTGCTTCGTACCCTTGAGCTTGTTCCTCTTGGGTGCTTGGGCGCCCTAGACGGTTGGTGGTGTTCGGAGCTCAATCATTGTGGTGTAAAGCTTCGGGCAAGCGTCAGGGTCTCCAATTAGGTTGTGGAGATCGCCCCGAGCAATTTGACGGGTACCGGTGACCGCCCCCAAGGGTTGCCAAAGTGTACGGGTTCGGTGACCGCCCCCAAGGGTTGCCATTTGTACGGGTTCGGTGACCGCCCTCAAGGTTCCCTTAGTGGAATCACGGCATCTTGCATTGTGCGAGGGCGTGAGGAGATTACGGTGGCCCTAGTGGCTTCTTGGGGAGCATTGTGCCTCCACACCGCTCCAAACGGAGATTAGCATCCGCAAGGGTGTGAACTTCGGGATACATCGTCGTCTCCGCGTGCCTCGGTTATCTCTTACCCGAGCCCTTTACTTATGCACTTTACTTTGTGATAGCCATATTGTTTCTTGTCATATATCTTGCTATCACCTAAGTAGTTTTTCTTGCTTAGCATAAGTTGTTGGTGCACATAGGTGAGCCTAGTTGTTGTAGGTTTTGTGCTTGACAAATTAACCGCTAGGTTTATTCCGCATTTGTTCAAGCCTCAACCGTAATTATTTTAAAGCGCCTATTCACCCCCCCTCTAGGCGACATCCACGATCTTTCATCAGTAACAGATAGTTTTGTGATCAGGTAATTTGTAACGGGTAACAAGTAGCAAAAGTAAACAAGGTGCAGCAAGGTGGCCCAATCCTTTTTGTAGCAAAGGACAAGCCTGGACAAACTCTTATATAAAGGAAAGCGCTCCCGAGGACACATGGGAATTATCGTCAAGCTAGTTTTCATCATGCTCATATGATTCGCGTTCGTTACTTTGATAATTTGATATGTGGGTGGACCGGTGCTTGGGTACTGTCCTTCCTTGGACAAGCATCCCACTTATGATTAACCCCTCTTGCAAGCATCCGCAACTACAAAAGAAGTATTAAGGTAAACCTAACCATCGCATGAAACATGTGGATCCAAATCAGCCCCTTACGAAGCAACGCATAAACTAGGGTTTAAGCTTCTATCACTCTAGCAACCCATCATCAACTTATTACTTCCCAATGCCTTCCCCTAGGCCCAAACAATGGTGAAGTGTCATGTAGTCGACGTTCACATAACACCACTAGAGGAAAGACAACATACATCTCATCAAAATATCGAACGAATACCAAATTCACATGACTACTTATAGCAAGACTTCTCCCATGTCCTCAGGAACAAATGTAACTACTCACAAATCATATTCATGTTCATAATCAGAGGGGTATTAATATGCATAAAGTATCTGAACATATGATCTTCCACCAAATAAACCAACTAGCATCAACTACAAGGAGTAATCAACACTACTAGCAACCCACAAGTACCAATCCGAGGTTTTGAGACAAAGATCGGATACAAGAGATGAACTAGGGTTTGAGATGAGATGGTGCTGGTGAAGATGTTGATGGATATTGACCCCGTCCCGATGAGAGGATCGTTGGTGATGACGATGGTGATGATTTCCCCCTCCCGGAGGGATGTTTCCCCGGCAGAACAGCTCCGCCTGAGCCCTAGATTGGTTTCGCCAGGTTCCGCCTCGAGATGGCAGCGCTTCGTCCCAAAAGCTTCCTTATAATTTTTTCCAGGGCAAAAGACACCTTATACCAGAAGATGGGCATCGAGGGGCTGCCAAGTGGCCCACGAGGCAGGGGGCGCGCCCTCCACCCTCATGGACGGTGGGTGGCCCCCCTCTGGTGCTTTCTTCGCCCGATATTTTTAGTATATTCCAAAACTGACTTTCATAGAGTTTCAGGACTTTTTGGAGTTGTGCATAATAGGTCTCTAATATTTGCTCCTTTTCCAGCCCGGAATTCCAGCTGCTGGCATTCTCCCTCTTCGTGTAAACCTTGAAAAATAAGAGAGAATTGAAGGAAATATGCCCTAGAGGCAATAATAAAGTTATTATTTATTTCCTTATATCATGATAAATGTTTATTACTCATGCTAGAATTGTATTAACCGGAAACATAATACTTGTGTGAATACATAGACAAATAGAGTGTCACTAGTATGCCTCTACTTGACTAGCTCATTGATCAAAGATGGTTATGTTTCCTAGCCATAGACATGAGTTGTCATTTGATTAACGGGATCACATCATTAGGAGAATGATGTGATTGACTTGACCCATTCGGTTAGCTTAGCACTCGATCGTTTAGTATGTTGCTATTGCTTTCTTCATGACTTATACATGTTCCTATGACTATGAGATTATGCAAATCCCATTTACCGGAGGAACACTTTGTGTGCTACCAAACGTCACAACGTAACTAGGCGATTATAAAAGTGCTCTACAGGTGTCTCCAAAGGTACTTGTTGGGTTGGTGTATTTCGAGATTAGGATTTGTCACTCCGATTGTCGGAGAGGTATCTCTGGGCCCTCTCGGTAATGCACATCACTTAAGCCTTGCAAGCATTGCAACTAATGAGTTAGTTGTGGGATGATGTATTACGGAACGAGTAAAGAGACTTGCCGGTAACGAGATTGAACTAGGTATTGAGATACCGACGATCGAATCTTGGGCAAGTAACATACCGATGACAAAGGGAACAACGTATGTTGTTATGCGGTCTGACCGATAAAGATCTTCGTAGAATATGTGGGAGCCAATATGAGCATCCAGGTTCCGTTATTGGTTATTGACCGGAGACGTGTCTCGGTCATGTCGACATAGTTCTCGAACCCGTAGGGTCCGCACGCTTAATGTTTTGATGACAGTTATATTATGAGTTTATATGTTTTGATGTACCGAAGGTTGTACGGAGTCCCGGATGTGATCACGGATATGACGAGGAGTCTCGAAATGGTCGAGACATGAAGATTGATATATTGGATGACTATATTCGGACACCGGAATAGTTCTGGGGGTTATCGGATATATACCGGAGTACCAGGGGGTTACCGGAACCCCCCCGGAGGCTATTGGGCCTCATGGGCCCAATTGGTGGAAGAGGAGAGGCGGCCAAGGGGCAGCCCCGCGCCCTTCCCCCCCCCCTCCCAAGTCCGAATTGGACAAGCAGGGGGGCGCCCCCCCCTTTCCTTTCCCCCTCTCTCCTTCCCTCTCCTCTCCTAGTCCAACAAGGAAGGGAGGGAGTCCTACTCCTAGTGGGAGTAGGACTCCTCCTGGCGCGCCTCCTCCTAGCTGGCCGCACCTCCCCCCTTGCTCCTTTATATACGGGGCAGGGGGCACCCTAGACACAACAATTGATCGTTTGATCTTTTAGCCGTGTGCGGTGCCCCCTCCACCATAGTCCACCTCGATAATACTGTAGCGGTGCTTAGGTGAAGCCCTGCGTCGGTAGAACATCATCATCGTCACCACGCCGTCGTGCTGACGAAACTCTCCCTCAACACTCGGCTGGATCGGAGTTCGAGGGACGTCATCGGGCTGAACGTGTGCTGAACTCGGAGGTGCCATGCGTTCGGTACTTGATCGGTCGGATCGTGAAGACGTACGACTATATCAACCGCGTTTTGCTAACGCTTCCGCTTTCGGTCTATGAGGGTACGTGGACAACACTCTCCCCTCTCGTTGCTATGCATCACCATGATCTTGCGTGTGCGTAGGAATTTTTTTGAAATTACTACGTTCCCCAACAGTGGCATCCAAGCCTGGTTTTATGCGTTGATGTTATATGCACGAGTAGAACACAAGTGAGTTGTGGGCGATATAAGTCATACTGCTTACCAACATGTCATACTTTGGTTCGGCGGTATTGTTGGATGAAGCGGCCCAGACCGACATTACGCGTACGCTTACGCGAGACTGGTTCTACCGACGTGCTTTGCACACAGGTGGCTGGCGGGTGTCAGCTTCTCCAACTTTAGTTGAACCGAGTGTGGCTACGCCCGGTCCTTGCGAAGGTTAAAACAGCACCAACTTGAAAAACTATCGTTGTGGTTTTGATCCGTAGGTAAGAACGATTCTTGCTAAGCCCGTAGCAGCCACGTAAAATTTGCAACAACAAAGTAGAGGACGTCTAACTTGTTTTTGCAGGGCATGTTCTGATGTGATATGGTCAAGACATGATGCTAAAATTTATTGTATGAGATGATCATGTTTTGTAACCGAGTTATCGGCAACTGGCAGGAGCCATATGGTTGTCGCTTTATTGTATGCAATGCAATCGCCCTGTAATGCTTTACTTTATCACTAAGCGGTAGCAATAGTCGTAGAAGCATAAGATTGGCGAGACGACAACGATGCTACGATGAAGATCAAGGTGTCGCGCCGGTGACGATGGTGATCATGACGGTGCTTCGGAGATGGAGATCACAAGCACAAGATGATGATGGCCATATCATATCACTTATATTGATTGCATGTGATGTTTATCTTTTATGCATCTTATCTTGCTTTGATTGACGGTAGCATTATAAGATGATCCCTCACTAAATTATCAAAGTATAAGTGTTCTCCCTGAGTATGCACTGTTGCGAAAGTTCTTCGTGCTGAGACACCACGTGATGATCGGGTGTGATAGGCTCTACGTTCAAATACAACGGGTGCAAAACAGTTGCACACGCGGAATACTCAGGTTAAGCTTGACGAGCCTAGCATATAACATATATGGCCTCGGAACACGGAGACCGAAAGGTCGAGCGTGAATCATATAGTAGATATGATCAACATAGTGATGTTCACCGTTGAAACTACTCCATCTCACGTGATGATCGGACATGGTTTAGTTGATATGGATCACGTGATCACTTAGAGGATTAGAGGGATGTCTATCTAAGTGGGAGTTCTTAAGTAATATGATTAATTGAACTTAAATTTATCATGAACTTAGTACCTGATAGTATCTTGCTTGTCTATGTTGATTGTAGATAGATGGCCCGTGCTGTTGTTCCGTTGAATTTTAATGTGTTCCTTGAGAAAGCAAAGTTGAAAGATGATGGTAGCAATTACACGGACTGGGTCCGTAACTTGAGGATTATCCTCATTGCTGCACAGAAGAATTACGTCCTGGAAGCACCACTAGGTGTACCACCTGCGCCAGCAACTGCAAACATTGTGAATGCCTGGCAGTCACGTGTTGATGACTACTCGATAGTTCAGTGTGACATGCTTTACGGCTTAGAACCGGGACTTCAACGACGTTTTGAATGTCATGGAGCATATGAGATGTTCCAGGAGTTGAAGTTAATATTTCAAGCAAATGCCCGAATTGAGAGATATGAAGTCTCCAATAAGTTCTACAGCTGCAAGATGGAGGAGAATAGTTCTGTCTGTGAGCATATACTCAAAATGTCTGGGTATAATAATCACTTGATTCAACTGGGAGTTAATCTTCCGGATGATAGCGTCATTGACAGAATTCTCCAATCACTGCCACCAAGCTACAAGAGCTTCGTGATGAACTATAACATGCAAGGGATGGATAAGATGATTCCCGAGCTCTTCGCAATGCTAAAGGCTGCGGAGGTAGAAATCAAAAAGGAGCATCAAGTATTGATGGTCAATAAGACCACCAGTTTCAAGAAAAGGGGCAAAGGGAAGAAGAAGGGGAACTTCAAGAAGAACAGCAAGCAAGTTGCTGTTCAGGAGAAGAAACCCAAGTCTGGACCTAAGCCTGAGACTGAGTGCTTCTACTGCAAGCAGACTGGTCACTGGAAGCGGAACTGCCCCAAGTATTTGGTGGATAAGAAGGATGGCAAGGTGAACAAAGGTATATGTGATATACATGTTATTAATGTGTACCTTACTAATGCGCGCAGTAGCACCTGGGTATTTGATACTGGTTCTGTTGCTAATATTTGCAACTCGAAACAGGGGCTACGGATTAAGCGAAGATTGGCTAAGGACAAGGTGACGATGCGCGTGGGAAATGGTTCCAAAGTCGATGTGATCGCGGTCGGCACGCTACCTCTACATCTACCTTCGGGATTAGTTTTAGACCTAAATAATTGTTATTTGGTGCCAGCGTTAAGCATGAACATTATATCTGGATCTTGTTTGATGTCAGACAATTATTCATTTAAATCAGAGAATAATGCTTGTTCTATTTATATGAGTAGTATCTTTTATGGTCATGCACCCTTGAAGAGTGGTCTATTTTTGTTGAATCTCGATAGTAGTGATACACATATTCATAATATTGAAGCCAAAAGATGCAGAGTTGATAATGATAGTGCAACTTATTTGTGGCACTGCCGTTTAGGTCATATCGGTGTAAAGTGCATGAAGAAACTCCATACTGATGGACTTTTGGAACCACTTGATTATGAATCACTTGGTACTTGCGAACCGTGCCTCATGGGCAAGATGACTAAAACGCCGTTCTCCGGAACTATGGAGAGAGCAACAGATTTGTTGGAAATCATACATACAGATGTATGTGGTCCGATGAATGTTGAGGCTCGTGGCGGATATCGTTATTTTCTCACCTTCACAGATGATTTAAGCAGATATGGGTATATCTACTTAATGAAACATAAGTCTGAAACATTTGAAAAGTTCAAAGAATTTCAGAGTGAAGTTGAAAATCATCATAACAAGAAAATTAAGTTTCTACGATCTGATCGTGGAGGAGAATATTTGAGTTATGAGTTTGGTCTTCATTTGAAACAATGCGGAATAGTTTCGCAACTCACGCCACCCGGAACACCACAGCGTAATGGTGTGTCTGAACGTCGTAATCGTACTCTACTAGATATGGTGCGATCTATGATGTCTCTTACTGATTTACCGCTATCGTTTTGGGGTTATTCTTTAGAGACGGCCGCATTCACGTTAAATAGGGCACCATCAAAATCCGTTGAGACGACGCCTTATGAACTGTGGTTTGGCAAGAAACCAAAGTTGTCGTTTCTTAAAGTTTGGGGCTGCGATGCTTATGTGAAAAACTTCAACCTGATAAGCTCGAACCCAAATCGAAGAAATGTGTCTTCATAGGATACCCAAAGGAGGCTGTTGGGTACACCTTCTATCACAGATCCGAAGGCAAGACTTTTGTTGCTAAATTCGGAATCTTTCTGGAGAAGGAGTTTCTCTCGAAAGAACTGAGTGGGAGGAAAGTAGAACTTGATGAGGTAATTGTACCTGCTCCCTTATTGGAAAGTAGTTCATCGCAGAAACCGGTTTCTGCGATGCCTACACCAATTAGTGAGGAAGTTAATGATGATGATCATGGAACTTCAGATCAAGTTGTTACTGAACCTCGTAGGTCAACCAGAGTAAGATCCGCACCAGAGTGGTACGGTAATCCTGTTCTGGAGGTTATGTTACTAGACCATGACGAACCTACGAACTATGAAGAAGCGATGGTGAGCCCAGATTCCGCAAAATGGCTTGAGGCCATGAAATCTGAGATGGGATCCATGTATGAGAATAAATGGATCTTCAAGAAGAAGACTGACGCTGACGGTAATGTTACTGTCTATAAAGCTCGACTTGTTGCAAAAGGTTTTCGACAAGTTCAAGGGATTGACTACGATGAGACCTTCTCACCCGTAGCGATGCTTAAGTCTGTCCGAATCATGTTAGCAATTGCCGCATTTTATGATTATGAAATTTGGCAAATGGATGTCAAAACTGCATTCCTGAATGGATTTCTGGAAGAAGAGTTGTATATGATGCAACCGGAAGGTTTTGTCGATCCAAAGGGAGCTAACAAAGTGTGCAAGCTCCAGAGATCCATTTATGGACTGGTGCAAGCATCTCGGAGTTGGAATAAACGCTTTGATAGTGTGATCAAAGCATTTGGTTTTGTACAGACTTTTGGAGAAGCCTGTATTTACAAGAAAGTGAGTGGGAGCTCTGTAGCATTTCTAATATTATATGTGGATGACATATTGCTGATTGGAAATGATATAGAATTTCTGAATAGCATAAAGGGATACTTGAATAAGAGTTTTTCAATGAAAGACCTCGGTGAAGCTACGTATATATTGGGCATCAAGATCTATAGAGATAGATCAAGACGCTTAATTGGACTTTCACAAAGCACATACCTTGACAAAGTTTTGAAGAAGTTCAAAATGGATCAAGCAAAGAAAGGGTTCTTTCCTGCGTTACAAGGTGTGAAGTTGAGTAAGACTCAATGCCCGACCACTGCAGAAGATAGAGAGAAAATGAAAGATGTTCCCTATGCTTCATCCATAGGCTCTATCATGTATGCAATGCTGTGTACCAGACCTGATGTGTGCCTTGCTATAAGTCTAGCAGGGAGGTACCAAAGTAATCCAGGAGTGGATCACTAGACAGCGGTCAAGAACATCCTGAAATACCTGAAAAGGACTAAGGATATGTTTCGCGTTTATGGAGGTGACAAAGAGCTCATCGTAAATGGTTACGTTGATGCAAGCTTTGACACTGATCCGGACGATTCTAAATCGCAAACCGGATACGTTTTTACATTGAACGGTGGAGCTATCAGTTGGTGCAGTTCTAAACAAAGCGTCGTGGCGGGATCTACATGTGAAGCGGAGTACATAGCTGCTCCGGAAGCAGCAAATGAAGGAGTCTGGATGAAGGAGTTCATATCCGATCTAGGTGTCATACCTAGTGCATCGGGTCCAATGAAAATCTTTTGTGACAATACTGGTGCAATTGCCTTGGCGAAGGAATCCAGATTTCACAAGAGAACCAAGCACAACAAGAGACGCTTCAATTCCATCCGGGATTTAGTCCAGGTGGGAGACATAGAAATTTGCAAGATACATACGGATCTGAATGTTGCAGACCCGTTGACTAAGCCTCTTCCACGAGCAAAACATGATCATCACCAATTCTCCATGGGTGTTAGAATCATTACTGTGTAATCTAGATTATTGACTCTAGTGCAAGTGGGAGACTGCAGGAAATATGCCCTAGAGGCAATAATAAAGTTATTATTTATTTCCTTATATCATGATAAATGTTTATTATTCACGCTAGAATTGTATTAACCGGAAACATAATACTTGTGTGAATACATAGACAAACAGAGTGTCACTAGTATGCCTCTACTTGACTAGCTCGTTGATCAAAGATAGTTATGCTTCCTAGCCATAGACATGAGTTGTCATTTGATTAATGGGATCACATCATTAGGAGAATGATGTGATTGACTTGACCCATTCCGTTAGCTTAGCACTCGATCGTTTAGTATGTTGCTATTGCTTTCTTCATGACTTATACATGTTCCTATGACTATGAGATTATGCAACTCCCGTTTACCGGAGGAACACTTTGTGTGCTACCAAACGTCACAACGTAACTGGGTGATTATAAAGGTGCTCTACAGGTGTCTCCAAAGGTACTTGTTGGGTTGGCGTATTTCGAGATTAGGATTTGTCACTCCGATTGTCGGAGAGGTATCTCTGGGCCCTCTCGGTAATGCACATCACTTAAGCCTTGCAAGCATTGCAACTAATGAGTTAGTTGTGGGATGATGTATTACGGAACGAGTAAAGAGACTTGCCGGTAACGAGATTGAACTAGGTATTGAGATACCGACGATCGAATCTCGGGCAAATAACATACCGATGACAAAGGGAACAATGTATGTTGTTATGCGGTCTGACCGATAAAGATCTTCGTAGAATATGTGGGAGCCAATATGAGCATCCAGGTTCCGCTATTGGTTATTGACCGGAGACGTGTCTCGGTCATGTCTACATAGTTCTCGAACCCGTAGGGTCCGCACGCTTAACGTTTCGATGACAGTTATATTATGAGTTTATATGTTTTGATGTACCGAAGGTTGTTCGGAGTCCCGGATGTGATCACGGATATGACGAGGAGTCTCGAAATGGTCGAGACATGAAGATTGATATATTGGATGACTATATTCGGACACCGGAATGGTTCCGGGGGTTATCAGATATATACCGGAGTACCGGGGGGTTACCGGAACCCCCCGGAGGCTATTGGGCCTCATGGGCCCAATTGGTGGAAGAAGAGAGGCAGCCAAGGGGCAGCCGCGCGCCCCTCCCCCCCAAGTCGAATTGGACAAGGAGGGGGGCGCCGCCCCCCCTTCCTTTCCCCCTCTCTCCTTCCCTCTCCTCTCCTAGTCCAACAAGGAAGGGAGGGAGTCCTACTCCTGGTGGGAGTAGGACTCCTCCTGGCGCGCCTCCTCCTGGCCGGCCGCATCTCCCCCCTTGCTTCTTTATATACGGGGCAGGGGGCACCCTAGACACAACAATTGATCGTTTGATCTTTTAGCCGTGTGCGGTGCCCCCCTCCACCATAGTCCACCTCGATAATACTGTAGCGGTGCTTAGGCGAAGCCCTGCATCGGTAGAACATCATCATCGTCACCACGCCGTCGTGCTGACGAAACTCTCCCTCAACACTCGGCTGGATCGGAGTTCGAGGGACGTCATCGGGCTGAATGTGTGCTGAACTCGGAGGTGCCGTGCGTTCGGTACTTGATCAGTCGGATCGTGAAGACGTACGACTACATCAACCGCGTTGTGCTAACGCTTCCGCTTTCGGTCTACGAGGGTACGTGGACAACACTCTCCCCTCTCGTTGCTATGCATCACCATGATCTTGCGTGTGCGTAGGAATTTTTTTGAAATTACTACGTTCCCCAACAAGAATAGGCATAAGTATTGTGACATAATGTGTAATAACAGCCCATAATGCAATAAATATCAATATAAAAGCATGATGCAAAATGGACGTATCACCCCCCCTTCCTATTCCTACAAGGAGAAGGGGGAAAGAGGAGGAGGAGAGAAAGGAAAGGGGGCCGCCCCCCAACCCCTAGTCCAATTCGATTTGGGCTTGGGGGGCGTGCGCCTCCACCTGGCTGCTGCCTCCTCTCTTACACTAGGGCCCATGAAGGCCCATTAATCCCCCGGGGGGTTCCGGTAACCCCCGGTACTCCGGAAAATACCCGATACACTTCGGAACCATTCCGGTGTCCGAATATAACCTTCCAATATATCAATCTTTATGTCTCGACCATTTCAAGACTCCCTGTCACGTCCGTGATCTCATCCGAGACTCCGAACAACCTTCGGTACATCAAATCACATAAACTCATAATACGAATCGTCATCGAACGTTAAGCGTGCGGACCCTACGGGTTCGAGAACTATGTAGACATGATCGAGACACATCTCTGGTCAATAACCAATAGTGCAACCTGGATGCTCATGTTGGCTCCTACATATTCTACGAAGATCTTTATCGGTCAAACCGCATAACAACATACATTGTTCCCTTTGTCATCGGTATGTTACTTGCCCGAGATTCGATCGTCGGTATCATCATACCTAGTTCAGTCTCATTACCGGCAAGTCTCTTTACTCGTTTCATAATGCATCATCCCGCAACTAACTCATTAGTCGCATTGCTTGCAAGGCTTATAGTGATGTGCATTACCGAGAGGGCCCAGAGATACCTCTCCGACAATCGGAGTGAAAAATCCTAATCTCGATCTATGCCAACTCAACAAACACCATTAGATACACCTATAGAGCATATTTATAATCACTTAGTTACGTTGTGACGTTTGATAGCACACAAAGTGTTCCTCCTGTATTCGGGAGTTGCATAATCTCATAGTCATAGTAACATGTATAAGTCATGAAGAAAGCAATAGCAATAAACTAAACGATCAAAGTGCTAAGGTAACGGATGGGTCTTGTCCATCACATCATTCTCTAAAGATGTGATCCCGTTCATCAAATGACAACACATGTCTATGGCTAGGAAACTTAATCATCTTTGATTAACGAGCTAGTCTAGTAGAGGCATACTAGGGACACTCTGTTTTGTCTATGTATTCACACATGTACTAAGTTTCCGGTTCACACAATTCTAGCATGAATAATAAACATTTATCATGATATAAGGAAATATAAATAACAACTTTATTATTGCCTCTAGGGCATATTTCCTTCACATGCATGTATACATGAGGAGAATTCCTGATATGGCTATATGATGTGAGAATCGAGAAATAAGAATGACAGTGATCCTCCCGGCTCCTCGGCCGTTTGGATTCCTGGCCGTCGGATCTGGTTGCTTGATCGGATCTGGGTCGTCGGATCGAGTCCTTGGAAGACCTCGGCCGTCGGATCGAAGAGGTGTCACTGTTGCAATGAATAGTTACCTCTCGCTGTAAAAATCTCATGCCACCGTGTGTAATTCTCGTGCCCGGCCGAGGGCATTTTCGTAATTTTGCTATGGGCTATAAAAGCCCAATGCCCATAGGGTTTCTCCCTGATCGGCTTCCTCCCTTCTCCTGTTCACGCGAGGGACAGCCGCCGCCGCCCCTTCCCCTTCCAAACTCGCGCTCGCCGGCCATCCTCCCCGTCCGCCGCCGCCGCCGCCACCGACCAGCCGCACCCGCGCTACCATCCCCTCCCCGTTCCTCTCCGAGAAGCAGCCCAAGGGCAGCCGCCTGCCGCTCGGCACGAACGCGGATGCGGTGGCCGAAGGGGAAGCGGCGCTGCTTTGGCGCCGCTAAGCGCCACCACCCCCCGTCCCTTCGTCCCCCGCCGCCCCTCTGCCTCGTCCCTTCCCGCCACACACTCTCCCTTCCCCTGCGCCGTTGCGCTGCTGCTCCACTGGGTACGAGTTCCATGGCGGTCCGGGATCCATGGCCTCCGACTTGGCGTCGTAGCCGTCAGCCTCGGCGTTGAGACAGTGCCAAGGAATTTCACGCGGGGAAGTGGCTCACCGATGCGCGTCTCGTGGCCCCGCTGGATCCGGTGCTCAACACCTCCATCTCGTGCGTCACGAAGTCGCCGCCGGGGACGCTGCGCTAGTCAGTCGGAGGCCGAGCTAGCCACGTCCTCTAAGTTACCCTCCGGCATCATCAAGCCAAGGTGAGCCCTCTTGTCCTTTCCTTGCATTTTCATGGCGGTACGTTGTGCTGACTGAATGAGGAAGAAGCAGAGAGGGAGATTGAACAATGAGGAAGCAGAGAGGGAGACTGAACGATGAGGAAGCAGAGAGGGAGATTGTGGGACGAAGAGAGGTCCTGGCCAGCACGCCCCCTCACAATCTTGATTGGTTTTTGAAATAACCTCGATTGGTTGGATTTCCACGCGAATTTTACATCTAAAATCTTGTCATTTGCGTTGTTGCAGGGATGCGGGAGGCATCAGTCCATTCCTGCGGTCGACCTCATTCTTGATTGGATTAGTAAACAAAGAGGGAGGAGGGGTCGGGGATGGAGGGATGGAGAAGCTCTCATCGGCAGCGGCTTTCGTGGAGGGCGGTGTGTACGCCTGCGACCACACCTGCAGCATCTGCCTCAAGGCCTTCTGCGACAGTGACTCCTCCACAGTAGCTACCTCTGTCTTGCAGATGTAATGGTGATTGGTGATGGAAACCTTTCGATTTGGTGGTAGACGTGTCTGAAGTGGAATCTGTTCTGGTTTTTTGTTTCTAATTGTCACAGGTTACAGGCTGCAAGCATGATTTGCATCTCCAGTGCATCCTTGAGTGGTGAGGACCATGCTTTCTTCTCTTTGCAATTTCCCCTAAAGTTTTGTAACCATTCGATTAGAAATTTAGAATGATATTTCCTGAAACTGTCATACAAGTATGCATTTTGCTGCTGTTAGTTTGTTAATGGTAAGATTTGAAACATTAACGAATTGATTTGAGAACCACATTTCTAGAGTTGTAGTTTATATTTTGGTTGTTGAATGATCGGTTTACTGTGTTGCACATTTTTGGCTGTAGGATTTGTTGTTCTGCACCATTTATCTTCATTTCTTACTGCTGCCACTGATTCTGAGCGTTCAGATGAAACACCATGTTATCTATATAGTAGCTTGATCACTACAATGATCGGTTGACTGCCACTTGTAATTCAGAAGAGTTGACTCTTCTAAACTATTGGTTGATTTGGTTTAGCACATCTTCGTGTTGCGACTATGACTCCTTATCATATACTTTCTGATGTGCTAATGCTATTCCTGTTGTAGGTGCCAGAGAAGCTCCCAGTGTCCCATGTGTTGGCAGGCAATCAACACGAAGGACCCTATGAGGTAGAAATTCTACTTTATGTAAACAATTATTATGCATTCACTCACAAGAAAACAGTCTGGACTAGAAAGTCGCACACTGCCTTTGCGATTTTCTTTTTGAGTAACATTTCTTTGTTTATGTACGTACCTGCACACAAGAAATCGGTTTCCTTGATTTTTATCATAATTTTCTTTATGTGAATGGATCCTGAGCTACAAACTCGCCACTAAAGCTTTATCTGTGGATTTGCAGGTATAGCCTTTTCTTCCTTCTCTTGGTAGCGTGCATTCAATCATGGGTCATGTTGTTGTGCTCATCTTTTTTATGGTGTTGTAGAGAAGCTCCTTACTGAATTTTTTTCAGTCTATTATCTTCGAAAGTAGCATTATTTATGGTCAACCGAATTTTCATGTTTTTGATGTTTTTCCTATCTGGGCTCTAATAGCTATTATTGAATCAACCTTCTCAATATACTCTTCCTCTTACAAATTTACCATTTGATTTCTTAATTCTAGATAGCTGCTATTGGTTGATTTAGGAAAAGTATACCTTGGAATCATAGTTCAGTTTAATTCTAGATAGTTGCTATTGGTTGATTTATTTACATCACCTTGATCACTACAATCTCGCATGAATCATAGTTCAGTTTAATTCTAGATAGTTGCTATTGGGAATACAACACTGTTTAACATTCAGTTTTGTTTTCTCAGTGCTTTGGAGAAGATGGACATGAGGCCCCAGCCTGCACTGGCATAGCTAGGCAGGGGAGTATCCTTCCACTTGACATTTCCTTCTTAGTTTTGTATGTTTAATTTTTAGAGCCGTGGTTACTATGAAAACCGAGATGTGGATATTGCAGTATTGATCTTAGTTCAATTCATTCTATTACGTAGCCTCACTTTGTTATCCATGATTTCCCTCATTTGATTGATTTGACACATGTTCATTCACTAGATTATAGTCTACTTCATTTTTTGTGTATTGAGTTCTAGGTTGTTTTGATTTAAGTGGTACTTGATTTCTTGGCATTGTTCATTGTCTTGAGCCATGTCTGAAACTGAAGGAAAGAAGGCCCTGACCACTCTCATCATTTACTCAAGTAATAACACCATCGGCGACAGGAACGACAAGCTGACGCAGGTGAGCTTAGTGTCTCTTATGCTGTCGTTTTATGTCTTGGCCTCAAGTTCACAACCAGTTCTTTGTTTGGTGAGATGTATGTGTTCTTTCATGGTTATTCTCATTAGGTGGCTGCACTTTTTTTTCCTCAATTTGTGTTCTGAATTTGAGTTTGCAGATGCGTGCCTCGATTGTTTATATAAATGTGTAAGTAGAAAAATTTCGTGGGCAACAACCTGGGATAGATAAGAGAGATACGAGTCATACGATGGTCTTTCAGAAGAGATGCTGCTACGAAGATCTTTGTATGTCCCTTGCGGCCATGCCGACAACTTACTGGATGTTTTTTTACAACGTGGATCTTCTTTTCTTGAGAACCAACTTTTATTGTAGATCTTTTTGAAAGCATGGCATATGAAGTAGAACTGGATTTTACATAGTTATATCTACGTGCTTGTCCAAGTATAGACTTCAATATATAGCTTGTGAAAATTAAAAAATTGTTTGGTTTAGTGAATTTCCTTTGTCCAAGTATGATTCCTGTTATACTTCCATTTTTTTAGTTGCCACTATTTTTTATTTTGTACTAAATTGACATTTTGAAATAAGCTGACGACGATCCTTGGCAGCGAGACAAGTGTATGGAAAATTCAGTTTCTTTAGTGAACTCAGTCGAACCTTGCAATTTTAAGTATGTGCCAAGTCGTGCATAGCTTTCTGTTTTGTGTAAGTGGAAAGTATTAGTAGTTTCACTTTGTCCAATTTTTTGAGGGACAGCTTTTGAGAGTTGCTCCAAACTTAATGCATTCATGGGATCAACAATTTTTGGCGCTGGCTGGGATTGGGTAGGCTGTACCATGAGTTCCTGGATGATTGTGGCAATTCTCATGCTTGCTTGCAAGGATGTTGCATGAATTGGAGAGATTGGGACTGAATACTGACCTCGAATATATATTGATGCTCCTATCTTCTCATTGCATTTGTCTCTGCATTAAATTAGTCAAGTTAAATTTTCAGTACCAATTCTACGATGTATTCCCCTCATGGAATTTTGATTCCTCTTTCTATTAGAGTTTTATGTCTTATTTATATATTAGATTTATTTCTTCTCCTATGACATGCAGTTCTAAAGTTGCGTTTCCGTATGCATCTACGCCCCACCAGTATACTTGGTCTTTCAGTTACGCCATCCAGTTTCCTCCCTTTTTGCCTGGTTATGGCCGTGGTTAGCTTAGGAAGAGAGAGCAGCACAAATGAACTGCATTGATAAGTTCACATGTAGCAAAATCCGGATTGAAGTGATCCTCCAATTTCACGAATAGCATACTGAATATGGATCTATTAAATAATACTGAATGTCATGATGGCCTTCCCTGGAGATGTAGTTCTGAATATCCTACTGCTCTATGGATCTATTATTGCAAGAACTGTATAATGATATGCAGTGAGCTGCTTCATACCATCATTTAATGCCTGTGTATTCTATCTGATTAGCTTTCCTTAGTGCCGTCTGATGAGAGTTATTCTTGTTGCCTTGTACACATCTTGTGCTCCTATGATGGGGGCAGATGATGTTATTTAATTAATTATTGGAATAAAATGATAATCCATTGGGCTCCCTTCCTTCCTCATGTCTTTTTTGCATGTATAGTACTTCACTGCTTCCTGCATGTGATTCCATTTGATTTCACTTTGATTTTGTTTTCTGCAGATCGTTTCTTGGTGGCTGCTAATGAATCATGTAATGATGGCGCAGAACTCACTAGAGGAAAAAGACCGAACTGTGGAGTTTCCCCATTGTTAGAGCTCTTGGTGCCCGGACAAGACCTCTATCTCGATTATCCCTTCGCAGCTCGGCTCCACCGACCAGGTCAGTCCTCATTAATGGACGGTTACATGGTTTGTTTTCCTTTTGAACTCTAAATGTGTGCCCACCTCTGAGTAATTTCTTGGATCCACGTGTTCTGTTCAGATGGCGATGGCTGACGAAGAGCTCGATGTCCATGGCTCGTCAGGTTCCGCTGGCTCCACTAACAGCCGTCTACGGGCGCTTGCACAGGTCAGGTGAAACCCATCCTGACCCCTCTCTGATTTTACTGGACGGTTGCAAAAATATGATGAGTGTGTGACTCAGGAATTTTTATAATCAAAAGAAGTACTCATAGATGTAAACATTGCTAACTCTGCAAAGAAACACGCATCTGATCTAGGAATTATTGATGCTCGCAGATAGTAGTAAAGAAATAGAGATATTTAGATCCAGGCAGTGTGATGATTTTAACTCTATTTCTTTGATGTGCTCTTCGTGTAGTTAATAGCTCTATAGGTGTCTCCTCGATTGACTAGATGTTGTCTAGGCCTTCTATGTAGATGTATTTTGTTTAGAAAGCGCAAGCATTCTACGTGCTAATTAGATTTCTGTCTTTGAAGGTGATCATATTGATCTTACCTTATCGACTGCTCTTACTAAAACAAGTTGTATTTTCAACTGATTAATAGCCCCGTTGTTCTTAAAAATGCTCTGCTCAATGACAATCTGATTAACCGATAGACTTAACGTATCTTTTTTTATCACTATGACTGCTTTTATCCGCGACTGGTTTCTCTGATGTCTCTCTCGTGTTGTGATGCAATTACTGTAAGCAGCTCCTCGCGGCCTTATGTTTTATGTTCTCGGGCACTGCAGGATACCAAGTGAGTGTTTAGGATCCCACACAGGGCATTTCTTGACATGCTCCTAGCACACCTTGGGCTAATCACCGGCTCAGTATGATCGTGTTGTACATGAGGACGGCAAGATCTGTGTGACCATCTTTTTCAACACCTCTACATTGGATCTTGGAGGACCAATCAGTATGAACGCGTCGTGTCATCATTCCTCCTGGTCTACATTATGCCCAAGACATGCAAAGTTGTGGATCGTCTGTAAGCTACCATTTGCTTTCGTACGTCCTATGTCTGTGATATTTGCTACTAAACCTATTGTGCTATGTGCTTTCTATGTTCGTACATTGTTAGGTGGCTCCTTATTGTGTTCATACAAACAAACCTTACTTCTGAATGATTCTTCATTAGTTTTTTTATTTTTATCATGGTTGACAGAATAATGAGTGAAAAAATTATTTTGCTTAAATCTGGTTGCTCGGCTGACAAAGATATGCTTTCTATGCTTGTGATGCTTTCTATGCTATGGATTTTATGTATTGGATTAGGGCCAGTGTTTACTTGGGCCATTTTAATTTTGATAAGCCTATTGTTAAAGTTCAAGATACTACGGTTATGGCTGAGTACAACTGTATATAAATTGTCCTTGGAGTTTCCTTTATGGTATATACTGAGTGGATTGTAAATACTGTTACCTTGGCCATTATTCTTTGTATGATGTATACAGTCTGAATGCATATGCTAAACCTGGCGTTTGGACCGGCACCCTCGCGCCAAGGCGCGATCTCGATCTAGTTGATAGTAGTGGGATCAACTTCTTAAGAATATAAGATTAGCTTCGTTTAAAGTCAAATTTTGTAAACTTTGACTTTATAAAAAAATTAACATTTACAATATCAAGTCAATACCATTAGTTCCATCATTGAATATACCCTCACATCATATATATTTATACTGTAGATGTGAATATATATTTTCTATAAACCCAGTCAAACATTTTTTACAAATTTTAACTTCACACAAAGCTAATATAATATGCACAGTCAATAAATATGGACGGGTTGCTAAAAATGTCATATGAACATCTTAGATGTTTGGGTTTTGAGTTGTTCATATGGTCTCACACATCAAATTTACTAACACATTTTCACCTACTAAGGTTGAATACCAGGTTTCAAAAAAACATTTCTAAAGTTGAGTGCACACATGTACAAGTCGTATGTTTGTAAATTAATATCCAAACACCAATAAATTTGTATATTTAAACTAGAAAATGTCAAAGGGCACTTAAATAATTAGGTATATTAGAAACCAATTTCCATAATCAAGAAATGCGATGTTCGATATTATTTAAATTTGTTTATATAGTCTGGTTTAGCTGTTCATGTCGATTAGATAAAATATTCAATCTATTAGTGCACAATGTTCCCATGTAGTTTCAAAAATAAAATCATGTACTTGTTGCACAAAAAAGAGTAAAGCAACAACATAATTGAGATCTAAATATGAATAAAATACAAAATAGAAGTAAAATACAAAATAAAAGTAAAACACAAACCCAAAAAACTAAGGAAAATGGAAATAGAAAATAAACAACAAACTAAAGACACACGCGCGCGCACACACACACACACACACATGCACACACATATAAAATACCTTTGCATTGAAATTAAAACACTTTAAGAATTTGAATTGATTAATTAAAATGATTTCCTAGGCCAAGGAAAACAATATTCTATTTGGTTATAAATTTGTTTGTAGAGTTTGAGTGATTTGTTCAAGAATATTAAATGCAATATACTAGCCCAAATATTCCAATAGAACCATAAATTTATCTCTTGCCCTACGGTAAGTCATTAATGTTAATGCCTAGAAAAAGGTTCACGTATTCTAAAAGAAATATTGATGACTATACGTTTTTTTCTTATTAAAATAGATGTTTGCATACCTTGAAAAGTGGAGCATTTTTAATTCATGTTCCTAAAAGACAAATCTCATCCATTTGTTGGTTATTTTCATAAAAAATAAATTTAAAATAACATTTGAATCTACCATCAAACACCGAAACAAAATAGTAATTGCAAAGCAGACCTGCGAATACAAGTCAGAGCGTAAATAAGAAAACAAATTTAGCATGTTATATGGAAAATGGAATATAAGAACAAAAGAAGGTTAAAACGAAGAAGGAAAATAATGTGAGATGGAAAGATGATGCTAAAAGTAAACAGAAAGCAAAATGATAAAGAATAAGAACAAGGGAAAGATATAAGACATGAAAAAGAAATAAGCCATAACATCGCTGCGGGAGAGTTCTGAAATTGAAACTCAATGAAATGAGTCGTGATTCGTTGATATGGTTAGGCTTGTGGTGGTTGTATCAATCTAACCTATATAAGTACATTTTTTTGCAGGGTAACCTATATAAGTACATGATTGATCTAAAACCATAATAACAATATGACAGGGTTTACCATTGAATGTGCACTCAAGTGATGGTGTGACACATTGATACTCAATCACATACGCGCACACTCACGACCACACACATAAACACACACACACATATATTTGCACCAATATTAGTTTTGTGTGGGGGTGATGTGAGTGTGTGTGTGTGCGCGCGCGCGCGTGCGTATGTGACCGTGAGTTGAAATACAATGGTGAACATGTGTGCACGGGCACCCAAATGAAGAGTGAAATCTGAAAAGTAGAAGAAAAACTCAAACAATTCCATTGTTTGGTGATAACGAACATGAACAACTGTTCTACTCACATGCAAAGTTTCTCAAAGGAATGACATTCGCCTTTTTATTCATTTTTTTGATATATTCATCTTCAATCATGCCAATACAACGAACACAAAAAAATATATAAATTACATCCAGATTCGTAGATCACTTGGCGACAAGTATAAGCACTGAAGCAAGCCGAAGGTGCGCCGCCGTCGTCGCTCCTCCCTCGCCGGAGCTGGACACAACTTGTTGTAGTAGACAATCGGAAAGTCGTCGTGAAAACTTTTTTTTGTCCAGAAATTTTTAATTTTTTTCGCGAAACTTCACACGTGAGTAGCACATTCGACTATGTTTGCTATTTCTTCGAGTTGTTTACTCTTATTTATTTTGTTTATTTGCATCCAGGTTCCAAAAATCCATGTCCTCAGTATGGGTCCTCACAATACTTTTTATAACTAGTCAATGTGTACGTGCAATGCACGTTAATTTGGAAGTTTACTAAGTGCATGCGGATATTAAGTAGAATATTATTTTTGACGAGGATTTTTTTCTGCTAGACCTGTTGTCCCCTAGTGTTAAAACTAGGGTTTGCTGTCCTCCGGCGGCTACAGCTGTCCGAGAGTTTTTCGTTCATCGTACGCCGTCGTCTCGAGCGACCGGACGCAATGAAGCTAATCAGTTGGAACTGCCGTGGTATGCTTTCGCCCACGGCAATTCGAGAGCTCTTGGATCTTCAAGGGCGTGTGAAAGCGGATGTGATTTTCTTGTCTGAATCCCATCTGAATACAACTAAGGCAACTGAGCTAAGGGTGAAGCTAGGTTTTGATCGTTTTCATATTGTTGATAGTGATGGACGGATCAGGAGGTCTTGCACTTTTTTACAACCTTTCAAATGAAGTGGTGTTAAATTATGCGTCGCCTAATTTCATTGATGGTTTTGTCATGGATGGAATCAACGTGTCATGGCGGCTGGCTGGTTTTTATGGAGAGCCAAACTGGGACATGAAACACTTGTCATGGACGAATATGAGAACCCTTCATCACAACTCAACAGGACCATGGATGATCTTTGGAGATTTTAATGAGATACTAGTTGCTAGCGAGAAGGAGGGTGGAAACATCAGACCGCAACAATATATGCAGAATTTTCGAGACTGTGTGGATGATTGTGGTTTACAAGAAATCATGTCTATAGGGGACCCTTTTACTTGGAGTAGAGGTGTGATCAGAGAAAGGCTGGATAGAGCCTTATGCAACGAAAAGTGGGCTGATATTTTTCCTTATGCAGCGGTTATCCATGAACACCATGTGCATTCAGACCACAGACCAATACTGCTAGATACAGAATATTATTCCGCAGTTATGGGACCGAAGCAAAGAGGTGAAAGAAGGTCTGAAGCAAGATGGTTGAGTGAATCTACAGTTGATGAAATTGTTAAAAGCGCCTGGGAAAGAGCAAAGCTGGCAGGGATCGGTCCTTCGCTTGCGTCCAGAACCAAGTCAGTTAAGGATGACATGTTCATTTGGGACCGTGATACACTCAAAGGTCCGAAGAAGAGAATTAATAAGTTGAAGAAAGAGCTAGAGAAGTTGAGAAGATGTACACTGACAGAAGAAGTAAGACAGAAAATCAAGGAGGCACAAATCCTAATAGAAAACCTATTGGATCAGGAGGAGCTAGTGTGGCTGCAACGTGGACGAGCCAACTGGCTACTACATGGTGACAGAAATACATCTTATTTCCACAAAGCAGCTACAGCCCGTAAGAAAAGGAATTGTATCCGAAGATTGCTTGACGATACAGGGGTTTGGAAGGAGGAGTTGGATGATATAAACAGTATAATTACGAGTTATTTCAAAGAGCTTTTTACATCCCAGGTGACCGTACCCGGTATTAATGTTTTGAGTAAAGTCTAGAGGCGAGTTTCGGAAGCAATGAATACGACCCTGATGGCGCCATACACGGCCGAGGAGGTACGGAAGGCTCTCTTTTCCATTGAAGATTTCAAGGCACCAGGACCAGATGGCCTTAACGCGGTCTTTTATAAACGGTTCTGGTCTATGTTGGGTGATGACTTGGTTATGGAAGTTCTGAATGCGATCAATTTCCGGGTTATGCCACAAGGGTGGAATGACAGTACTATTGTCATGATCCCAAAAGTAAATTCCCCGGAGAAAGTTACTCAATTCAGACCGATCAGTTTATGCAATGTGGTATACGAGGTAATTTCTAAGATGATAGCTGCGAGACTCAGGGTGTTACTCCCAGAGATCATTAGCCCTACCCAAAGTGCCTTTGTTCCTGGTCGACTCATTACGGATAATGTGCTAATAGCTTACGAGAGTTTACATGCAATAAAACAAAAAAAGGTGGGCAAAGATGGTTGGTGTGCGGTGAAACTTGATATGCATAAAGCCAATGACAGAGTTGAGTGGGTTTTCCTGGAAGCAATGTTGTTGAAGCTGGGATTCCATGAGGATTGGGTTAAGATGATAATGTTGTGTGTGTCTTCTGTTGAATATAAGGTGAGATATAACTCAGTGGAGACAGAATATTTCAAACCCTCCAGAGGTCTTCGACAAGAGTGGAGACTTAATGGGGGTCAAGGTCTGTAGAGATGCACCTGCGGTAACAAATCTACTCTTTGTTGATGATTCATTAATTTGATGAAAGCTAATATTTAGAATTCAATGTGCTTGAGATCAATTCTGGATTTATATTGTGCTGCGTCCGGGCAACTTGTTAGTGTTGACAAATCAAGTATCTTTTTTAGCCCCAGCACCGAGGTAAATATGAAGGCTCAGATTTGCTCTTGTCTGAATATCATGACCGAGGCCTTAAATGACAAGTATCTAGGACTGCCTGCTACTCTTGGACTTGATAAAAGTGACAGTTTTCAATATCTAATAGATCGGTTAATTATGAAGCTTACGGGGTGGAAGGAGAAGTGTCTCTCTTCAGGAGGGAAAGAAGTTCTTATTAAGTCTGTTGCTCAAGCAATACCAACTTATGCGATGTCGGTCTTTCAAATTCCTAAGAAAATTTGTAAAGGAATCACAGATGCGATATCTCGTTTTTGGTGGGGTGATGACGCAACTCATAAGAGGATGCACTGGTTTGCATGGTGGAAGATGTGTATTCCCAAGAAAGAAGGGGGTATGGGCTTCAGAGATATTCACTGCTTTAATCTTGCACTTCTGGCAAAACAGGCATGGCGCCTTATTGACAACTCGGACTCTTTGTGTGCGTTGATCCTTAAGGCGAAATATTTTCCTGATGGATATCTCATGAATGCAACTTTAAAAAAGAAGGCTTCATATACATGGCGGAGTATTATGGCTGGAGTTGATACGCTCAGACGTGGGTATATTTGGAGAGTTAGTGATGGTGAGAAAATTAGCATATGGGATGATCCCTGGATACCTCATAGCCCAACAAGAAAGGTGATTTCACCAAGGGGCAACAATCTTCTTTCTAGAGTTTCTGACCTCATTGATCCGGTGACAGGGAGTTGGGATGAGCAGCTGGTTAACCAAACGTTCTGGCAAGTGGATGTTCGAAGGATTTTGGCCATTCCACTACCATTACATGAGATGACAGATTTCCTGGCATGGAACATGACAAAGTCAGGGACTTTCACGGTGCGATCTGCATACCATACAGAATGGGAATTTCAATTTGGGCACAAGTTGGAATCAACGGCTGGAGCTTCAAACCCATCTTATACATGGGACTCGGTATGGAACTTAGTCTGCCCAGCAAAGATAAAAATATTTATGTGGCGTGCGCTCCAGAGTGCTATTCCCTGTCGATCTATCCTAGCTAATAAGCACTTGAAAATAAATCCGAGTTGCACAGCCTGTAACCAGGGGCCTGATGACATAAGACATATGTTGTTCGAATGCAAATTGGCAATGGACGTGTGGAAGATGCTCGGTCTTGAGCTTGTTATCAAACAGGCACTGAAAGTTGACAAGGCAGGTGAGCTTGTGTTGGCACATCTTCTGTGCCTTCCAGAACAACAAATCCAAGTGTTGGGCTTGCCGAAGTTCAGAGAAACGATGGCAACGACGGCTTGGTATTTGTGGTATGAAAGGCGAAAATTGACACATGACGAAGAAACTCAAAGTGCATATCAAATCAATATGTCAGTGAGAGGCTTAGTAGCAAATTATACCATCTCTTACAGCCCAAAGGCTCACGTCCGTTCAGATGCTTGGTTGAAACCAAAGTATGGTTACGTGAAATTAAATGTTGACGCGGGATTTGATAGTGACACACTCGCAGCAACATTTGGAGCAGTTATCCGGGACCATAGGGGGAAATTTATAGCGGCTGCTAATGAAAAGATGGACCTTTGCTTCGACTCGTTCACAGCAGAAGCAATTGCAGTGAGGTTTGGTTTGAATCTTGCTAATACCGTCGGATGTAGTAAGGTTGAAGTGAATTCGGATAGCGTGAAGGTGGTGAATGCGTTGAGCCAAGGCTACTCTTCTTCAGTCGCTTCATCCATTATAGACGACTGTTATTTCATGTCATTAGGTTTTTCCCATGTCATTTATGATCATTGTAATAGGGAACGTAATCGAGTAGCTCATGAACTAGCAAGATTAGCTAGGTTTTCTTCTCCGAGTGTTTGGATGGATAACGCCCCTAATGAGGTTATCCCTTTACTTGTAAACGATGCTACTTTACTTATGAATGAATAAAGGAGAAGAAGTTTATCAAAAAAATTATTATTTGCGTGTTATTATGTGATTAGCACTATATTTGGCATGAAATTAACTGGACACTAAACGTGTTAAGCGCTCGACATAAAAGCAGTCTAGATCGTTGGATTGACATGATTTGATGGTCGAGATTAATTGAATCTGCCCCTTTAGGTCCGTTTATATTGGTATAGATATAGATATTTTCTTAAGAAACGAAACTATTTTTCATCGAGACACCAAAACTAAACTTGAAAGTGTGAATCTCGAGCTGCAGCCTTAAAAAGGGCCAATAACCAAGCCCCTATATCTGGGGATGAATTTGCTTCTACGTTTTGCCACTTGGTTGAAAAAGACCCTGCGGTAAACTATTTCACAGCACGTGTATTAAATTGGGATGTAGCTGTGTACAAAGGCTTGTGTGGTCGTATGTCCATCGCCTAAATTTTCTTAACGTGTTTGTTTCTCTACCGTGTGGTTTTAGCCATTCAAGTTCTATGTAGGTCATGCGTTGCGCTGACTTGCAACCTTGCTATCGTTCTCGGCGCCGTTTCGCCCGCTTTGTCTAGACGTCCTAGTTTTTGTATACGGTGCCGCTTGCATGGGTTAATGTAGATGTGTCTAGGCGTTCTTTTTGTAAACGGTGCCGCTTACATGGGCCAATCTAGGCGTGCCGCTGTTGCAGTATTCGTGCTTAATTTCGTTTCCTTTTGTCCATCCTTTTGTACGCTATAAATAGGTAGCTCTTCCTCGCGTATAAGCGTATTCCACTTCTTCTCACGCTCGCATCCTCACAGGTGTAGCTGTAGGCGCGCGGGCACGCGGGCCTTGAAGAGCCGCAGGAGGCCGTGGAGCGACTGTCGCCGGCGTGTCGTGGGCGCTGCTGCAGCAGTACGCCTCCACCCCAAACGTCTCGCATGCGCTCCAGGTCCAAGCACGCCACCTTCACGTCGGCCACGACGACTCGGAGATCCAGCGGGCACGCCCCGTTCAGGTCGGCGGGGTAGCCTGTTTGCTCGCAGTTTGCGTTCGGCGGCGCGACCATCATCGGCATGTTGTAGCCGTCCGGCTCACGTTGTAGAAGTCGTCGGCCCCGCCGGAAGTTTGCATTAATCCGGTGGTGCGGCGCCGCGGGCGGGGCACTCGACGGCGCCAGAGCCGCAGTTGTCGGTGGCGCGTCCGCATATGCGGCCGTACCAGCCATTCGTGACGGATACGGTGCACGAGACTGGCCCGGGGAGAGCACGAAATCGATGGTGGGCGGCTGCGCGGCGGCCGCGTTGGTGAGGATGCCCGGCCACACGGTGTAGCTGCAGTTGTTCGTCCGGTGAGTGTTGTCGGCCGTGCTCTCAATTGTCCACTGAATACAGATTACCATAAGCTATACTAATAGTAACCGAAAATTTAGCAGCCCCAATATTGAGCAAGAAATATTTACATTGCGAGTGTCAACTGCAGGATGCTGAGCACAGGACGGCTGCATCCTCCTCGCTCTCTTGGTTGTGTCGTGACTAGGCTAGATGAGTGTGTTAGCTGATGGGTGCGCGTGAGCGCTAGGTCTATGTGTGTGCCGGTGCTTGATGCATGGTGGGTGTGGGTACAGGTTGGTGTCCGTGCTCTAGAGTGGCCAAATCTAGGCGATATCTTCTCCCTCTACCTCTCTCATGCACGTCCCTCCTCAGCTCTTGGACAGACCATCGAAGATGCTCTGGCATATAGCTGACTACAATGGCCATATGGTTGGTGAGGATGCGGCAGGCTTCGAGGCGGCCACGACGGACATGCCCGAGCCGCTGTTCCACTGGTACGGTGTGTGCCCGAAGTGGTATCTTGATCTCTCTTTGCTGTGCAGAATACCCGTGCTTTCATGTTGCCGTACTGTCCTACCCGGCCCACCGAGATCATCTTGCGCAGGGAGAAATGTTTGTTTTTTGCGAGGTGCAGGGGGAAAATGTTTACTTCCTGCTTAGTTGAGTGTCAAAGATGTTGTGCTGCACTGCAATGGTGCATGGATTTGTTGGTTTGTGATTCGCTTCTGCTGTTCGCATGCTTTTGGAGCCAAGCGGTCTTCTGCATGGGATTAGTTGTGATGTGACTACGTGCATGCCCTCTTGCATGCGATTTTTTTAACGACTGTTCCCCCGGCCGCTTTGCATGAACTTCTTTTTTTTTTGCATTTGTGGCCACTACTGTGTTTGGTTGGGTATACCATTGATGTGTCCCGTTCTGGTACTTTTTTGTCCTGTTGTGAGTGTCGTGCCGGTGTTTTCCTGTGTTTACCGCCGAGCCATCCCGTAATCTCGCGAGTCTCTCCCTTTTTTTGAGAACTCGATCGAGTTCCGTTTACGGCTCATCACCGCCTTGCCCCTATATGCTTCTATAAGATTGCTTCCCCCTCCACCCCAGCATTCGGTCACCTCCACTGTGAAGCTTGCTATCTCACCATCCCCAGAACAATTTTGCGCAAAATCTCGCCATTCCTGCCAAACCTTCGTCATCGCTTCCTCGAGCTCCAGTCGTGGTTGGGCACAAAAACCACCGCACCGCTTCGGTCATTTCCTATGGCCATTGTGGATGCAGAGGAGGCAATTCATTGTAGCAGGGGCGGTGTCTCAGTTATTTTAACTCATGCTATTCTCGTCTCTATACATCACTAGCATCATTTGTCTTAAAATCATCTTACTGCTGTCATTATCTTTTTTTCACGAATACGCAAAGCTTGTGTATCACTTCATTGATAGAAGGAAAGCAGAAAAGTACATATGAGGGTACAACACATAACACGAACGCATACAAGAGAAGGCGTGGACATGGGACCCAGAGCAGAGAGACACAGGATGCTCAGCCCAAACACAAGAAAAGACCACAGCTAAACCACCAAGCCAGACCCATGTAGAGGGGCAAGCCGAACCGGCCAAACATCAAACATCTCTAGATCCAACACCAGGGACGCCGCGAGCAAGCAAGATGGCGCCTTCAAGAAGGGGAGCGACATCGTGACGCCGCCGCCATCCGATCCAAAGAACCGGACCAAGGGTTTTCCCTGTTGCTCGAAAAGGGGCATGGATAGAGGCCATGATAGCGCCTCCAGGGAGGGAAACAACACTCGTGGGTGCCGTCGCTGCCAGCATCAGGGTCCGGAGATGAGGAAGTCACTTTTGCCGGTCAAGATCACCACCTCAAGCGTGGGTGCGGTTGCGCCTGCCGCCGGAGGGTGGCACCGAGCGACGCCGAAAGACGCGAGCTTTGGAATTGGCACGCCGTGACGGTGGACGGGGTCAAAAAGCAGCGGGGACGGAGAGAGCCGACGCGGAGGAGGGGATGGCGACCAACGCCACCAACAAAGCTAGGAGCCGAAAAGGAGCGCAGATCCAAGCTGTCGGCGACAGAGCCGCCGGGACGCTGGCGAGACAATTGCTGGAGAGGGTGCAGCAACTGGACCGCCGGGGCCAGAACCACGCCGGCAGAGGATGCTGGCAAGCCGTGGATGCTAGAGAACGCAGGTCCATGGCCACCAGGACCAGAGCGGTGCTGACAAAGGGTCCACCACGAGGCCGCAACCACACCCGCCAAGGGAGTCCACCGTGACCACACAAATCGGTTGGAGACAACACCATAGCTCGGAGAAGGCATAACCGGAGATGAGGAGTAGCCTGCAGCAGGACAGGGCTAGAGCCTCGGCTTGCCTGTCTCCACCACCCTGAGCCACGCTCGCACCATCAACAACAACATGGAAGGAGCGTGCAGCCGAGGGAGGAGGCGGGTTGGGGAGGAGCAGACCGAGCACATGCAGCCACGCCGGGCCGGAGGACGCAACAGCCGAAGGGAGCGTTGGGGGGGGGGGGAGCAGCTTCTCCAGATCGGATCTGGGAGGGGTTTGGCTGTGCGCGCTGGGAAGACACCGGGGTGCCGTCGCCGCGGATCCCGCCAGGGAGGGGGCGAGCGTCGTCGCACGAGACGAGGGAGGCGGCGCTGGAGGGGGGCTGTGGTGGTGGAGGGGCTCCGGCCAGATGGAAGCTTGGGGGAGGGTACTGGCATGGGGGAGGGGAACGAGACTGCCCCGCCGCCACCTTCCCTAGGAGCAGCGCGGCTTCGCCGACCGGCCCTCCGGCGGCGGCGCAGTGGGGAGCGGTGGTGGGGCTGTCATTATCTTTTGAGAAACAATAAAAAAGTATCCTTTTTGGGTATACAATAATGTTGATTTTGCTTGCTTCATATTGTTTATGTCTAATGTTTGAGAGGATGTCTCACTATCTAAAAAGATTCTCACATATTCTTGGCATTTCAAGCTCTACCATAGGGAGGTAAACCGACTTAGTGAAAACGAGGTGAAAATTTCCCACATTCAATCAGAACACCCTAAGTATTGTGGTTCTAGAGGGAAGAAGGCAGCTATCACATTACAAGATATTTTGTAAAGGGACACTCGGATAAGGTAGATGTATAAGTGGATAGTTATGAGATTCTTAGCTCCATTGGTCATGCTGCCAATTATTTCCCTTTCGGTAACTATCTATGCCGCTAACCACATTCATTTCTTTTAACTCATTAATGCTGCTGACTAGGAAGGATGCGACTAGATGAGAAACTGAAATGCCAAACAACAGAAAATGGCAGTAGAATCTTGCACTTTAATTGTAAATTTGCATTTAGATCTGACCAACAACTAGAAATATACACAACGTAAATTAGAGCTCTCATTGTCATGTTGTGTATCTAATGAACTTGATTGATATTCGGCCTGCACACTAGTAGAAAAAGGGTCTTTAGTCCCGGTTCCACCGGGACTAAAGGGTTGTTACTAAAGCCTCCCAAGGCCTTCCACGTGGCCGCTGCCTGGAGGTCCACCTTTAGTCCCGGTTGGTAACACCAACCGATACTAAAGAAAATTTTATGATTTTTTTTTGAATTTTTTATTTATTTTCAAATTTCTGAATTATTTCAACCTCTAATCTCTAATCACCCTCATCACTGCTCAATTTAACCTCTAATCTCTAATCACCCCTCATCATTCCAAATCATCTAACTTCCCGGACGGTCACCCATCCTCTCACTACTCCAGTCTGAGCACGCTTAACTTCCGGGTTCTATTCTCCCTCATTTCCAAGTCTGCACTTGTTGTTTCCTGACAATAGTAAGATGTCAATCCTATTAACCCTCAGGAATTTAGCTTGAGCATGAAGTCACACATTTCACTGTTTGAGTTTGAAACTATTGTTCTACAAAACAATAATTATTTAGTAACACTAATATTTTTGAATAAGTAGTTTGACCACAGTTTGACCAGATTTGACCAAAATTCAAAAAAACTGAAATAATTATTTAGTAACACTAATATTTTTGAATAATTAGTTTGACCACAGTTTGACCAGATTTGACCAAAATTCAAAAAAACTGAAATAATTATTTAGTAACACTAATATTCTTGAATAATTATTTAGTAACACTAATACTTCTTGAATAAGTAGTTTGACCATAGTTTGACCAAATTTAACAAAAATTCAAAAAAAAACAGAAATTTGAGCATAACTTTTTTTCCTTTTAGAATTTGAGGATTCTAAAAATTTGCAAACAGGCCGTAGGCTGTCAAAATCGGATGCGAATTTTCGTGCTGAACATTTTGATATATTATACTTTTTTTCTGACATCGTATGCAAAAGTTATAGCCGTTTTACATTTTCCCTACACTTTTTGCAAAACATGTCCAAATTTAAGTTTTTAAATTTTCCTAACTAGTACATGCAGTAACATAACTACATCTGGAAGGATTTTAATTTTTGAAGTTTTTATTATTTTCTTTTGCTTTTTACAAAACTGAAAAGGCCATCCAAGGGGGGGGGGGGGGGTAGAGTTTGAGAATGGGACCTTTAGTACCGGTTCGTGCCATGAACCGGTACTAATGCCTCAAACCCATTAGTACCGGTTGGTGGCTCGAACCGGGACTAAAGGTCTAACCTTTAGTACCGGTTGGTGCCACGAACCGGTACTAATGGGCATCGCACCCTTTAGTCCCGGTTCGTGGCACCAACCGGGACTAAAGGTCCCATTTGAATCGGGACTAATGCCTGTACGGTGCCCTAGCCGCTCGAACCGGGACTAATGCCTGTTCGTAATGCAACCGGGATTAATGCTCTTTTCTGGCCGAACCAAAGCCCTGTTTTCTACTAGTGGCATTTTGAATGGAGAAAATCAGATCCCGAATTCTATAGATATGTTTTATACTTTTTTTGTTTGTTTGTAAAATTGTAGTGCATTTTTGATTTAGATGTGGTAACGAAGCCTTTGAAAATTTCCAAGCATTAGTGAATGGTTGATGTTGCGTTGTGTTGATACCAATAATTTTATTATGTAGTATCATTTTACTAGCTCATGTACTGGAGGACCACTATGTCTTGTTTGCCGTTTGTCACTTCCTAATTTTATTGAGAAGTGATTTGAATTTTTTATGTTTGCAAAGACTTCCCTAAATTTTTCCTCATAAATTGATTATGGTTCCAAATGGATTGATGGGTTTAGCCACGGTCACCGAGCAAGGGAGTAGAGCAATTTGATATTTTTTCTCTTTGAAAGAGTGTAGGTACTCATTTTATGCGTATTTCTATTCATTTTTAAGTTTTCAGATGTGAAGAAGTTGTTAAAAATCATTTCATTTTAGTGGCACTAGAATGTCAGATTTATAATTTCTATCTTGAAAGATGTAGCACTCATGGTGATAATAAATGTGGCATTTCCAAATTGTTCTTGTCCATATATATCTTGCTTTCTTGTGATACATATTATAACTACAAACTTACACACATGGAGCTCTTATTTTTTATCACACGAGCCAACAAAAGCTTATACACATGTACCGTATCAACGGGGCGCGGCGGGTCGCCGCGCGGGTATAGCTAGTTCACATCTAAAACCAATAATAACAATATGACACGGTTTACCATTGAATGTCACTCACGTGATGGTGTGACACATTGATACTCAATCACATACGCGCACACTCGTGAGCACACACATAAATACACACACATATTTGCACCAATATTAGTTTTGTGTGGGGGTGATGTGTGTGTGTGTGCGCGCGCGCGTGCGTATGTGACCGTGAGTTGAAATACAATGGTGAACATGTGTGCACGGGCACCCGAATGAAGAGTGAAATCTGAAAAGTAGAAGAAAAACTCAAACAATTCCATTGTTTGGTGATAACAAACATGAACAACTGTTCTACTCACATGCAAAGTTTCTCAAAGGAATGGCATTCGCCTTTTTTCCATTTTTTTCCGGATATATTCATCTTCAATCATGCCAATACAGCGAACACAAGAAAAAAATATATAAATTACATCCAGATTCGTAGATCACCTAGCGACAAGTATAAGCACCGAAGGCGCGCCGCCGTCGTCGCCCCTCCCTCGCCGGAGCCGGACACAACTTGTTGTAGTAGACAGTCAGAAAGTCGTCGTGAAAACAATTTTTTTGTCCAGAATTTGATGAATTTCATTTTTTTCGCGAAACTTCACACGTGAGTAGCACATTCGACTATGTTTGCTATTTTTTTGAGTTGTTTATTTTTATTTTTATTTGTTTATCTGCATCCAGGTTCCAAAAATCCATGTCCTCAGTTTGGGTCCTCACAATATTTTTTATAATTAGTCAATGTGTACGTGCAATGCACGTTAATTTGGAAGTATACTAAGTGCATGCGGATATTAAGTAGGATATTAATTGCGTGTTATTATGTGATTAGCATTATATTTGGCATGACGCACACTAAACGTGTTGAGCGCTCGACATAAAAGCAGTCTATATCGTTGGATTGACATGATTTGATGTCCGAGATTAATTGGATCTGCCTCTTTGGGTCTTTTTATATTGATGTTATAGATATAGATATTTTCTTGAGAAACGAAACTATTTTTCGTCGAGACACCAAAACTAGCTTGAAAGTGTGAATCTGGAGCTGCAGCCTTAAAAAGAGCCAATTCACATCCAGCCCACGAGACCAAGCCGCTCCCAAAACGATAACTCCCAGCCCGACCCGCGCGCCCGCGCAACTGGTTCGCGCCATCCCTCGAAAAGGAAAAAGGAAAAACCAATTCGCGCCGCGCCGCCACAATTTCATCTCTAAATCGCCCCCGAATGACGGCGAACCAAGAATTTCCGCGCGAACCGCATGCGCTTTCGCGGCCGGATTCGAAATTTCAAACCCAAAAGCCATGGCGTTCCCTTCCATTTCCGCATTTCGGCTCTCTTCCTCCCACCGCCGCCTCCTCCTCAAATTCGTCTCTCCAATTCCTCGCGCGCTCGCCTCGATTCCAATCCCGAAAGTTTTCCGCCTCCGCCGGGATCATTTAAGCCCTTCTTCCCTCCTCGGGCAAATCACCCCGCGCACCGCGAGCCTGTTTCATAGCCAGATCACCGATCCAAATCTCGCCGCCCCGCCCATGGAGATCGCCAGGGACGCCGCCGCGAGCGGTGGCCGCAGCATCCGCGACCTGCCGCCTTCGAAGCGGTTCAAGTTCGTCGGCTCCAACCTCGGGCCGATGCCGTGCCCGCCGCTGCCGGCGAAGAAGCGCGCGCTCCCGCCGCTGCCGGAGGCGGCGCCTGCCGCTGCCTGCCTTCCGGCGAAGAAGCGCGCGTATGCGCTGCCGCTGGATGCCGTCTCGCCAGCGTGTCTTCCGGCCAAGAAGCGCGTCCACGTGCGCCCCCCTCCGCCGGAGGATAGCGCTCCTCCTCCCTCCGTCCCGTCCAAGAAGCCTCCCCTCGCTCCGGTGAAGAAGCACGTCGGGGTGCCGCCGCTCCCGGAGCGCGTCGTCAACGCCACTCCATCCGTCCCGGCCAAGAAGCGCGTCCAGGCGCCGTCGCCCCCGGAGTTCGCTGCTGCTCCTTCCCACGTCCCGGTGAAGAACCACGTACAGCTGCCGCCGCGCCCGGAGAGCGTCCTCGCCGCCACTCCATCCGTCCCGGCGAAGAAGCGCGTCCAGGCTCCGTCGCCCCTGGAGCACGCCGCTCCTCCCCCCGCCGTCCCGGCCAAGAAGCGCGTCCATGCGCCGTCGCCCCTGGGATACGCTGCCGCTCCCGTCGCCGTCCCAGCCAAGCCGAGCGTCCTGGTGCCGTCGTGCCCGGAGGTCGTCGCCGTCGCCCCCTCCGTCCAGGCCAACAAGCGCCTTCCGTGGCAGTCGCCACCGGAGGACGCTTCTGCTCGGGCCCCGGTTTGCCTCCCGGCGAATAAGCGCGTGATGTCGCAGTTCATCCCGCCCTCTGCATCTCCACCATTGAAGTCAGATGGGGCTCTCGTCGGCGCCGTCAAAGAAGCCTGTCCTCAAGGCTTCGTTGAAAGCGGCGCCGCCACCTATCCTAGGGTGGTGAATGGTGCTGAAGCGTCCAAGGACCAAGTGTTCCAGAAATCCCGCAGAACAAACACTGCAAAAAGAGCGAGTGATCTGCACTGCAAGAAGCTCTCCGATGTCATCAGTGGCATGCAATTTGAAGTTCAGGCCGAAGAGCTCAAGGAATTCGAGCCAGCGAGTGATCTGCACTGCAAGAAGCTCTCTGAAGTCGTCGGCAGCATGCAATCTGAAGTTCACGCCGAAGAGCTCAAGAAATTCGAGCAAACTAGTGATCTGCACTGCAAGAAGCTCTCCGATGTCGTCGATGGCACACAATCTGAAGTTCAGGCCGAAGTGCTCAACAAATTCGAGCAAGCGAGTGATCTGCACTGCAAGAAGGTCTCTGATGTCGTCGGTAGCATGCAATCTGAAGTTCAGGCTGAAGAGCTCAAGAAATTCGAGCAACCTAGTGATCTGCCCTGCAAGAAGCTCTCCGATGCCGTCAATGGCACACAATCTGAAGTTCAAGCCGAAGCGCTCAAGAAATTCGAGAAAACGAGTGATCTGCATTGCAAGAAGCTCTCCAATGTCGTCAATGGCGAACAGTCTGAAGCTCAAGCCGGAGTGCTCGAGAAATTCGAGCAAACGACTGATCTGCACGGCAAGAAGCTCCCCAATGTAGTCGTTGACGAACAGTGTCAAGTTCAAGCCGAAGCGCTCAAGAAACCCGACCACGCGATTGATCCTAAAGTGGCAGCACCGGCACGCGAGGAGGAGCACACGAAGGAAGACGAAGAAGTGGCGGCCGAGCGAAGGCAAGACGCTCTCGCGGAAGAAGATGACGACGGCATCCTGTGCGCGGTGTGCCGGAGCACCGACGGCGACCCGTCGGACCCCATCGTGTTCTGCGACGGGTGCGACCTCATGGTGCACGCCACCTGCTACGGCAACCCGCTGGCCCAGTCCATCCCGGACGGCGACTGGTTCTGCTCGCTCTGCTCCGGCAAGCCCCCCGCCGCCGCCGTGGGGAAGAAGGGCAAGCCGGCGCGCCCGCCCTGCCGCCTCTGCCCGGCGAGGGGCGGCGCCATGAAGCGCACCACGGACGGCGCCTGGGCGCACATCGCGTGCGCGCTGCTGGTGCCGGAGGTGTTCTTCCGGGACCCGGACGGGCGCGAGGGCATCGACTGCTCCCTCGTGCCCGGCCGGCGGTTCACCAGGCGCTGCTACGTCTGCGAGAGCAGCAGGGGCTGCGCGCTCGAGTGCTCCCAGCCCAAGTGCGACCTCGGGTTCCACGTCTCCTGCGGCCTCAACGGCGGCCTCTGCATCGAGTACCGCGAGGAGAAGGGCGGCGGCGTCGTCGCCGGCTTCTGCAGGGAGCACACCAAGCTCTGGGAGAAGGTAAGATTTTGTAATTTTCTTGTCATTGTCTTGTTTGAACTTGCTTCAGGGATCTGATGTGAATTTTTTTGGTTGGATTTGTGTATGTGTTGGTGCAGCAACAACTGACTGGCAAGTACAAGATTGTTTCTCGAGGGCAGCAGTGACATGGAGATTGAAGAGAAGAATCTGCCGATCAATTGCTATGGATTGGTGAAGAATTGCATCGATCTCATAATTGTCTAGGATTGTGTCATTGTTCGTTCTAGTGTTTTCGTTTTCTCCTTTTGGTGTGCCTTCTGCAATCTTCAGATATGGTAGAAGATTAGAAGTGTGTCATGGCATGTACTGTAGTTACTTTGGAGTTTTATTGCCATAGTTTTATGGTGTAGTATGTAGAAAGCATGTAGTAGTAGCTGTTAAGCTTCAGCTCACTTCTGATGTCAAGAAGTTGGGTTGCTCCTACCTCTTTAGAGACTTGGATTATTTTCAATAAGCAGAGTTTGAAGTCTATAGGTTGGATTAACAGTCTCTAGTTGTAATTTTGTGTCAGTATATTGAAATAAGAGCATGTATTTTCCACAGTGTTGGCCGTTGTTGCGAGCAAGCATTAGTATTTGCCTCGGAATTTATTCAGTAACCCAATTAGCGGATTACAATAGCGTGCAATCACCTCCGTGCGAAGTAGTGCAGACAATGAGCATCTGTGCTGCTTGATCTGACTAAAGAATTCAAAACCGCATCTTCAGATCGCTGACAATCACAAAATTTCACTCTCATCAACTTGGTCCAAGATGATTATGTTTCCCGGCGCAGATAATTGTAAAGAAACAAGTTCTGACATTATCTTTCCAGGTAAAAAGAAACAAAACAAGGGGATAATGCCGCTTTCAAAATGTTGAAATGAAGCCCTAAATCTGAATCGGCAAGTGCCTGAATAAGCCAGTCGGTCAGGTGCTCCCACATGAACCTGCCACTAACTTATCTTAGCCATATCTGTATGACTGTATCTATCCATGTAGTGGCGGCCAAGCACAACGTTGCCTTGTCTCGTTCCTTTGCCGTGCCCAGCTGTGTCATCTGCCATCGGGCCCTCTCAACGTGCAGCTTGGAGGGCCAATAACGTGCTCCCATGCGCAACCACGCTCGGATACAAAAACGCCGCCGGTATCAAGCTAGGCATCACATGTGCCGCCATACCATGTCTTACACTCAAACAAGTGTTTTCTTGGCACAAAATTAAATTTGTTGATCTTATCATAATTTCACATTGGCAACTTGAAAACTTCAAAAGGGAAACACGACCTCCTAGATGATTTAGAAAAAGAAGAAGGCAATGTCAAAAACAGATTGTGTAAACGCACCGAGTTTGTCTTTTGGGAGCGCACAAATGGACACATCCATGAATTATTTTCAGATTTTTTTTAGGAACTTACAAATGACTAAACGAGAAAACCTGCACATAAACACCCTGCTACTTTCGTTCATCTCGGAAGGGCGGTATTTCGTGTACGAGATAAATACACTGACTGTCATTGAAGTTGATGCAAAGGTTGGGGGTGATCCTCCTTTTCTGTTTTTTTCTTCTGAAATTGAGTCAAAAGCACAATACTTTTCTAACTTTTTTGTGTACCGAGCGGCTGAAATAGCGAGACACATGTGATACATTTTTTTCCTTACGTGTAGGACTTATTCTTTTCGAACAACTGGCACCCGGAGCACTACCTTTCCATCAGAAGAATAGAAAAGTATGTATAAACATGTGGCCACATTTTGTTATACCAGGGCAATTCTAACCATGTGCACCAAAACAAACACATCAAATGACCGCGAGCAAGTCTTGGCGTTTACGTAGATAGAGGAATCGATCATCCAGCCATAAACATCAATAAGCATCAAATCCGGACAACAGGGTAGGCCATATGGACCTAAAGGAAAAAGCACATGAGGTGTGAGGAAATGTAGTCCACCTCACAAATGAGCCAGGTGGACATCCGGACCCCTCCTGGTTCAGTACCGGTTTAGGAAAATTCGGACACCCGGACCATGCCGTAGACATTTGGTGCACGACGTTGGATGACAAAAAGTATCCGGAGCGCACAGTTCAGACATTTATGGGCGTTTTGGTGCACGGCGTTGGAGTTGCCCTAATATGCCAAAACACCACTACACTCTCGGTTTTTTTGGTGGGAATCCATGCGAGCGATGCCCTCAAAGGCGCAGTGGGTGTCTAGAACATATGGCATTCTCCTGCCCTTGAAGATGTTCCGCCTCTTCCCCTTCAAAAGATTCTACATTAATGAGATGATATGACCGATGTACTTGTGCTTATGTCCCTATCCATTTGGCACAACCTGACATCCCACCAGACTTCGATGGTAGTGGCGGTATTCAAAGACACCACCGGTAGCTGAATATCCAAGTGTGCACGAGCCGTCGGACCTCGAAAATGAAAGGAAACTCTTTGCATCAGTGGTTGGTGTGAAAGTGCGTTAAGTCGACTAGAGGGGGGGGGGGGTGTATAGGCGATTTTTATGAATTCTTCACTGAGGAATTTCAGGGTGAGGAAATTCCTAAGCAAAGAACTACCAGCAGCGGAATAAGTACTCACATGCAAGCATAACAGAACAGAAGCACAATCATCATGATGAAATGAAAACAAGCACAGAGTACAGAAAGTGTAAACACAGGATAAGCAGGCTGAAGACAAACTGACTGAAGAAATTGAACTGAGAAAATTGAGAAAGTCTTCAGTCAAAGTCTTCAAACAGTAACGATCTAGTACACAACACAGTAATGAGGAAATGAAAGGGTTGAGGAAATAGAACCCGTTATCTCGGTGAAGACAATCAATTTGGTAGACCAGTTCCAACTGATGTGATAGTTGTACGTCTGGATGGA
Organism: Aegilops tauschii subsp. strangulata; assembly: GCF_002575655.3. Classification (NCBI taxonomy): domain Eukaryota; kingdom Viridiplantae; phylum Streptophyta; class Magnoliopsida; order Poales; family Poaceae; genus Aegilops; species Aegilops tauschii. The sequence continues at coordinate 72,548,692 of NC_053037.3, forward strand.
GCGGCTAGGTATTTAAACCTGAGGACACAAAGTCCTCACCGTATTCTCCTTGAGCTAAGGTCACACAGACCTCGCCAGTCACTCGTGGTAAGTCTTCAGGTGACTTCCAAACCTTCACAAACTCGGTCACTCGGCGATCCACAATTTCCTTTTGGATGCTCTAGACCATGACGCCTAACCGTCTGGAAGATGCACAGTCTTCAAAGGTAACAAGCGGCAGATCCACACAAGAACAATCTCTTCAGTGATGCTCAATCACTTTGGGTTTGTAGGTGTTTGGGTTTGGGCTTTCCTCACTTAATGATTTTTGCTCAAAGTCCTCGGAGGATGGGATGCTCTCAATAACAAGTGTTAGTTTATCGCGGAGCAGCCAACCAGCTAGTGGTTGTAGGGGGCGGCTATTTATAGCCTAGGGAGCAGCCCGACATGATAAGACATAAATGCCATTCAATGATATGTCCGTTAGGTAGATAAGATATTTTGGGATAGCTCGCGTGAGGCACAACAACGGTCGAAAATTTGGCTATCAAATTCCTCAGGGCTATCACGTTCCTCACTTGTAGGCAATCCGCACTGGCGAATTCCTAACTCCTCAGTCAGAACAAATTCCTTAGAGACCAGAAGATCTTCGTCTCTATCACTAAAGAAATTGACTGAACTGTATGAGATTTCCAATGGCTTTACTCGAAGGGAATGGTAGGTGTAGGATTTTGAGTTGAGCATCACTTGAAATTTTTTCCTTAGTTTTTCCTCGACCCCCTTTAACAGGATGGTGTTTCCTATGACTCAAGAAAGAGAAAATGAAACTACGAAAATAAAAGTCTTCACGCTTCAAATTCCTCGCATGAATATCAAGTCTTCAAGGTCACACCAATTTCTTCACTTCCAAAGTCTTCAGAAAGCCAAAGTCTTCAGTTGAAGACATTCATTTTAGGGGTCGACTTTCTCTGTAAATATCAAACTCCTCATAGACTTATAGACCTGTGTACACTCACAAACCCATTAGTCTCTTAACCTATAAGTCTTCAATACACCAAAATCACTAAGGGGCACTAGATGCACTTACAATCTCCCCCTTTTTGGTGATTGATGACAATATAGGTTAAGTTTTCAACGGGAATAAACATATGAGGTGTAAATACTGATATTGAGGAATTTGATTGCAAGATATAGAAGAACTCACCCTGAAGATGTGCATGGTGAGGAATTTGCTTTTGAAGCAATGCACATTTGAAGAGTAGAATCATGGAGATCTCCCCCTATATCTTGTAATTCATACACGCATTTAACATATAATATGAAGAATTTGAAATGCATGATGAAATATGGTGACTGATGTAATTCAGCATGCGTGCATTAACATTTATGAGGAAATAGCATGCAGAAAAACATAGCAAAAGTATCAGACCACCATCGGAGTTAAGATTACAACTCGATCCAACAAAGTCTTCAAAAGAACGAGAGTTGTAACTTAGCAAAAAGAACGCCCATATATATAGGCCCGCTTGAAGACTAACTCAAATTTCTCCCCCTTTGTCATCGAATGACCAAAATGGACGAAAAATGAGGACTAACGCCCCCGAAGAATATCATCATGTAGTCGATGGAGGAGCGCCAGCGTTGTTGGGGTCAGTTGTTGAAGTAGGGCCTGCCGCAGTGTCGTCCAAATCTTCATGTTCATCTATCTCGTGCGATGAAGAATAAGAGCTGGCCACCAAGTGAGGAACTTTGACCTTCTTGAATTTCTTCGAAGGAGGCTGAGATGAGTCAAAGTTCTTCTTGAAGCCCATCTGTTTAAGATCTTCTTCACCGTAGAGATGAGACAGAACAACCCAGGTGCGATCAAATACTTCATGGAGGTAGTAATGATTCTTCTTCACTGAATTCTGAGTGATGGTCATGTTTTGAAGAATTGAACCAAACTGACGCTTGACCCATTTGTGGTTGCGATCGACCTTCTGATGAAGACTGAGGAGAAGCTCACGATCAGTCATCACCCTTGGAGCTGTGCCGTGAGGATTTTGCTTTGAAGCATTGGCGGCAGAGTCATGAGTGGCAGAGTCATCATTGGTGGAGTAAGATGCAGCTTTGCGGAACTGACCATCCAATGGACGAATGGCTTCATCAATAAGCGCAGTTGCCTTGCCCTTCTCATCAGCTGAGGAATATGTCCGTTTGAGGAGTTCAATGGGGGGCAAGTAGATGAGATGATTTTAAAAGTCAGCCTTGTAGTTGAGTGAAGACCTTGTTCTGAGGAATCTCATAATCCAAGGAGCGTAAGGCTTCAACTCAAATGGAGATAATTCAACACTGGGCCAGAGTCCTCATGAAGAAATCATGGTAGTCGACAGGAATGCCATGAATGATGTTGAAAAACAGATTCTTCATGATGCCAACGACCTCTTCATCATTCGAGTCGTGGCCTTTGATTTGACTCAATGTCTTCGTCCGAATGCGATAGACAATCCGAGGCACATACAACAATTTCTCCACGAGGAATTTGGTCCTTGGGGCTTGACCGGGCTTCAGCGGCTTCATCAACACTTGCATGTAGTGATCTGTGAGCTCAGGTTCATGATATATACAACGAGCACCTTCAAGGGGAGGACTAACAGGTAGGGCATGAAGCAATTCAGAGGCCGGTGCTTTGAAGTGAGTATTTTCAGTCATCCAGTCAAATACCCAAGAGTTCACATCTTCAGCATTTCCTGTGATGTGCAGCGTTGCATAGAAGTGAAGAATTAGCTCTTCATTCCAATCAACAATATCAGTGCAGAAGTTGAGCAGTCCAGCGTCATGAAGAACACTGAGGACTGGCGTGAAGCAAGGTAGTGATTCCATGTCCACGTGGGGAATATGCTCATGGTCGAAGACTTTGTCTTTGTTGAAAAGCAGTGAAGAATAGAAGTTGGCTTGGCTGGCAGTCCAGAAACGTTTCCTTCTAAGACGAGCAGAGTCATATGGGTTGTAATCCGTGAAGAACACATGCTCGTGGAAGAAGCCATCAGCCTTGATTTTTTGCTTCTTTGAGAAAGGATCCTTTGGCTTGGGCTGAGGAGTGTCAGTCAATTGCATCACAACCTCAGGAATCGCAATCTCAGGATCCACAGGCTGAGGAATTTCATTTCCTTCGTCAGTGGCAGCCTGGGTCTTCAATTCTTCAGCAGCAATTTCATCAACACTAGTGGCTGGAATCTCTTCATGAATAGACGGAGTGGTGCGAGGTTCTTCAGAGCCCATTAGAACTTCAGTATGCACTGGGGACTGAGGAATTTGTTGCAGTGGCATGACCAAAGGAGAGTTGAGGTGCTGACTTTCCCAAAAGTCATAATTCATCAGTGGTGTGGTGCTTCCAATGTCCACGTCCTCATCTTCTCCATTTAATTCTTCAACGCCGGCCTCTTCAGCTGTGAACTGAGGCATGGGAGATGAGACAACTGGGGTTGAAGGGATTGTATCCACTTCAATTTCTTCATCCAACTGCTCTGAAGCAGCAGCAGAAGGAATATCTTTATCGGATCCGCTTGGGATCGCATAGTCTTCACAAAAGGGAATGAGTTCCTTTGATGGCATGCATGAGACTGGAACAACATCAATTGGATTCTCAAGAGAGCTTGTCAATTTCTTCATCTTCTTCGGATCTGAAGATTTTGATGATGTTGATGCTTTCCTTTTCTTCACAGCTGCATGCTCCGCAGCCTTGGTCTTCTTTGCATCTGATGCAGAAGGAAGGATTAGACTTGGTGTAGGTGCAGGAGGAGCAGAGGAAATTGGTTCATGTTCTTCAGGCACAGCGGTTGAAGCTTCAGTTGGCCTGACTATTTCTTCAGGCGCAACACTAGTGGTTGCCCTGGCAGTGTCATCAGCGGCTGGAATGCAGTCATCAACCCTGGTACTAGCAGTTTCATCAGCAGCCTGATTTTCATCAGCGGTGCTGGCATGTTCTTCTGTAGGCTGAGCAGATGCCTCAGTTCAGCAGGAATTTCTTGTTGCGTTGGGGCTGCAACATTGGTAGTGAATTTCTCAATTAACTTCACAAATATGACCTTGGCTCCAAGCCAGTCAGCATAGTAGCGATCAAATTCATCACTTAGATTCTTGATCTCTGATTGCAGAGCTACAAGTTCTTCAGGTGAAAGCTTCAAAACATTTTGCTTCAGAAAGCGCTCTTTCTTGTACTGTGCTTTCTTCACCTTCCTCCCCTGTTCATATTTCCATTTCTGTTCATCAATGAAGGCAGTCAACACATGACTTTGACCAGGAGTGAGGTTCAACTCAGGCAGAGGTGTGTTGGGGTCCTTATGCCATAAGTCGATGAAGTCGAGGATTTACTTTGGATCCAGCATCAATGGCACATTACTGCCTTTGGCTCTAGCGGCCCTCAGCTGCCTGTCTCTGATGATTTCAGCGAGTTCTTCATCATCAGCTTCGTCGTCATCAGACGACACTTGGAAGGCGACTTGCTTCTTGTGAGGACTTGGTCGAGAACCTCGTCCAGCAGTGGCCTTAGTCTTCAGCAGAGTGGGGCTAGTTGAAGAATGCGGAGGAGCTGAGGAACTTGCAGAGGCTCCTGAGGCAATAGAGATGCCCGTTGTCCTTTGGCACGAGGCGAGATGCACAGGTGCTGAGGATTTGGAAGGAGGAGCTGAGGGTTTTGCAACTTGAGGAGCTGGAGCAGCTTGAGGAATTGGTCGTGAAGGCTTTGAAGCAGAAGCACTGAGCTTGTGTGCAGGCTTCTTGGGCATGGCCTTCTTAGGCTTGCTTGCAGAGGCCTCAACAGTGGCAGCAGCAGCAGAGTCTTCATTGAATTTCCTCACTTCTTCCTTAGCCACTTTGGCTAGCTTGGCTTGCCATTTAGCCCATTCATCAGGATAGTCCTCACCACGCTTGAGGCTGGAAGGATCAGCTTCTTGGCCTGGTGCCAATGGAGGTCTTGGGCATGGAGGGTGAAGAGCGAATTTCTTCATGTACTTAGGAGTGACATATCTGTACTCCCTCCATTCTCTGGCCCATCTCCTCTCTATCCTCTATATGTGCACTTTGCGCTCATTCTTGGTCTCCTTGCCATGTTTGGCCTCATCAGGAGTGCAATATTTATCATAGATATCCTCAGGGATTTTAAACGCTGTGTTGACTTCCAATTTCTTTCCTCCCTTCTGAGGTTTCTTGCTGTCAGCCATTTTCTTCAGCTGAGGAATCTGAACGATAGAGTTCTTTGAAGAGGTGTGCAAATTTTCTTCGAGGAACGCTGCAAATGAGTTAAGTTGATGAGAACCTAGAGATTCAACAACGAACATGTGTACCTGTGAACAAAATATAGTTGCGAAGAATTTGGAGAGGTCATATGCGTTCTCGGAAGTTTTTGCAAATAGAACAAGTTGAGGAATTTGACCAGATGAGTCTTGAGGAATTTCACTAAGCGTTCTTTGACTTAGGTTCCAGAGTTGTACAGATTGAAAATCCACACAACTGATGAATCTTGAAGAAAAATGTTGCTTAGGGAAACAGATCAAGAATAGATGTTGTGTGAGGTGTTTAGTGTGTGAAGATTTGAAGAATAAACACCTTTTGAAGATTTTGTAGAAAACATCAGAATCAACAAGGGTAGTAAAACTAACTTTTAATTACCCTTGATGAAGAACACGACAAACTATGAAGTGTAGATTTAGAAGTTCGTCCCTAACTTGGCAGAGGAAGACAGCTACGGTGGCGGCGGAGTGAAGAAATCCGTGGCCGGCGCGAGTACGACGGCGACGAGGTCGAGGCAGTGAAGCTCTTCCTCACCGGCGACAATGGAAGTAGCGGCGGCGCTAGGTTTTGAGAGCTCGAGCGAGGGAGCGATGTCGAGAGGAGTAAAAACGAAGTGAGGGAGGGAGGGGGTATTTATAGCCGTGGTGAAAAACTGCTCGCCCGAGGAAATTGGACGAACGTGCCCCTGACCCTTCTCATTCCCGTGACATGTGTCACCCACATACTGAGAGGTGGCGATCGTGCGAGATCATGGGTGAATAGATAAATCCATCATGGAATGTGGAACGGTTTGAGCGGCAAAAGCCGAAAATTCAGATAAGATAAATTTTAAAGTTTCGTTTGCAAATTCTTCAGCTGACAAGGACACAGTGAAGATTTTGAACGAGTTTCAAATAGAACGCACATGAAGAATTTGTGAATAGACTTGGTTGAGTTTAGCATAGAGGGGGAAGGGTCCGATCATATTCACTTAGCAGAAAAGGCAACATGAAGAATTAGCAATAAGTGAATGCTGTAGAGGACATAAACTATATATATATATATATATATATATATATATATATATATATATATATATATATATAGCCAATGAAGAACAAAAACGGAAAGAGTGAGGACATCTAAAAGTTGAAGAAATTGAACAACTGAGGAATTTCAAATGAAGAAAAACTCAAATTGAAGATTTTCAACTTTTGTTGGTGGCGTGACCCACCGTATAAGAATGATGATTTCAGACACCGCGTACAATTGTCATAGGGCTCTGAGAATCAAATTCTTTGTTAATTTCTTCACACTTAGAGTGTTAGTCTTCATTGATTGAAGAAAAATGTTTCTTCGTGTGTTGCACATCTAAGTCATCAATTTTGCATAAGTGTTAGGATGTGTGTCCTTTTCAAAGGACATTCGAAGATTCTAGGATATTTAGATCACACCGCAACTTGCTAAATCTCTTCTCATCCAAGGGCTTTGTGAAGATATCGGCTACCTGTACTTCAGTCTTCACATGCTCAATAGAGATGTCGCCCTTCAACACATGATCACGAAGAAAATGATGACGAATCTGAATGTGCTTTGTCTTCGAGTGCTGAACTGGGTTATGAGCAATCTTGATGGCACTCTCATTGTCACAATAGAGAGGCACATTCTTCATGTTGACGCCGTAGTCCTTGAGGGTTTGCTTCATCCATAGCAATTGAGCACAACAAGAACCAGCAGCAATGTACTCAGCCTCAGCAGTAGACAATGATACGCAGTTCTGTTTCTTCGAGGACCAACAGACCAAGGATCGTCCGAGGAAATAGCATGTGCCTGATGTTGACTTGCGGTCCACACGATCACCAACATAGTCAGAGTCTGAATATCCAATGAGATCAAAAGCCGAGCCCTTGGGATACCATAATCCAAGTGTTGGTGTGTGAGCTAGATATCAAAGAATATGCTTCATAGCCTTATGGTGTGATTCCTTCGGTGTAGCTTGAAATCGGGCACACATGCAAACACTAAGCATAATATCTGGCCTAGATGCACATAAATACAATAAAGAACCAATCATGGAGCGGTATACCTTTTGATCGAAGTCAATACCATTTTCATCAGTGCATAGATGGCCATTTGTGGGCATAGGGATTTTGACGCCTTTGCAATCTTGCATGCCGAATTTTCTCAGTACATCCTTGAGGTATTTCTCCTGAGATATGAATAGCCATTGCGCTGTTGACAAATTTCAAGACCTGAGAAGAATTTCAATTCTCCCATCATAGACATTTGATATTCTTCACTCATGATATAGGCAAATTCATCACTGTAACGTTGGTCAGTACAGCCAAAGATGATATCATCAACATATATTTGGCACACAGACAATTCACCATCATAAGATTTAGTGAAAAGAGTTGGGTCAAGTGAACCGGGTTTGAAACCTTTCTTCATGAGGAATTCCTTCAAAGTATCATACCATGCCCGAGGGGCCTGCTTGAGGCCATAGAGGGCCTTATTGAGTCTGAAGATTTTGTCAGGGTGCTTTGGATCTTCAAAACCTAGGGGTTGAGCAACATATACTTCTTCCTCAAGCTTACCATTGAGGAATGCACTTTTCACATCCATTTGGTGTAAGATGATATCATGATGGTTAGCATAAGCAAGTAATATGCGAATAGCCTCAAGTCTAGCAACAGGTGCAAAAGTTTCATCGAAATCAATTCCTTCAACCTGTGTGTAGCCTTGAGCTACAAGCCGTGCCTTATTCCTCACCACAAGGCCATTTTTATCTTGCTTGTTGTGGTAGATCCACTTTGTGCCAATGATATTGTGCTTGCACGGGTCTGGACGTTTGACCAGTTCCCAAACGTTGTTGAGCTCGAATTGATGTAATTCCTCTTGCATAGCTTGAATCCACTCAGGCTCCAGAAATGCTTCATCTACCTTAGCGGGCTCTGTGATAGAGACAAAAGCAAAGTGCCCACAAAAGTTAGACAAATGTGAAGCTCTTGAGCGTGTGAGACGACCTAGTATGTTGATGTCGCTGATGATTTTCTCAGTCTGCACTTCATTTGCAATGCGAGGATGAGCGGGTTGTCGTTGAGGAATTTGATCGGCATTTTCTTCAGCACCATTTTCCTCAGGTTCATTAGCATGATGTTCTTCACGTTCTGGAATGACTTCTTCAACTGATTCTTCGGTAGGAATGACATCCTCAGTAGCCTTGAACTTGATGGTTTCCTCAGGTGACTGTTCATCTTGCACAGGAGGTAGGTGCTCTCTTTGCGAGCCATTAGTTTCATCGAACCGCACATCTACAGTTTCAACAACTTTGTGGTGAACGTTGTTGAAGACTTTGTAGGTGTGCGAGTCCTTTCCGTAACCAAGCATAAAACCTTCATGTGCTTTCGGTGCAAATTTAGAATTGTGATGAGGATCTCTAATCCGACATTTAGCACCGAAGACTTTGAAATAACTCACATTGGGTTTCTTGTCAATGAGGAGTTCATATGCAGTCTTTTTGAAGAATTTGTGAAGATATACCCTGTTGATGATGTGGCACGCAGTAATAATTGCCTCAATCCAGAAGTGACGAGGCGTCTTGTACTCCTCAAGCATAGTACGAGCCATCTCAACAAGAGTCCTGTTCTTGCGCTCCACGACGCCATTCTGCTGAGGAGTATAAGGAGCAGATAACTCATGAGTAATACCAAGTTCATCAAGATAGTCATCAAGACCAGTATTCTTGAACTCAGTTCCGTTGTCACTTCTGATGTGCTTGATCTTCACACCAAAGTTGGTTGAAGCCCTCGAGGAAAATTGTTTGAAGACTTCCTGCACTTCACGTTTGTAAGTGACAATATGCACCCATGTGTAACGAGAGTAATCATCAACAATAACAAAGCCATATAGAGATGCTTCATTTGTGAATGCAGAATAGTGGTTAGGACCAAAGAGATCCATGTGAAGCAATTCAAATGGTCGAGTGGTAGTCATGATAGTCTTCGCTGGATGCTTGGCCTTGGTCATCTTTCCAGCTTCACAGGCTCCGCACAAGTGATCCTTCAGGAATTTGACATTCTCAATGCCAATGACATGCTTCTTCTTCGCGAGCATGTGCAAGTTCCTCATGCCAGCATGACCTAGTCGTCGATGCCATAGCCAGCCTTCTGAAGCTTTTGCAAGTAGACATATAGTTGGTTGTGGTCCTGTAGAGAAATCAACAATATACAGATCTCCTCTCCTAAAGCCTTCGAAGACTTTGGAATGGTCAGCTTCCATGATCACAACACAACGATACTAGCCAAACACAACAACCATATCAAGATCACAAAGCATTGAGACTGACATGAGGTTGTATCCTAAGGACTCGACAAGCATGACTTTGTCCATGTGTCGATCCTTTGAGATGGCAACCTTACCTAGACCCAACACCTTTCTTTTGCCTTTGTCAGCGAAGGTGATATACTTCAGATGTGATGGAGATAAGGGAGCATCCATCAATAGATTCTTGTCACCAGTCATGTGATTTGTACATCCACTATCGAGGACCCACTCAGTGGCTTTGGGTTGATCATCATGCAGATGAATTAGTGTAGCTTACGAACTCATATACTTCATCAGTGAAGAATATGACATCAATTTCATCAGATCAATTTCATCAAATCAATAGAACAAATAAAGCAGTATGAGGACATGAGAAATGAGGATTCATTTCTTCATGATTAGCCTACGTCCTTTCAGGCATATTCAGGCCTCCAGCAAATTCTTCAGACGTTTAAGTTTGTCTGGAGACCTGACCCTGCATAAGAGATTAGTTCTTTTTCTTCACCACCCACATCTGAAGGGGTGGCAAAGAGTTCATCATTCTGCGAGCTCCATAAGAGAACGGTGGCATAGAAGCCAGTTCACTTCATTTCACATAAGAGGAGTTAGGATAAGCATATGCATAAGCAGAGAAATTCTTCGAGGACTTCTGAACAGAATGGTTTGAAGAATAATGCACATATTCATAGCCCTTAGATCTTCCCTATGAAACTGAAGAGTTAGCACGATGATGTTCATATGAGGACTTTGATCCTGTTGAGGAATTTGATCCATATGAAGAATTTGATCTGGGGTTCCTATTTTTCACAGGTGGTGTCATGATGACATTCACCTGAAGACTTTCAAGACACCTTTTGGGAACCCAGATTTTCTTCATAGGAGAACCGTTCTTGTAGTTAGTGCCAACATATCTAGAAAATACTTCACCATTCTGATTTTTGAACAGTTTATAGTTGGAGTCAAATGACTCATCAGAAGAATGAGGAGATTCACATGTAAAGCTAGATAAGGTAGATGGATCTACTGGAGGTCCCTTTGCAGCAACCCATGAGGTTTTGGGATACTGCTCAGGCTTCCAGTATGTCCCATCAGCATTGAGTTTCCTCTCAAAGGCAATACCCTCTTTCCTAGGGTTCCTGTTGAGGATCTGCTTTTTAAGCACATCACAAAGAGCCTGATGCCCTTTGAGGCTTTTGTACATGCCTGTCATATACAATTCCTTCAGCCCTGCATTGTCAGTGATACTAGCAATATCCTCAGATGAGGAATTAGTGATAGTAGAGACATGTGAAGAATTTGTAGCAGTAGAAGCATTTGAACATTCAGGTGAAGAATTAGCAGATTCACGTTCAATGCACTTCAAACATGGAGGAACGAATTCTTCCTGAGCAGCGCGTATTTGTTGAGCAAGTAATGAATCACGCTCCTTCTGAAGATCTTCATAACTCACCCTTAGCTTTTCAAAATCTTGCTTTCTTTGAAGAAATTCATAAGAAAGCTTCTCATGATCAGATAAAAGAGTGTTATGATGACTTTGATGGTTGTCAAACTTAGTCTGAAGTCTCTGAAGACTTTCAGCCAAAGCTTTCGACTGATCCATTTCTTCACCCAACATATCATCGCTCTTATCCAGCATGTATCGAACTTTTTCCAAAGCTCTTTGTTGTTTAGTGGCAAGGGAAGCAAGTTTGGTATAGCTGGGTCCAAATTCATCACCAGATTCATCATCACTGGACTCAGATAGGTAGCATTCAGTTACCTTGGCACCTTTTCCCATAAGGCATGGTGCAGAGGATGATGATTCTGGCTCAAAAGTCATAGCCTTGCGCGATACCATGAAATCCTCAAACCAGGGGTCACAGTTAGATCTATGACCTTCATAGACCTCAGAGAGTCGATCCTAGATGAGCTTTGCATGCCTGAGATGCATAACGTTCTTGAACTGATTTTGAGACAGACAGGAGCAGATGATGTCCTTCGCCGTGAGGTTGAGAAGAGTGTACTTGCGAATGTCACCAGCTTCCGCCATCTTGCACAGATCGGTAAGACCAATCTCAGTGACGGTCCACAGCTCGCTGTTCATCGCCATGAGGCGCTTCTTCATCATGGCCTTCCACTTGGGATAATCGTGTAAGTGCATCTAGTGCCCCTAGTGATTTTGGTGTATTGAAGACTTATATGTTAAGGGACTAATGTGTTTATGAGTGTACACATGTCTATAAGTCTATGAGGAGTTTGATATTTAAAGAGAAAGTCGACCCCTAAAAATGAAGTTCTTCGACTGAAGACTTTGGATTTCTGAAGACTTTCTGAAGACTTTGAAAGTGAAGAAATTGGTGTGACCTTGAAGACTTGGTATTCATTTGAGGAACATGAAGCGTGAAGACTTTTGTTTTCGTAGTTTCATTTTCTCTTTCTTGAGTCATAGGAAACACCGTACTGTTAAAGGGGGTCGAGGAAATACTAAGGAAAAATTTCCATGTGATGCTCAACTCAAAATCCTACACCTACCAATCCCTTCGAGTGAAGCCATTGGAAGTCTCATACAGTTCAGTCATATTCTTCAGTGACAGAGACGAAGTTCTTCTGGTCTCTGAGGAATTTGTTCTGACTGAGGAGTTAGGAATTCGCCAGTGCGGATTGCCTACACAGTGAGGAACATGATAGCCCTGAGGAATTTGAGCCTCAAATTTCCGACCGTTGCTGTGCTACGCGCTAGCTGTCCCAAAATATCTTATCCACCTAACGGTCATATCATTGAAGGGCATTTATGTCTTATCATGTCGGGCTGCTCCCTAGGCTATAAATAGCCCCCCCCTACAACCACTAGCTGGTTGGCTGCTCCGAGAGAAACTGCCACTTGTCATTTGAGAGCATCCCATCCTCCGAGGACGTTGAGCGAAAATCATCAAGTGAGGAAAACCCAAACCCAAACACCTACAAACCCAAAAGTGATTGAGCATCACTGAAGAGATTGATCCTGCGTGGATCCGACGCTTGTTACCTTTGAAGACTGTGCTTCTTCCAGACGGTTAGGCGTCATGGTCTAGAGCATCCAAGAGGAATTGTGGATCGCCGAGTGACCGAGTCTGTGAAGGTTCGGAAGTCACCTGAAGACTTACCACGAGTGAGTGGGCGAGGTCTGTGTGACCTTAGCTCAAGGAGAATACGGTGAGGACTGTGTGTCCGGGACTGTGTGTCCTCAGGTTTAAATACCTAGCCGCTCCAACCACATGTACAACTGAGACAGCAGTTGGAACTGGTCTACCAAATCATTATCTTCATCAAGCCTACTGGTTCTATTTCCTCAACTCTTTCATTTCCTCATAACTGTGTTGCGTGCTTGTCATATCTGTGTTTGAAGACTTTGACTGAAGACTTTCTCAATTTCCTTAGTTCAATTTCTTCAGTCTGTTTGTCTTCATCATGTGTTATCCTGTGATTACGCTTTCTGTACTCTGTGCTTGTCTTCATTTCATCATGATGACCATGCCTGTGTTCTGTTATGTTTACTTCTGAGTACTTATTCCGCTGCAAGTAATTCTTCGCTAAGGAATTTCCTCACCCGCAAATTCCTCAATGAAGAATTCATAAAAATCGCCTATTCACCCCCCTCTAGTCGATATAACGCACTTTCAAATCGCGACCGTCAAAGATGGGGCATGACACGGTCTTCATTCCTGCGGTCGACATAACTAAAACTCCAGGCGGTTAAACCAAAATCACACAGAACAAGGGAGTACCTTGCTCCGGTACCAATTGAAAGTGCGTTAAGTCGACTAGAGGGGGGTGAATAGGCGATTTTTATAAATTCTTCAACTGAGGAATTTCAGGGTGAGGAAATTCCTTAGTGAAGAACTACTTGCAGCGGAATCAGTACTCAGATGCAAACATAATAGAGCATAAGCATGGTCACCATGATGGAATGAAAACACGCACAGAGTACAGAAAGCGTAAACACAGGATAAAACAGGATGAAGACAAACAGACTGAAGAAATTGAACCGAGGAAATTGAGAAAGTCTTCAGTCAAAGTCTTCAAACGGATATGAACACGCACACACACAATAATAAGGGGAAATGGAAGAGTTGAGGAAATAGAACCAGTAGGCTTGGTGAAGACAATGATTTGGTAGACCAGTTTCAACTGTTGTGACAGTTGTATGTCTGGTTGGAGCGGCTAGGTATTTAAACCTGAGGACACATAGTCCCGGACACACAGTCCTCACCGTATTCTCCTTGAACTAAGGTCACACAGACCTCACCCAATCACTCGCGGTAAGTCTTCAGGTGACTTCCAAACCTTCACAAACTCGGTCACTCGGCGATCCACAATTTCCTCTTGGATGCTCTAGACCATGACGCCTAACCGTTTGGAAGATGCACAGTCTTCAAAGGTAACAAGCGTCAGATCCACGCAGGATCAATCTCTTCGGTGATGCTCAATCACTTTGGGTTTGTAGGTGTTTGGGTTTGGGTTTTCCTCACTTGATGATTTTCGCTCAAAGTCCTCGGAGGATGGGATGCTCTCAAATGACAAGTGTCAGTTTCTCTCGGAGCAGCCAACCAGCTAGTGGTTGTAGGGGGCGCCTATTTATAGCCTAGGGAGCAGCCCGACATGATAAGACATAAATGCCCTTCAATGATATGACCGTTAGGTGGAGAAGATATTTTGGGACAGCTGGCGCATAGCATAGCAACGGTCGGAAATTTGAGGTTCAAATTCCTCAGGGCTATGATGTTCCTCACTTGTAGGCAATCCGCACTGGCGAATTCCTAACTCCTCAGTCAGAACAAATTCCTCAGAGACCAGAAGAACTTCGTATTTGTCACTGAAGAAATTGACTGAACTATATGAGATTTCCAATGGCTTCACTCGAAGGGATTGGTAGGTGTAGGATTTTGAGATGAGCATCACTTGGAAATTTTTCCTTAGTATTTCCTCGACCCCCTTTAACAGTACGGTGTTTCCTATGACTCAAGAAAGAGAAAATGAAACTACGAAAACAAAAGTCTTCACGCTTCATGTTCCTCGCATGAATACCAAGTCTTCAGGGTCACACCAATTTCTTCACTTTCAAAGTCTTTAGAAAGTCTTCAGAAATCCAAAGTCTTCAGTTGAGGATATTCATTTTTAGGGGTCGACTTTCTCTGTAAATATCAAACTCCTCATAGACTTATAGACCTGTGTACACTCACAAACACATTAGTCCCTTAACCTATAAGTCTTCAATACACCAAAATCACTAAGGGGTACTAGATGCACTTACACTTGTTCTTCAGGCGCAACACTAGTGGTTGCCCTGGCAATGTCATCAGCGGCTGGAATAGCTTCATCAGCCCTGGTACTTTCAGTTTCATCAGCAGCCTGATTTTCATCGGCGGTGCTGGCATGGTCTTCATTGGCTGGGCAGATGCTCCAGCAGAAGAGGCACTTCAATTCCTTTGGCTCTAGCGGCCCTTTGTTGTCTGTCTCTGATGATTTCGGCAAGTTCTTCATCATCAGCTTCATCTTCACTGGACGGTACATGAAAGGTAACCTGCTTCTTGTGAGGTCTTGGTCTTGAGCCTCGTCCAGCAGTAGCCTTAGTCTTCAGCAGAGTGGGGCCAGTTGAGGATTGTGGAGGAGCTGAAGAATTTGCAGATGCTCCTGAAGCAATAGGGATACCAGTCGTCCTCTTCCAAGAGGCGAGATGCGCAGGTGCCGAGGACTTTGTCGGAGGAACTGGACACTACAAAAAAAAGACACATCCGTGACATTTTGGGCCGAACGAAATTTTTTTCTGTCATACTTATGACACTTCTATGACGATAATTGTGAAAAAACCCGGTATCATCATAGATGTGGTGGGGTTCTACTTCTATGACAAAAAATCATGACAGGAAATGGGCTTTTCGTCCTGGGCGGGCCGGAGACGCAGCTGCATGACATTCTTTGGGCCGTCCATGACAGAAAAACCGTGGTAGAAGCGAGGGCGAGGAAAATATCGGGGTGTTCCCGGTTATGGTGGGTGGTCGGGGCCGAGCGATGCGCGTTTCACTCGTACACGCACGCGCGTGGGTGCGAGGCGTTGGGCTCTAACTGAACCCGAGCGATTGCACTGCAGGCTATGCGTTACTGAACCCGGGTGATCGATCGATGGCCGTTAACTGAACCCGATCGAGCGATTCCTTCGCTACTGCTGCTAACTGAAGCCGATCGATGCTGCCTCTGGATGAACAGTGAGCATTGCTGGGGGGTTTGGATGAACAGTTCCCGGTGGGGGTGGATGAATAGGACCCCGTGGTGTTGCCTCTGGACGAACAGGACCCCGATCGATCGAGCCGGTGTTGGGGCTGGATGAACAGGACCCCGTGGAGGGCAGGATGAACAGGACCACCCCGTGGAGGGCTGGATGAACAGTAGACGGTGGAGGGCTGGATGAACAGTAGCCCGTGGAGAGGGCTGGTTGAAAAGTAGCCGGTGGAGTAGCGCGCGGTGGAGGCTGGATGAACAGGAGCCCGTGGATGAATAGTCACAGGTGGAGGCTGGAGGAGGTCGACGGTGGATGAACAGTAGCCCGTGGAGGCTGGAGGGGGTCGACGGTGGAGATGAACAGTATCCCGTGGAGTCCTGTTTTGCGATATGCCACACCCCTCCCGATGAACAGGACCCCCGTTTCGACCGTAGCGCTCCAACACAAGTCTGTTTCCTCCGTTTTGCGGTACGCCACACCCCTCTCAATCAACAGGACCCCCGTTTCGACCGTAGGAGGTCCGTTTCCACCGTTTTGCGGTACGCCAGACCCCTCCCGATGAACAGGATCCCGTTTCTACCATGGCCGGTCGAACACAAGGCCTTTTCCTCCGTTCTGCGGTACGCCGGGCCTCGTTTCCATCGGCTGTTCCGTCCAAGCCCTCCCGATGAACACGACGACGCATTCTGTTCTGACCCAGCCGGTTGGCTCCCCATTGACACAACGACGACACAGTTTCTCTGTTCCGACCCAGCCATGTACACGAGCCTAGCCGTACGTATGCGCGAGTAGGCGTTCGAGACCCTGCCCGTATGTACGTACGTGGCCGTATTTTCTTTCTTGCACACTGGCCGTTGTACGTACGTGTACATGCTACGTGCGCGCCTCTACTACGACACGTGCGCGCCTCTACATCGACCTGTATGTATGTACACATTCGCGACCAGAATGACAACGCTACGTACGCTTCGACCAGGTGGGTCCCGACTGTCAGGCACTTCCTTGCCTGCGAAGATGTAGCTGGTTGGTCCCAGCAGTCAGGGGGGCGAATCGTTTTTTTTGCCCGAACGCACTTCCTTGCGTGCGAAGATGTAGCTGGTGGGTCCCAGCAGTCAGGGGGAAACATTTTTTTCGCGAAATACGGTGGCCCGTCCGGTGGGTCCCCGTTGTCAGGTGGAGGAATAATTATTTTGCGCATAATAAGGAGGCACTTCCTTGCTGCGGCCATGGACCCAACTGTCAGCCTCTCCACGTACAGTACTCTTCCGATGGAAGTCGTTCCTTGACCACGTTGACCATGCCGCGCCGAGAGCACCAGGGCGGTGGACGACGGCGAGGCCTAGGAAGGGGACGACGCGGAGCCGGGGAAGACGCGGCAGTGGAAGCCCACGCGGAGAGGAGTACGAGGGTTCACTGGTTCAGCTGCAGTGTGAGGCTGCCGTCACCGCAGGGCCTGACCAGCGGTGGAAATAGTAGGGGGCGGTGAGGCCTTCGCGGCAGCACAGCCGGCCACGGGACGCAGGAGCATGCGGCACGACCGACGCTGCTTTGGGCGGCTCGAGCAAGAAGACCAGAGGTTGAAGAAGCACTACGGCCGTTGGATGGACATCGTACGGTCACTAGAGCTAGAATTGTTCATATTGACTAAGTTGACAAAGCACTCCGTCCCCGTCAACTTAGTAGGCCCACAAGTCAGCCTCCCACCAAGGTGGGTCCCAACTAGCAGGGGGAGTATTCATTTTTTTGTGCGTAATAAGGAGGCACTTCCGGTGGGTCCGAGCTGACAGCGAGGGGAATATTTTTTTCACGAAATACGATGGCCTGTCCGGTGGGTCCCAGCAGTCAGGGGGGAAACATTTTTTTCACAAAATACGGTGGCCCGTCCGGTGGGTGCCTGCTGTCAGGTGGAGGAATAATTATTTTCCGCATAATAAGGAGGCACTTCCTTGCGGCTGCCGTGGACTCAGCTGTCAGCCTCTCCACGTATAGTACTCTTCCGATGGAAGTCGTTCCTTGACCACGTTGACCACGCCGCGCCGAGAGCACCAGGGCGGTGGACGACGGCGAGCGGCGAGGCCTAGGAAGGGGACAACGCGGAGCCGGGGAAGACGCAATAGTGGAAGCCCGCGCGGAGAGGAGTACGAGGGTTCACTCCTAGGAAAGATTTTATAATTACATCCCATTTATTATTTTTTAAAGCCCATTTTCCTGTTAAGCCTAATGCATCCCTCCTAGGAAAGATTTGCAGCCCAGCGGGGTGGAGAAGAACAAGTTGACCTTGCGTGGGTATTCCTAAAAAAACGTATAGCTGGGCTAGCCATTTTCATCTTGAAAAAAATTAATATCTGGGCTGGATATCTGTCCTGGGCTAGATGGACCACAGCCCGCCCAGTTAATACCCTGCTCTCTCCTCTGAACAACAATGAAAACATCGCCAAGAAAAACTCTGCAGTGCTCACGCCTCAAAAACACAAATACTACTCGAGCTGCTTGGTCCCAGCTGTCGGCCGCACCTTGTGCAATTCTCTCGTTTATATTGACTACATAGGTTAACAATGGTGTGGGACCGTGATGTCAGGAAACTAGGAGGAAGCAAAAAAAATATAGTTGTACATAATAAGGAGGCACTTGCGTACATACGGCTATGGCCCTAGTGGGTCCCTACTGTCAACCAGTCAAAATAAAGTCATCTCCTGAATCCTCATGTTCATTGACCATGTTAACAATGCTCGGCGCCACGGCGAGCACAACAACTCGGAGGACGGCGGAGAGGGCCTCGCGGGCCCTACGGATGGTCTGATACAGCGCCCGCTGCTCATTCAGGAAGCCAGGATCATCGGACACCTATGAGCACCTTCGAGAGACTGAGACGGCATGAAACGGTAAGGCCGCGCTTGGGAGCTCTGGTTAATTTCCCACATGTATTAAGATACAAGTGTAATTTACTCGTCATCGGAAACAACGGGTAAAATACAGGCATAATGAAACCGAGGGCCCGAGGTCTGTAAGTAAAACCGGCGGGTTACGCGTGTAATTTGAGAGACCGGTGTATATTTTACTAGTCGAAATCGACCAACCAAGCGCTTCGCCCGAGACCATCTGCTTTTATTTACAAGCGTCAGTTTTACAAGCGGTTTTGGTTGGAAAACGACGATCCAATCACGGCCTAAGATGATGAGTTGGTCGGAAGATCATATGGTTTTACGTCTAACCTACCCGACTTGTCGTATAGGCTATGAATGAAACATAAGACGATGAACTTCTTAAGCACGGAAACAACAGAAGAGGATGATCTTCCTAACAAGCATTACACTGGCATTAGATCGACATGCAAAACAATACGAAGCATTATTCTCAGGAGGCACGGTGAACAGCTCGTGATGCCGCATGCCACAACATTCCAAGCTCAACTTTGCAATCAAACACAAGGCCTGACATTACATACAAAATATTCAGAACAAACTCTTAAAATATCTTACATAAGTCAACATTCATGTGACAATGCATCTCAGCAGAGTAAATATTTACTTGTGAACTGAAGACAGGAATAGGAAAAAACGATCGACGTTGCTCACAGCAAAGGGCGTCTCAGACAAAAATACCAAATGCATGTCTTCTGGCTAACATCAATGAGCAAAAATTGACAAGGTTTTCCAATTCCAATATATTAAACTACTGTCAACTTTGATAAGCTTTTCCCATTCAAAATATGTAATGCCTATGATTGTGGGGAACGGGCAGGGTTTGTCATCAGTTTGTCATCTGATAGTCTGGTGGCTCAAGGTGACGACGAATGATTACAGAATCATTCGATGTATTGTGCATGGTGAAGTATTATTATGGAGGACACTGACCATCTGATCATTTTGTGTAGTTCCACTAAAATCAAGCTGAGCATCCCTGTGGATTTCGTATTTATATGCTGCCAGAAAACAAAGACACATCAGCACACACATGAATATTGGCCCCAGTGTCAACCCACCAATCGGTGGACTAACAAATTGAAAGTACGGTAAACAGATTACCATACCCAGATGCCCCATCATTGTTGCTTAGAGTGACATTGACAGACTTGGAGTCCTGCCCTAGCTTCTTGGTACTTGTTTGGGCACTTGTTTGCCCAGTGTTCCTCCGAACCACAAGTAAAGCAGCCATCTCTCTTTTTGTCTTTCTTCTTACCCATCTTAATGGCCGACGCTGGCAGCACCATTCAAACATATAGTCCGGTGGCTCAAGGTGAGGACGAATGATTAGAGAACCATTCAATGTATTGTGCATGATGAAGTATTATGGAGCACACAAACCATCTGAACATTTTGTGCAGTTCCACTAAAATCAAGCTGAGCATCCCTGTGGATATCGTATTTATATGCCGCAAGAAAACAAAGACACAGTAGCACACACATGAATATTGGCCCCAGTGCAACCCACCAATCGGTGGACTAACAAACTGAAAGTATGGTAAACAGATTACCATACCCAGATGCCCCATCATTGTTGCTTAGAATGACATTGACAGATTTGGAGTCCTGTCCTGGCTTCCTGTACTTGTTTGGGCACTTTTTGCCCAGTGCACTCCACGTGTTGTAGAGTTTCCTATGTGCTCTCTACAGACTAGTCATGTCACCAACGTCTAATAATACTCTGTAAAGCTTCTCGATCATTCCTTGTGTAATGTAGCGCAAACAATGACTGCTTCTTTCTGCAAAGTGGTAAGACCAACTGGACCCACTAATGCAGCAGTTTGCCTTGGACACATTGGCTCCTTTTGTGCATTTCAACTAAAATCAAAATCGGAATAAAACCGAGCTTTAATTTTGATATCCCTGTAAGCAACAAAAGGTATAAGGGAAACAATTACTGAGAAATAACGGTTGATGACTTGTACTCCCAGAAGAAAAACATCTACTGATCTACCTTATCTTAATGGGAAACAAAGCAGGAGAGTAGCAATTCTCAATCAGTGTGATTCATTCATATTAACTCAGACATTATCTTAACAATGCCTTGTTTCAACATGTATAAAGAACGACAAAGCAGAAAAGTATCATTCCTAAAACAATGCGACTGATTCATTTTAACAGAGACATTATCTTAACAATACCTTGGTTAAACATGTAGAAAGAACTACAAAGCAGGATAGTACCATTTGTAAAACACTGTAACTGATATATAATAACGAAGACATTATCTGAACAATACATTTCTTAAACATGTACTCCGGCCGATCCCTAACAGAAATGGTACTCCCACCGATCCCTAACAAGTGTTGCAGTTTTGAACTAAGATTCAGTAGTTAATTCTGAGGAAAGTCGGTACTGACCTTTCAAGACCAAGATTTGAAACAACTCGTGAGGAAGACCTCAGAGAGATCTCAACACATATATGGAAATCCGGTCTCATTTTGTGCAGTTCCACCAAAATTAAGCGAAGCAAAATATCGCAATAGCAACTAGTTGAATAGATATCCCTGTTTTAACAATGGCAAAAAAGGAATCAATTACTGGCCAATAAAGGAGGATGAAACCTGCGGCCACAAAAATGGTAATCCCGCCAATCCCTAACGAGTGTTGCAGTTTTGAAATAAGATTCAGTAGTTAATTCTGAGAGTGGCATTGCTTAATTTTACCAGCGGCATTAGATTAACAAAAAGCATAAATAGTTCCAGGGGAGAGTGGGTGCAACAACAACATGTGCTTCCATCTACTTATAAAGGGGGTGATGCAGAGTTTGTTGTAACAAAGCAACAAGCATAATGTCTCGGTTGGTCCCATTTTTGTTCACTACTTAATGGGAAAAGACAGCAATACAATAGCTTCAATTCAACATTTATTTAAAACAGTACCAATACAAGTAGCACAACATCTCAAAACACACTGCACGATCATGTGGATGAAGGCAAGTACCAACCTGTCATGATTATCGGTGTCAAAACCGGCGGATCTTGGGTAGGGGGTCCCGAACTGTGCGTCTAAGGAGGATGGTAACAGGAGGCGGGGGACACGATGTTTACCCAGGTTCGGGCCCTCTCGATGGAGGTAATACCCTACTTCCTTCTTGATTGATCTTGATGATATGAGTATTACAAGAGTTGATCTACCACGAGATCGTAGAGGCTAAACCCTAGAAGCTAGCCTATGGTATGATTGTTGTTGTCCTACGGACTAAACCCTCCGGTTTATATAGACACCGGAGGGGGCTAGGGTTACACAGAGTCGGTTACAAGGGAGGAGATCTACATATCCGTATTGCCAAGCTTGCCTTCCACGCCAAGGAGAGTCCCATCCGGACACGGGACGAAGTCTTCAATCTTGTGTCTTCATAGTCCAACAGTCCGGCCAAAGGATATAGTCCGGCTGTCCGAGGACCCCCTAATCCAGGACTCCCTGAGTAGCCCCTGAACCAGGCGTCAATGACGATGAGTCCGGCGCGCAGATTGTCTTCGGCATTGCAAGGCGGGTTCTTCCTCCGAATACTCCATAGAAGATTTTGAACACAAGGATAGTGTCTGGCTCTGCAAAACAAATTCCACATACCACCGTAGAGAGAATAATATTTCCACAAATCTAATCTGCTGACACATTCTGTAGCATGACATCACACCACGGCCCGATCATTATTCAGACCGTTTTTCACAACCAGCCACTGCACATATTGCGAGGCGGTTTTCTTGGCACGTCTTGTCGAAGCAGAGATCGTGTCCCCTTATCACGGGATTCTCATCAATACGGGTGTGGGTGACCCAACCGCGCCATCAATTACGGCGCTTGGGGAATAAGCGAGTTTACCAGGTAGGTAGGGAGGCGCATAGTTTCTTCCGCCGTTATAAAGGGACAAGGATTCACCGTTTTCACCCACGCCTTCTTCCTCCTTGCTCATCCATTCTAGCGCACTCGAGCTCCAGCACCCAAGTTCGCGTTTTTCTCCTCAAACCACTCCAAGCATGTCCGGAGCGGGAGGCAAGTGGATGGTCTCCTCCGTTACGGAGGAGGACATCACAAAGCTGCGGGGAGCCGGATACCTGGCCGCGGATATCGCGCACCGGCTGCCAGATGCGGGGCAGATCGTCCCTACTCCAGAACCCCATGAGAGGGTGGTATTTCTTACCCACTTTGTCCGCGGACTGGGATTTCCCCTCCACCCGTTTGTCCGCGGGCTCATGTTCTAGTACGAGCTGGACTTTCACGATCTGGCCCCCAATTTCATCCTCAACATTTCGGCGTTTATCGTCGTGTGCGAGGCCTTCCTCCGCATCAAGCCCCACTTTGGCCTGTGGCTGAAGACCTTCAACGTTAAACTGAAGGTGGTGGTCGGCCAGCAAGCGGAGTGCGGAGGCGCCATGGTGGGCAAGATGCCCAACGTCACCTAGCTCGAAGGCTCCTATGTGGAGACCGTAAAGGGGTGGCAATCGGGGTGGTTCTACATCACCGACCTGCGCGACACCAACTGGGTGGCGGCCCCCGAATTTCGATCCGGAATCCCCATGCGGCTCACCTCCTGGAAAGAGAAGGGCCTGTCCTGGGGTTCCTCGGTAGAGCTGACCGGACTCCAGACATGCGTTAAAAACATGATGAGCAAGAAAATCAAGCTCGTCAACGTGGTCCAAGTCATGCTCTTCCGCCGGATCCTCCCGTGTCAAAGACGGGCATTCAATTTGTGGGAGTTCGACCCGGCCGAGCACCAGGCGCTGCGAGAGCTCTTTGACACGACGCACAAGGACGTCTAGAAGGTGATGTTCAAGGGCGCCGAGGTACCTCCTCCCCTTACCGAGGACCGCGGACTCAGCGCAAAGCGCCCTGCCAATCCGGTAAGTCTTTTACATCTCATAAGATGTTCTTTTCCCCAGTATAACCACGCGCGGGATCTAAGCCTCCATGCCATTTAACAGGACTGGGTAGCAACAACGGAGCAGATCGATTGTCCGGCTCCCCTGCCCGAAGATCCAGCAGATGCTCTCCTAACGGAGATGCTGGTTCTGGCGCCTTATGAGGTCCGGAGACGAAGGCCAAGAAGAAGGCCACGGGGACCAGGAAGGGTCTCCGGCACAAGGTTATATCGGACTCATCGTCCGAAAACACCGAGGCGCACTCCTCCCACGAAAACGAGGAGGAGGAAGAGGAAAGTTCTCCCCCCCAGCCCGGGGGACAGGAAAAGGAAGGCCGCCCCATCAGGGGAGGCCGAAGGGTCCAAGAAGGGAAGGACCCTCCTCCCGGACTGCTCCACGACGGCCGCTTTCAGCGACGAGGAGTGGTTACCCAGGGATAAGCCCCTGGCGAAGTCGTGAGTATCCGGATACCATAATAATTCTTGGTATGTCTTATTGTACTGTTTCTTAAAACACCACGCATGATTATGCAGTCCATCCCGAGCCCATATCGACGTGTCTTCGTCGGATGATTCTTTGGGCCCGTCAGATATGAACAACGATTCACTCCCGACCGCCTCCTCCCCCCGCCCTACGGACGACGCCGAGGTGTTGTCTCAAAGGGAACTGAACCAAGGGGAGACAGTTCCGGAGGCGCCCCAAGGCGACATTCCAGGCGCTGGGCGCACGAGGGGCAAGACTCCTCTGGGCCCTAACGCCGGGGGCAGCAAGTCTAGCCCCAAGCCGAATACGGCGCCGGAACCTCCAGTGGTTCCGGATTCTATCAGGCAACCCCTCGCTAAGGTGGGAAAGCCGTCTGTGCCGATGGCCTCTGTCCATCCAGAGGCACCGGACAACTTGCTCGAAGTGCTTCGCCGCGCTTCCATTGATGAAGAGCACCGCACTATCATAAGTGCGGTAGTCAAGAAGGTTCAGTCCGCTAAGAGCGGACTGACTGAAGCCTGTGCCAGCCTCCTAACTGGCTTTGAGGTAAGTAACCAAATTGTAAGAAAATGTTACAATATAGACAGTAGCCCCTGATGCTCTATTTGGCGTTCGCGAAGAAAGGCCCAATAGAGGATCGAATAATAATCGCAGGAGTCTAATCAAAATGTGTCTATGTGAATAAGCAGGCTTCATTGCTGGCCGCCGCCGCTCGTACTGCTGAGGTCGCCGCACTGAAGTGGGACCTTGAGCTGTCCAAGGAAGAGCTCGGCCTTACCAAGAGGCAGCTCGAAGAGAACAAAGGTAAGTGACATCCCGTCTGAATATTGATAAAGAAAAATTTGGTTTTGGAATAATAGGATCGTCATGAATTTTGCTAGGGGCCATGACCGAAGTGGCAGCCCTGCAGAAGGCGCTATCCGAGGCCGAAGACAAAGCGGCCAAGGAGCGCATCGAGCGAGAGAAACAAGAGGCCCGAGTAGGCGAGGTGCAGCAAGAGCTCCAGGCTCTCGTCAAGAAACACGAGTCCTTGGAGCTTGACTCTAAGACGCAAGGGTCCGAGCTTGCGAAGGCCCTCGAAAGCGCACAACATGCCAAGGCCGAAGCCCAAAAGGCCCTCCAGGAAATTGAGGCGGTTAAGAAGATAGCGGCAGGTAAGGCATTCATTATGCAAAGCAAGCATGTGAAGGAAACTTTCATTTTACTTACCCGAGTTCGGAGCTCTCCAGGAGCGTTCGCAGATCTACCCCGCAGTGTGTCAGATGCCGCGGAGTTCTACCGGGCCGAGGAGGGGAGCTCGACGGAGAAGTTGTTCTGGTCTCAGTATACTGGGACCGAACACCCAATGCCCTTGAGCGACCAGTTGAAGCAACTGGTCGAGCTTCACAAGGCGGTCGAACAGGCCATGAGGGGTCTTATAGTCCGGATGTGGCCTGGCGAGCCCCTGCCTGGTAGCTACTTTGGTCTGGTGAGGCGGCTTGCGAATGCCTGCCCACGGTTTGAAGTCATAAAGCGGTCCATCTGCATCGAGGGTGCGCGCAGGGCTTTTGCCCGGGCGAAGGTCCACTGAGCGAAGCTGGACGCCGAAAAGCTGGTGAAGGAGGGGCCGCCGGAGGGCAAGGAGCATCGCCACCCCGAAAAGTATTATGAAAGTGTCCTGAAGAGTGCTCGCCTTGTAGCAGAGGAATGTGCTAAGGATGTAATATTTTAATAAATGTACCCATGTGATCCTGTAATATGAAACGAGTTCATTTGCGCTATGCAATGCTTGTGAATTTAAAATATTACCTTCTGTGCGGCCGTTTATAAAATCTGAGAGTTGGCCAGTCGTCGGCTTCTGCCCCCATGTAACTAGTACTGAGGTGTTCGGGATAAACCTGAGCACTCTTTATCCCAATTTTGGGTCCTTCGAAGGAGGTGTTCAGCACAACGAACCAGGCAATCGGACTATAAGGCTTTATCACTCTCACTTAGCCATAGAAGTCTACAATTTTAAATTTTGGCGAAGCCCCTAGTATTCGAAAGACCGAATTTGGGGCGCTATATACACCTAAGTCGGGCAAGGCCGACTCCTCGCCCGAAGCGGAAAAAGTCTTTAAGGACTTGAGACCTCTCGATCAGTGACCAACTCTCGCCTTATCATGACAGTCAGTTTTTGGCTTTCTCTACTAAGGTGCTCGTCCGGAAGAACCGGGACACAATCGCAGTAGTTCTCCCAGGGCTACCTTAGACGATATTGCGGAACGTAAGGTACCAAAACATGGGAGCCGGGCAAACCCAACTATTGACCCAAGACATGATTCGGAGCTGATGCATATAATGCTATAAGTTCGGGGTGCCGCACTGTCGAAAGTGTTCAGACTTCTCACACCGTATTTATGGGGTATACTAAAGCCCCTGGCGTACTGGTCGTACCACAATGTACGGGTGCAATTTGTCGTAAATAAGCAGACAAGGAAAAAAAGAAAGGGTAATGCAAGAATAGACTAACGCTATGCATTGTTATTAAATAATACGTCGAAGCGTACGGATACAAGTAGTGCAATAAGCAAAAAATAGGATTATTTGACATGTCCTATCCAAGGGCAAGCTGCGTATGGGTATTTAAAACAGGTATTTTGATCGTTATCAGAGACCACCTGGGGATTCCCTTGTACGTCAGAGCTTCTTGCTTCCTTGGTATTTCCTTCCCGTAATGCGTCCAGCAATCAGACTGCCGAAAAGGGCTTCCAGAGAGTAAGGTCCTGAAAGAGAGAAAATGATAAAGGTATACAGCCCCTGGGGCGGTTGAGCCGCATTGTGGGACGTGTCCTGGCCGTGCCCCCGCCTATGCCCATGGTGTTTTTAGTGCGTAATTATGTACGCGCAGCACAGATTTCGTCGCTTGACTGGGACTAGGACGGAGGCCGAATTGCTAGGTGAGCTCTGAACGTGCTAGGCGATCCTGTTGCAGGTTACTCCGGACTCGCTTGAAGGTGTCCGGGGGCTTTATCGCCGAATTGGCTGTT
Organism: Aegilops tauschii subsp. strangulata; assembly: GCF_002575655.3. NCBI lineage: Eukaryota > Viridiplantae > Streptophyta > Magnoliopsida > Poales > Poaceae > Aegilops > Aegilops tauschii. The sequence goes on from NC_053037.3 coordinate 72,575,798, forward strand.
TGCCTTAAAAGGCTGCTTTGTGCTTCTGCTGCGAGGGCTGCAGTGTGCTCCTCCGTGCGGAGCGAGCGTTCTGTGTTTCCATTGACTGTTATAACCCCACGAGGTCCTAGCATTTTGAGCTTGAGGTATGCATAATGCGGTACCGCATTGAATTTGGCAAATGCGGTTCATTCGAGCAGTGCGTGATAGCCATTGCGGAACGGGACGATATCGAAGATTAACTCCTCGCTTCGGAAGTTTTCTGGAGATCCGAAGACCACTTCCAGTGTGATTGAGCCCGTGCAACGGGCCTCTACACCTGGGATGACACATTTAAAGGTGGTTTTAGTGGGTTTGATCCTCGAGGGGTCTATACCCATTTTGTGCACTGTATCCTGATAAAGCAGGTTCAGGCTGCTTCCACCGTCCATAAGGACTCGGGTGAGGTGAAATCCGTTATCAAGGACCAATGCGGCAGAACCGCCATGACGGATACTAGTGGGGTGGTCCCTACGATCGGAAGTTATCAGACAAGAAGACCATGGGTTGAACTTTGGGGCGACTGGCTCCATCACATAGACGTCCCTTAGTGCACGCTTCTGTTCCCTCTTGGGAATATGGGTTGCGTATATCATGTTCACCGTTTTCACTCAGGGAGGAAATTCCTACTGTCCTCGTGTGTTCGGCGTCCGGGACTCCTCCTCGTCGTCGCTATGCAGCCCCTTTTCTTTATTTTTGGTATTCAACTTGCCGGCCTGCTTGAACACCCAGCATTCTCTGTTGGTGTGATTGGCTGGCTTATCGAGGGTGCCGTGAATTTGACACGAGCGATCGAGTATGCGGTCCAAACTGGACGGGCCCGGGTTGCTTCTTTTGAACGGCTTCTTCCGCTGACCGGATTTAGAGCCACTGAATCCGGCATTGATTGCCGTGTCTTCGGCGTTGTCACCGTTGTTGCGGCGCTTGTGTCTGTTGCGACGTGGTCTGCCGTTACTATCTTTGGCATCTGAATTGCCATGACTTCTTGATGTGTTGTTGCTGTGAGCCAGCCAGCTATCCTCGCCCGCGCAAAAGCGGGTCATGAGTGTCGTGAGGGCTGCCATAGACTTCGGCTTCTCCTGGCCGAGGTGCCGGGCGAGCCACTCGTCACGGATGTTATGCTTAAATGCCGCTAAGGTCTCTGCATCTGGACACTCGACAATTTGGTTCTTCTTAGTTAGGAACCGGGTCCAGAATTTTCTGGACGATTCCCCTGGCTGCTGAGTTATATGGCTCAAGTCATCAGCATCCGGTGGTCGCACATAAGTGCCCTGGAAGTTGTCAAGGAATGCATCTTCCAAATCCTCCCAACTACCAATGGAGTTTGCTGGCAAGCTATTCAGCCAATGCCGAGCTGGTCCTTTGAGTTTTAGTGGGAGGTACTTGATGGCATGTAGATCGTCACCGCGAGCCATGTGGATGTGGAGGAGGAAATCCTCGGTCCATACCGCGGGGTCTGTTGTACCATCATATGATTCAATGTTTACGGGTTTAAAACCCTCTGGGAATTCGTGATCCATTACTTCATCAGTGAAGTATAGGGGGTGTGCGGCGCCTCTGTGCCGGGCTATATCACGACACAGTTCATACGAGTCTTGTCTGTTGTATTCGGCCCGGCCGGATTTGCTTTTAGTATATCCGGTGTGACGGTCATCATCCCGCGTTGGGGCACGCCCCCGTGATCCGTAGATCGATCTTGCATGTCCTGCTTTGTTTTCCAATACGTCTCGCAGGTCCCGCGTGTTGCCCCGAGCCTTGGTATTTTTGTTTGAATGGCGGCGGGGTGCGGGCTGGACTTCGAGCTGATATGCCCCTCTGTCTCGGCCACGAGGTGGCTGATCAGCCGCATCATATGCTGGTGATGTAGGTTTCAATGCTTCCTCCTCGAGTTGGGGTAGCAACCTGCGCTTTGGGTAACTCTTGGTTGGGCGCTCGAGTTCGTATTCCTCGGCCGCCAGGACATCAGTCCATCTATCCGCTAGCAGATCTTGATCAACTCGAAGTTGTTGTTGCTTTTTCTTCAGGCTGTTTGCTGTGGCCATAAGCCGGCGCTTGAAGTGCTCCTGCTCGACGGGATCCTCAGGCACGATAAATTCTTCGTCGCCGAGGCTCACCTCGTCTTCGGAGAGAGGAATGTAATTGTCATCCTCTGATTCTCAGTCTGCTGCCTGTTCCGGAGGGCTAGCTTGTTCATCCTCCCGCTCGAGTTCTGGCTGGAGGGGATTGTCGTCGTCTTCGGCACTATCCGGAGCGTTATTGTCTCTTGTGCTGGTATCGCTGCTTTTGCTATGGCGGGACTTAGAGCGGCGCCGCTGACGTCGGTGCTTGGATTGCTTCTTGGAGGGATTATCCTCCGTTGTCTTATTGCCATCGCCTTCTTTGGGGGTGTCCACCATGTATATATCATATGATGAGGTGGCAGTCCAGCGCCCTGTGGGCGGTGGTTCCTGTTCGTCTCCTGCATCGTCGTCCATACCGTCGATGTCTTCGGAGCCGAAATCGAGCATGTCGGTTAAATCGTCGACAGTGGCTACTAAGTGGGTGGTGGGTGGGCAGCGAATTTCTTCGTCGTCCGCATCCCATTCTAGCCGGACATAGTTCGGCCAAGGGTCTCCTGACAAGGAGAGAGACCTCAATGAGTTTAGCACGTCGCCCAGTGGTGAGTGCTGAAAGATATCCGCGGAGGAAAACTCCATGATCGGTGCCCAATCAGATTCGATAGGCACGAACGCAGGCGGTTCGGAGCCCGTGGCCGGGGACGAATCCAAGTGTCCGGCAACACGGGTCTCATAATAGGTGAAGTCAGTATTCGGCTCTATCGCCGCTGAGCGTGCGGCCTCCGTGGCGGGGTCAATCCACCCGTCCTCGGACGGCGCAATCTGCTCCGGATTGAGAGCCGGAGTAGCTGAAGGTGGGATCTCCCGAACACTGTCCGTCAGCAGAGCACCTGTCATGGGTTCGAATCCGTCGAAGATCAAGTCTCCGCGGATATCGGAAGTATAGTTTAAGCTTCCAAACCTGACCTGGCGGCCAGGGGCGTAGCTTTCGATCTGCTCTAGATGGCCAAGCGAGTTGGCCCGCAGTACGAAGCCGCCGAATACGAAGATCTTTCCGGGGAGGAAAGCCTCACCCTGGATTGCATCGTTGTCGATGATCGAAGGAGCCATCAAGCCTTATGGTGACGGCACAGTGGAACTCTCAATGAAAGCACCAATGTCGGTGTCAAAACCGGCAGATCTCGGGTAGGGGGTCCCGAACTGTGCGTCTAAGGCGGATGGTAACAAGAGGCGGGGGACACGATGTTTATCTAGGTTCGGGCCCTCTCGATGGAGGTAATACCCTACTTCCTGCTTGATTGATCTTGATGATATGAGTATTACAAGAGTTGATCTACCACGAGATCGTAGAGGCTAAACCCTAGAAGCTAGCCTATGGTATGATTGTTGTTGTCCTACGGTCTAAACCCTCCGGTTTATATAGACACCGGAGGGGGCTAGGGTTACACAGAGTCGGTTACAAGGGAGGAGATCTACATATCCGTATTGCCAAGCTTGCCTTCCACGCCAAGGAGAGTCCCATCCGGACACGGGACGAAGTCTTCAATCTTGTGTCTTCATAGTCCAACAGTCCGGCCAGAGGATATAGTCCGGCTGTCCGAGGACCCCCTAATCCAGGACTCCCTCAATAACGCACACAAGATCACGTACGAATCTGCCAACACGAATAGGAAATCCAATCTCGTTTTGTGTAGTTACTCTGAAATCAAGTAAAGTCGCCGGTGTGACATTTAAGTTTGATATAGCAACAAGTTGAATAGATATCCCTGATTTAATAGAGGCAAAAAAGGAAACAATTACTGCCAATAAAGGAGGATGAAACATGCGGCCACAAAAAGAAGCATCTACCTTATCTTGATGGAAAACAAAGTATAGGACAGTAGCATTTCTAAAACGGTTGCATTGATTCATATTAACAGAGAAATTCTCTTAAAATAGTTCAGTAGTTAATTCTAAGAGTGGTATTGCTTAAAATACAATAGCTTCAATTCAACATTTATTTAAAACAGTACCAATACAAGTAGCACAACATCTCAAAACACACTACACGATCATGTGGATGGGACATGGGACATGCCAGCACCATGTGCGTCCACGTGTATAAATGGGTGATGCAGAGTATGTAGCCAAGCAGCATATCTGCGTTGGTCCCATATTTGTTCTCTTTGAAACTTTTTCCGATGTGAGGGCAGCAAATCTAGTCCTACACAAACTACCAGACCCCCTAGTTTCTTTCCCTTTTCAACAAAGAGTTCGGTTCCTTACAGATGTGTGTACTAGGTTACCCCCTTTTTCCCTTTTCGACCAACAAAGCGGCTGGATAGCTAGTCTATACTACTTTCCCTCCCTCCTTTCCTCATTGAACCACGTCCTAGATTCATGCTCCACCCCACCGCACCCTTCTTTCCTCTTTGAACCAAGACCTAGATTCGACTATAGAATCGAAAAAGATCAGCATGCAGCTAGACCAATGACGGTTTCAAAGAAACTTATACCTTAGGGTCGTCGGGATGTGGCAAGGCATGCGGTGGGAGGTCGGATCTGCCCACACTACGTACGGCAGCGAGGAAGAAGGGGTCAGTGGCCCTCCCGCACAGGCGCTGGGTGAAAGAGAAAAGCGCAGCCGGCAGTGGATTGCCTCCCTCGCCGAAGGCGATAGAGTGAACGCTGCACCTCCTCCCCTTCCCGGTGCGACGGGATCCGAACGCCTCCTTCGCCAGCTGTCTGTGAGGGGAGTGGGAGAGATAGAGGCCACAACGCAGTCTTGTTTAGATCTGGTGAAGAGGGTGAGAGACAGTGAATATAGAAAACCCTAGCAAAGGAACGCTGAGCCTCCACTGTGTATATATATCTAGTGCGGTGAGCGTGTGGAGAGTGCAAACCCTAGCGAACAAGCGCTGAGGCTCCAACTTATATATATACTATAGTACGGACTAAGCTCCGGTGCCTTAACTGCACCTGCTTTTGGCTATATGACAGGTGGGCCAGCCACATTTTGGGCCCACCTGTCATAAACCCAAAGGCAGGTGCACTAAAGTCAATGAAGCTGCGTCCATATAGTACTCGTGTATACGACTAATATATAGTGGAGTGGTTTTCTTATTCTCTCCATAACAATCGTTTTAAATTGTGTAAGTACGAAACAAACTCTTTATTTAACGTACCAATGAAGAAAACTACTACTCCCTCTGTTCCTAAATATTTGTCTTTCTAGAGATTTCAACAAATGACTACATACGGAGCAAAATGAGTGAATCTACACTGTAAAAAATGTCTATATACATCCGTATGTGGTAGTCCATTGCAAACCTCTTGAAAGACAAATATTTAGGAACGGAGGGAGTACTTCCGATGAACTAATGATCCACGCGTCCTGGTCGCACTTCCTGTCCTTCACGTGCGGTACACTACCCTCCCTTAAGTGAACAACCACACATGCGCCAAATTATCGGAAACGTGTGAGAGTGTGTACAAATAAAGAATTTTAATTTCAATTATCTGAAAGTTTTGAGAGTATGTACAGTTTCCCTCTCTAATAATTATGGTTAGTTGTGTTCGGCCTAAACTTGGTCAAACTTTACAAAGTTTGACTTCAGTCAAATCTAATATGGGGAGTAAATAAAAATGGAGGGCTACTACGTCCATCCGGGTTTTTAGTCCACACCATTTTTTAAAAGCAAAGTTAATAGCTGGAAAAATAAAATTACAGGGGAGCTGGAGACAAAGTTGTGAGAAGGCTTAGAAATCAATACAAAACTTATGCTCTTAGTACCAACGTCGATCCTTCTTCGAGGAAACATTTGGTTCATAGCCAATTGTGTGATAAAATTGCACCAACGTGAAAGACGACTGCGTCTCCAATGCAACCAAGGTGAACTGACGAAGGATATCATCTTTGTGGGTAGCAAGCAAAGAGCACTGATGGAAGACATCTTGTTTTTCATTGAAAATCGATTAGCTTCACCAGCCGACGCAACCATGAGGCGCAACCATGAGCATCGATAGGTCATCGTGGTGATGCGTCATCGATTTGGCATCAAGTTTGGGTGAGGCACCTATGAAGTTCGACAAATCCTCACTGTGGTCTGTTTCTTCTCAGTAGTCAAGCTCGAGGAAGGAAGAACCACGTGCCAGAGGACAGTGAGGCGGAACAACAATGGCCATCCAATTTTGTGCGGTTCCACTAAAATTGAGGAAGACATGCCCGGGTATGGAGATACGCATCGCTGTTTCCAAAAATATAAAAAAGGGATATAGTGTTGTTACTTTGTTTTACAAGATTAACAACGACATCTCAATTGTCAATAAGAATTATGAAAAGTACACCAACAAACAGAAGCCTCATGATTATCTTGATGGGAACTAAACCAGGATACCAGAGGAAAAGCATTTCTTCATTTAACTAGTGATAGTATTAGATTAGCAACAGCAATAGGAGCATATGGACAATGACCGCACAACCACCATGTACTTTTTGTCGAAACAACATGTATACCTCCACCGAGGCATAAACCAGGACAACTTTTCGAGTGGCATTTCCTCTATAATAGTAGGTGATGTTGGACCAGCCGACGAACCCTAGCTACTATACATGGGGAGCTGGGGAGTAGTCGCATAGAAGAAAACCCGCATGCAGCGACCTGGGGAGCTGGACCAGTACAAGAAGTTATACCTCAGGTGGGTGAGATGTCGCTTAGGCGGGCGGGCGAGATCTGCCCACACGACGGCAGCGAACAAGGGCGCGGAGGACCTTCGTCTGCGCCAGCGCTGGCTCCAAGAGGATGGTGCACATCGGCTTCCTCCATCGCCGACGGCGACAACGTCAACGCTGCACCTCCTCACCTCCCGCAGCGGACGGGATTCGGCCGGATCTGTGACCACCGGTGAGGAGAGAGATAGTGTGGACACTGTCATCTTGTTTTGATATGGAGAGGGTGAGAGAGCGAGACGCGAGAAACTCTATCAAACAAGAGGCTATAATGGAGTAAAACAATCTCTCCATAGCAGTGGTTTTAAATAGAATACGCGCGTTCCCGGAAAAAAGAAACGAAAACTGGCGGACAATTTTTTAACGTACCAAGAAAGAAAACTCGATCAAAAACACGCCTCCGCTTCCAGGTCGCGAGAGTCGTCGCGCACACACACATAGACATAGATATGCATATCCGTGTTTACGTAAAATTCCATTTCCATCTCCATCTCCAATCATATTTGTCCAACTGGCACATTATTTACGTTGTTAATTATACACACGGCAATATTAACGTACATCATCTCTTGTTTGCGGGCGTCCGGACCGTTGCCACAGCCGCTCCTGACCAACCCGAACCCTCTTCATCACCCGCGCGTGCTTCCCGCCCGAAACGGTCAGTGCCGCATTCATGCCTGGCCAGAGCATACGCGACCTCTCACTGGCGCCCGCATTGAAGCGGTGCGCCGGCCGAGAGAGCGTCGCCCGCGCCGCTTCCTGGTGCACACGACTGCTCCACGTTCAAAGGTCGCAATAGCCGGCCACAACATGCATGTAAAAAGTTCTTGGGAGTCCGTGCTACAGCTAGCTGTCCTCCCCCAACTCGTCAATCTCTTCCAGTAGTACTAGTACTCCATGGCGCGATCCATTGACAAGCAGGCGGGAAAGTTATCGTATACTCGGTTTGCGGTGAGTGGCATGCCGAGCGACCGTGTGGGGTCGAGCCGTGGAGGAGGGTGAGACACGAACGCGACATACGTGATTTAAACGTTGGTTTTGCTCGATGGCGCGATCCAACGAAACAAAACGTTGGTTTCTCTCCGTTTCCATTTTTCCCCGGAAAAACGGAAAATTTCCACTCTATTTTCATTCCTACTCCAAGGTTGCCCCGTTACAACATTCCATCAAATACAAAGGAAAACTAACACGCATGCTAATGCATCTCAATGATTCACAGATCATAGCCAATATTCACTTCACAACTAAAGACAAAAGTTGTGAGAGCATGTACGAAAGAAAAACTACTGATGGGGTCACTACGACTTAAACCCTAAACCCTAAACATGATTTAATTTCTTGGCCAGGTAGAACATGTCGAAGGAAAGACGGCTGGCACCCTCGGATCATACGATGCTTTTGTGCAGTTCCACTAAAATCGAGCTGAGCATCCCTGATGGCAAAGATATTGAAGAAGTGTGATTAGAATAATAGTACTGGCACTAGTTCATGAGACATAAACTCATCACAAGTAGAAGCCGGTAGAAGTAGAGAAAGATCGACATGGAGATGGAGCTATGTGGGGAGCTGCGGCAGTGGAGCAAGCCGGCTCCAAAAGGAAGATGGACTACCTGGGACGTCGGGCTGTAGCTAGAAGCTAAGGGCGGTTGGGACGCGGCATCGGCCCATACCGCGGTGACCCCCGATTGGGACGCACCGACTATGGATTTTCTCTCTCGCCGATGTCGACCGCGTCTATGCAGAACATTGTTCCCTTCCCCCAGCTGCGGGATCAGGCCGGATATGTGACCAGCGGTGTGGCCACCGTCGTTCTATGCTTGTGAAGAGAGCAACCCAAGCAAGTAGGCTTGTAGCTTAGGCTCCTGCTAGTGTATATATAGTGGTTTTCTTTTTCTCTCCATATCAACCATTTTATATTTCGTACGTGTCATTGAAGAGTGAAATGATGGTTGCTTCTTCCGACTAACTTACTGTGTGATTTGACTGCTCCTTTAGTGGCCCCTACACGTACTCCCCCTACGTGTATGCAACAGTCATATGTACACATGGGCGCAAAAACGCGCGCGACGCCCTAATGCATGCATGTCCGAGCACACGAGGGAACACACACGGTCACGCTCAAGTGCTCAACCTACACGTGCATGCACACACACTCAGCCAGGGTGAGCTAGTGACCTATAAACACCGGAAAATGTATATATTGAGCGAAATGAGCGTATTATTAAGTCCACTAACCGTATTTTTACAAATATACAGTGACAGACAGTGTATTTATCTCGTTTGAAATTAAGCCATATTAACCGGAGAGGAGGCAGTATGGACTAGCATTACTTTGCTGTGTCCCGTCAACTTGCCGAACGAGGAGAAGCTTGCAGGACGGGAGAAGCTTGCGCACGGTGGCTCGCAGGACAAGGAGAAACTTTTGACTAATGCAAGCTATCCTTCGCTCAGGCGGTGGACGTGCAACAGTTAATTCGGTGTCAGATTGCCAAAAGCATACACTATACTAGTACTATTATTGTTGCACTTCCCGAAGAGGTGAACAACCAAGCGCAAAGTTTACTAGTACTAGTACTACTACTATAGTCTATAGAGGTATGTACTACTGTACTAGTACTAGGAACCGGATGGAGGAGCGTCTGCACTCTCATTATATTTATAAAATGTGATAAAGCAATCATCAACACATTTGGTTCTCTTCGAGGGTTCTCGCATGTGATAATGGAAGTTGATTGCATGGAACACTCGCCACAATTCTCGCTTAATTCTAGCTCATATCTTGTTACAAATAGGAGCGCTCGGTAACATTTCCTCTTTTTTCTGTTATTCAGCATGTAAACAGGTCAGCAAACCTTGCGGCACATCTTTGTGCGAACCGTGCTTGCTGCACTTTGAATGTGGCCGAGAGCTGGCTTGATGAAACACCTCGCTTCCTACTTCTTTTTTTGCGGGGTACCTCGCTTCCTAGTGACCAGTGTCTTGGCTGATCGTCCTAAGAATGCTTATATATGAATAAAGCTCTCTCATTTACCCGCAAAAAAGATTAAGCCATATTAACCGGAAAGGAGGGAGTATGGACTAGCACTACTTGTTGGTGTGTCCCGTCAACTCGCAGAACGAGGAGAAGCTTGCAGGACAAGGTCAAGCTCGCTTACGCCTTTTGACTGACGTAACGTGCCCTCGCCCAGGCGGTGCACATGCATCAGTTCATTCGGTGTGAGATTGCCAGAGGCATACACAGTAGTACCGAACATGCGGAGTACCATCATTGTTCGACTTCACGAAGAGGCGAAGAGCCAAGCGCAAGGTTTAGTAGTACGAGTAGTACTACTACTAGAACTGCATGGCGGAGCCACTGTACTCTTATTTTTTTTAATCTCTGATAAAGTACACAATTATTCCGGAGAAGGGCGGAAAACGGCAGCCCAACATGTAATAATGATATCGATCAACCATGCTCGAATATATCTTGGCCTCCGTGCGAGCCCGTCTGTGTGTTCTCGCTCCTCGTCTCTCTCAAGGAACGGCGGGTTGGCAATTTTGCCGTCAATTGAGATCGGTTTGCTCACACTCCGGTCCCACATGTGAGTGATATGCCAAGAGGAGGTGCGTTGACCGACTGGCCGTACACGTACTTGGTTTTGCACCTTCATACTACTCCTCCATCCGTCACAGTTTACAGGGCACGCTTCATTATGATGCATTTCTCTCAATGCATTTCCACCACCAGAGAGACTTTAGACGCGTTTGGTTTAATGCTCAATTAATTAGGGCGTGGTAACCGCAATTTTCTCTCGATGTAGTACTACGGAGTGGAGTAAGTGCATGCATGTGTGTAACCGGGGTGGAAGCACTGCATGCATGTGTGTACGCATTATTTCCTCTAGTAATAGACGCCGTGCTATAACTACCAATGCTATTTTTCAGGCTGATCGCTAGTCGCCTTGGTCCCAGAGATTTTCTCTTTTTCTGAAGCGTGCTCTATAAACAGTGACGGATGGAGTAGTATGAGCGGATTCAAAGAAGAGCGTATTGATGGTTGCTTCTTCCGAGCAACTTACAGCGGGAAAGGTGGGGCTTATGATTTGACTGCTCATTACTCACTATTAATGCGGCGCAACGACCGGTCTGAGTCTCCCATGCGACTGTGCACTACCCCCTCGGTTCTTAAATATACTCTGGAGTATTTGTCTTTCTAGAGATTTCAACGAGTGACTACTCAAATATTTGTCTTTTTAGAGATTCAAATGGACTACTACATACGGATGTATATAGACATATTTTAGAGTGTAGATTGACTCATTTTGCTCCGTATGTAGTCACTTGTTGAAATCTCTAGAAAGACAAATATTTAGGAACGGAGGGAGTACACATACGAAGCAAAATGAGTGAATCTACACTCTAAAATATGCCCATTTGAAATTTGTAAAAAGACAAATATTTAGGAACGAAGGAGTATAATTTTGTGCATGGCACATCGACCCGGATGCCGAAGAGGCTTCTGGCAATGCTATCAAGCTTCCAGCATTTGTTTACATAATTGACGTACTACACAAATAATTTTCCAGCGACATGAAATTGTACAATGGTGTGAGCTTTCAGCTTTTGTTTCGTGTGTCTTGCCATCGATGCTCTTTTGGAAACAATTAAAAACTAACTTCCTTGCTAATCAGAGCTAATATTTACATCACAACTGAAGACAAAGTTGTGAGAAGGTGTTTAATTAAAATTGATCCATGCTTTCATTGGCAGCAACGTCCCCCCAGCTCTATCTAAATCAACAAGGCATGTGGGAAAAAAAGTAGCTGTCTGGAGCATGCAACATTCCGATCATTTTGTGCAGTTCCACTAAAATAGAGCTGAGCGTCCCTGTTCCAAAGATATTAAGTGTGATTATGACAACAGAGGACTGCTGATGAAACAATAAACACACAAATAGAAGCCGGTCACCTTTGCAGTCTCTCTTAAGACTAACTAGTTGGAGAAGCTTAGGCTCGGAGTTGGATGAGGAGGATAGAGCAAAACCAATCTCCCTTTGTGCATTCGCACTAAAATGTAGAGACGTTGCCCATGTGACATTTTGGTAGAACTACACAAAACACTCTTAAGAAAAAAGTGATTTGTGCAGTTCACCAAAAGGCCGCAATAGCAACGAGGTGAAATGGATAGCCCTGTTTGCAAAAAAAGAGGTAGAAAGGAAACAATTACTGGCCAATAACAGTTGATGACACATGCGACGACAAAAAAGAAGCATATTCCTTCTCCTAAGGGAAGATAACAACACGGTTGTGTTTGTCTAAAACGGTGTGAGGACGAGATTGCAATATGGAAAGTACGCCGGACGAGATACGTTTTGGGCAAAGAACTATGGAAGATCCACATGCAGCAACGTGGGAAGACGAGCAGTGGAGCAAGGCCAGAGGGGATACCTGGAGGTCGTCAAAATGTAACTAGGTGAGCGGCGGCGGGCGGAATCTGCCCATACTGCGGCAGCGAGCAGGTGGCGTAGCCCCTACCACGCCGGAGCTTGGTTAGAGAGAACGGCGTGTACCGCAGATCGGGACGTGCTGCCTTGGCGCCGTCGAACGGAGAAACGATGCACGTCCTCCCTTTCCACCGGCGGACGGGATGCGGCCGGATCAGTGACCAACGGTGAGAGAGAGAGAGAGAGCGAGGCCACCGCAGCCTTGTGTGAGATACTCTGAAGAGAGACAAACCAGGCATGCATGCTCCATTGTATATAGTGGAGCGGACTGCCTTTTTCTCCATAAAAATCGTTTTATATTCTGTGTACGTGCCATTGAGCGATGTAACTTTATTTAAAAATAACGCGCCAACGCATCAAGTCGAACTTTTTTTTGTGCACGCGTGGTACACGACCTCCGTAGGTAAACAACCGCTACACGCGTTCAAATTAGCACATGGGCTGCCATTTCGTACAGAAATGAGCTCCACCGTGTACCCGCGCGGGTGTGGCTGGGCACGAAGCGTGAGTACGTGCACGGTGCACCTATTCTCTTCTTGTATACGTACACCACCTACGTGGGGTTGTGTGAGAGAGATACAAACGTAGAGAGATATAGTGTGTGGGTTCGTGAGAGTTTTTTTGGGGGGAGGGTTGGGGTCAATAAAAAAATATAACATATGCAATGTGTGTGAAATAGAGTCCTGGATATATCATATATATAGAGGGGGCGATCCACGAGAAGAGAGTGGAGGAATCATCGGCTTGAGGTGTCCATAGAATCAAAGAGAGGGATGATGTGTGTGTGGTCATGCACGCGATCGATAAAGAGTGCCATCGAATTTGTGTGTGCCCACGTCAAAGATATAGAGTGGCTGGAATACTGGAACGTGAGAGGGGACAGGTGCAGTTTGTCTCTGTGGCATGGATACCTACCTACAGCGCTCGACTATCGGTGTGTGGTGGGGGGGGAGGGAGGCCTAATTAACTATAGAGGTACAATGGCTGGTATATGTGTGGAGGAGGAGAGAGGCCTACCTCATGTATTAAGGGAGATCGATCTACCTCATGTATTAAGGGAGATCGATCGGCATCCATGCATATGTGTAGGAGAGGAATAAGGTTGGGAGAGAGACAGAGCTAGAGTGTTGGAGGGGGTGGTAGTGGAGTTGCTTCTAACAAATGGTGGGATAGGCTTGCTAGACAACCGGAGGGCACGCCTGCAATATCAATAAGAGAGGGGATGGCTGCCTGTCTGTGCACGTGCGTGTGAGAGACGGGTCAGGAGGCATGCACGAATGATGAGGGGGCGCGATATGGCTATGGTAAGCAGACATAACTACATAGGAAGATCAATCGTCCTTTGTCAGAGAAAGGAGAGACATAACTTGTGAGGTACGTCGATCGATGGGGGGGGGAATAGTTAAAGTCGACCTAGGTATATGTTGGGAGATCGATCGGTATACATGCATGTGTGTGTTAGAAGCAAATGAGGCACGTGGAGAAGGATAGAGAGAGAGGGATGCATCTAGGAGGTGGTGCGAGAGTCATACTATATCGAGGTGGGAGGAGTGTGCGAGTACGAGATCGATGAAAAGAGTGGTGGGAGTGAGGCATGGATGGTGATAGAGAAGAGGGGAAGCTTGTGTTTTGTGCTAGGCACACCTGGCTAGAGAGGCATATCGATCGATGTATGCCGTAAAGAAGGAGATGGGGGCCTACACACACCGTGGGTGAACGACCTAAAGTAAAAAGACGAATTTGCGCGATGGAGCTAGAGAATGCTGAGGGAGGGTGAGAGGGATGCGGGCGTCTGCATGCACGAGAGAAAGTTAGTGCTAGCTAGCTACAAAGATAAGAGGATTGTGTGGGTGTAAAAGACGAATAGAGATCATACTTCATTATAAAAAGCGAATTCGGATATTTGAAGAATTTATCATAGTGTTTTAAACCGACGCATGTGTGAATATATATAATGGTGATACACATGGTGTGGTTATGAACATGTTATACTACATATAATATATTTTATCTCTACTCTTATAAAAAACGGAGTTGTTGATGATGGTGCCATCCTGCAATATAGGCCGTCCGATTTATATCTGACGGATAGGAAGGAAACTATGGCAATTTTGAAAAAATATACCCACACCCCTTTCCATATTTGCAAATTAGGCCTCCCCTTGATCATGTTGATGTTCTTTGGAACGCATGGGCATCTTGTTAGTACTACGTATAACATATAGAACATTGATCATAATTTGGGCTAATGTGTGGCTTTTGCAACTCAGGTCTAAATACTTGTCATAATGTAGAGGGCGGGGCACTATACTATGTGTGATAAACATGGTGTACACGTATGGAACATGGTTTAGATTATGAATATATAGTTAGTACATCAAATGTACTATTATTTGGAATCAACATCAAGTGCATTCAAAAAATAGAATTCGAGTTCATGTAGTACACATAGTTCATATCTATCTCTATAGTAATCATGTGGTGTGTTATTAAGGTAATACACGAATGATGCTTGAAGTTGGCAACAATCATGATTGTAGATTGTTATTGAAATAGAGAAATGAATTCAAATTCAATTCGAATTGCAACGGTAGTATAGACATTTGGAATGCACTAAAATGTTGGTATGAGTAGGTTACATGCATTATACAGCAAGCGAAAAAATTTAATTGGACATAACATGGATTCATACTACCGAATAGCATTTAATTACACTAAATTGTTGGTATGAGTAGCTTTAAATAGCATTTCTATAGTAAAACGGGGCAAGACTCTCTCTTTGTGTGGTGTGAATAGTTTTATTTTTTTCGTTTTCTTTTTGGTTGAGGGAAGTGCGAATTGATTTGATACGTACAAGTACAATATTACACGTTAGGCTTGTCCCTAAAATTCAACCCGTGCCTTGTTATATCCTGAAAATTCAGATATCGTGCTCCCAAAACTGGCGCCTTCACAACCCGCGCCTTGCTATCCCGAAATTACAACGCGCGCGAAAACTCCCTCCAGCTGCCAAATCCCGACACGCGAAATCCCCCTTCTAACCCTGAGCCGAAAGGGCCGCTAGTTCAAATCAGTGGGGGGTACTTTTGTAACACACCCTACATTTTGGACAAGCGCGTCCCTAAGTCATGGTTCACCCCCTCCCATCGCCTCCTTTTCGCCATTCGAAATCCCAGGCCGCCATAACCTCTCCGCTCTAGCCGCGAAACCCCACCCTGCTCCGTCCGCCACCTCACCGCTGCCCAACCGGAGCCTCTTCCCCGATGACGTCATCCACCGCAAAAGCTCGGTGTTCCTCGTCCACCTTCCCGGATGAGGATCCGTCGTCCATCTCGTCGTCCCGCCGGTTCAGCCGCCCCGTCCTCCGCCTCCAAGGAGGTGCTCCGACGATCGCCTCGTCTATCGCGGCTGCTCCATCTCCACAGCGCCGCCTTAACCTGCTCCACCGGAACCGTAGCATCCTCACCGACTCCTCGGACGAAGCCGAGGCCTACTCGGCGCCACCACAGAGGTTGTACACTCATCGCATCGCACCTTCTCCTTAGCTCGACCTCCCAGCGCCGACGGTGCTCCATCCCGCACCCCCATGGAGCGACTACCTTGAAGCCGGCGCCGCGGGCGACATCTCCATGGCGGCTCTCCCCCAATGCGAGGCCCCTTCGGCGGCGGCGTCCAGACCAGCCGGATCTGCTGCTACTGCTCCGGCTCTCGCTCGCTCGCTTGCGCTGCTGCTGCTGCTCTGGCTCTCGCTCGATCGCTCGCTCGCCCAACTGCTGCTGCTCCGGCTCTCGCTTGCTCGCACTACTGCTACTGCTCTCCCCCTCGCTCGTGCTGCTGCTCTGCTCTGTTTTAGCTACACTTCAGTCGACTGAATCAACTTTTGGGCCAGTCAATTTTCAGGGGGTGGGGGGCTCGCCGGAGTTAAGGAAGAACCACCCGCAGTGGGGACGGGGGCTCGCCAGAGAGGTACCCCACTATCTATCTTAGGGTTCAGGGTGGGGGTAGGGGGGCTATAGGGCTGGCCGGGGCAGCAGCGGACCGGCGGTGGGGAGTTGTTTCGGGGCGGCGAGGCGGCGCTGGGGCCAGCGGTTCGGCCGATGGTGGCTGGCGGCTCAGGGGGGTGCAGGTTGAAGATGAACTGTAGGCCCTCCCTAAACTACATGTCAAGTGCCTCTCTGCTACCATTGCGTTCAGTTTCGACAGTTACATTCAGATTCCACAGTAAATTTCAGTTTTGACAGTTAAGTTCAGAGTCAGCAGTTTTTGCCTCATCTGTTGTAGTCAGGTGGTTTTTGGTGATGTAAATTTTACATCTATTTTACATCATCTATTGGAGATGCAATTAGAATCCCACTTGAGATTGACGATGTCTGTCTTGTTCTGCTTCAGCCTTGACGTCTTATGGCTCACCGGGGCTGCTCCAACGACAGAACGATCCATCACAACAGAGCAGTGCCCTGGACGCCGTCTACAGATTCCTCAGATCTTCCTCCACACCTCCGACAGCCACCTCTGCCTCAACTGCTTCAACGACCAACCCAATGATGCTGAGGTCGACACGGCCACGGCAAAGAGGTTGTACACTTGTTGCATCACTTATTACTATACATTCATGTCGATCCATTAGGGCTATTTTGGTTCGATGGAAAAACATAGCAATAGGGAATTTTCCAATGGCACTCTACTATTCAATTATTCATGCATTTTGTTGAAAGGAATGAAGCAAAACATCCACCTGGACCTACTTTTCAAAATCCTATGCATGAAAACAAGACCAAGTGCATTAGTGGCAGAATAACATTCTAACTGTACACGCTTTCATATGGTTTCACTTTATTTTGGCCATGTTTCTTTGCATTCCTCTGCTCTTCCAATTCCTGTAAACCAAACACCCAAGTTGACAGAAATCCTGTGTTTACAAATGCTCTGTTTACCATGTGCATTCCTATCCTATTCTGGTGTTTTTCCTATCCCTGCGTTTTTAGAATCATGCAAGCCAAATGAGCCCTTACAGAATTACTTCAGTTACAGGTAGGTGTCGAAGGGAACTTTGTGTGGTTTGTCCTGCTCTTGCCGCGACGTCGTCCACCTCACCTGAGGTGCTCAATCGACAGAAACATCCACCAAACCAGACATCACGATTCCTGACCGTCTTTCGCTGCCTCAGATCTCCTTCCCTACCGCCGGCACCCACTGCAACGGCATCACCATCATCGACTCAGCAGGTGAACCTGAGGAGTACACGGGTCCACAAGAGAGGTCGCACTCTTTTGATTCTGCTTTTGTTATGCATTGCTTAAAATTACCTGCTACTTTATCGTCCTGTTCACCTCTTGGACTCCAAGCCAGGTCCAACTTAATGTTCAAACTTGAGTTCTAAATTAGTTGTGGGGCACATATCGAGGAAGCAATGAATAGTATCTCTGTCTAATATCTGGTTCACCTAGGGTATGCCTATGTTGTTCATCTTGGGTGGGAAACAAATAGTAAAGCAATCATCATCTGTATTTTTATTAAATTAAAGCAATCATCAGCCTGCTATCATTATTTTGGATCCATCCACTGGTTGTTACCATCACTCTAAATTTCTGCATGCTCTCCTTACATAATCTCACCATATTTTTTTCGTATGCATGTCAGATATTGTACACAGTCATGCTGAACATGTAGAGAAAAAGAGAAGAGTTTTGCGCGTCAATACAATGTCATGCAGACATCGCTCCATGGTGGGTTCAATGGCAAACCCTCCCCACCCCTCTCCAGATTGTAATCCAGAGGAAGATATCTGTTCTGAGGTGGATTCAGACGCCGCTGACCACTCCTATTTACCCCCCAAGGTGTTTGCTCTACCTTGGCATGATGATGTTAGTCATATCATGCATATGTTGCCTTGTAGTGCCTACTTTTGACATCATATATGCCGTCTGCTTAGTTTAGACATGTTATGTCGCCACCTGTTTAGTTTCTATATCATATATGGGAATTATGCAGTCTCATGTCTTTTAGCCAGCCATAATATATGTGAAATGTGCAATGCCATCCTGTTTAACCAGGCATCATATATTTGAGTGATATCTTGCCCATCATTTTCTTCATTACATTTCCATTTGTCGACAATGTTTGTACATTAAACTACTCTTCCTGTGAATCAGCCATTTGGGTGGGAGATTGAAAAATCTGGAGTGAAAACAAGGCCTTCAGAGCAGACAGTGCTACCTGTCGAAGCAGATCTCTTGTTGGGTCCTGATAGCTCGTCAGAGATGGATTCAGAGACAGATGACCAGTCCTATTCCCCCACCGAGGTGTATGCTCTAACTTGGCATAGTGTTTTAGTTATTCATCATATCTTTGAATTATTTTATGCTATGCTATCCTGTTTAGATAGACATCATATATGTGAAATTATGTCATGCTATCTATTTTAGTTAAACAATGTACATGTCAACTATTTCATGTCCTCTTTTTTCCACACTATCTATTGCATCTGTCTCTCATACAATGTCTGTACATTCAACTATGTTTCCTGTTTATTAGCCATTTGAATTGGAGCGGGTGATGCCAGCATCTAGCGGACTAAAAACACGGTCTTCAAATAAAACAGTGCTACCTCTTGGTGGAGATAGCACCCCGGTTGTACATGCACGAGAACCATCCCTACCACACATAACCCAAACTCTCGCAGATTGTACCCCTACTGCGATGGACAGAGAACTGGCTTCACCCAATCTAACCCCAACCCCAGCAGATAGTAACCCAGTTCCTGTTGACACAACACCATCTCCACCACAGAGCTCCCAAACAAGAGCAGTTAGTAAGGCAGCTCCAGTGCCCAAAGGGCCAGTACTACCACGGCGAACCCCAACTCCACCAGTTAGTACGCCTATTCCTGTGGAGGAAGCACAACCAGCTAGTCATACTTTAGCATCTATCGCATTTGATGTTATTAAATCGTATGTGTGTATCTTCCCATCTTGGAAATGTTATACTGAAGATGAAGGAAAATGACAGTTGCAGGTGTTTGTCCAGGAGTTATGTGTAAGTAATGTTATTCATGGCAATTACTTTGCTTTGTCCCATACATCCTACCTCCATGATGGTTATAATACAGCAAATTTTCCCATTTTTCTCTATAGAGAAGGACCGATTTGGAAACTCAGGATGAGGTAACCTGTGCTAATACCTCTGCTATCTTCAAGAATGCTTGGTGGCAGTATCGGAATTACCTGAAGAAAACGTACTTTACCGGCAAAGAAACTCATCAAATTCCCTTACGTTCTCCTGAGACACATTTACTGGACGATGACTGGGAACACCTTGTTCTGTACTGGTCCCGAACCAAGAATGTGGTAAGGTCTATGAGCTTATTTTCTATTTTTAAGTACTATATTCTTGCGTCTTACTGTACTCTGTTCATGTAGAACAAGTGCCTAAACCTGAAGAACAATTGTTCTAATTTAAGATTCCATTGCTATCATAGTTCCAAAAAGCGCTAGGCGTTAATTGTGCGTTTTGCCACCGCCTTGCGCTTTACTGACCAAAGCGCATGCTTATGCGCAGTTATGCGCAGATTAAGCGTAGTTATGTGCAATGTGTTTCGCCAACGCCTAGAGCCTAGGCGCGCTTAAGCGCTCGCTTAGGCGCGCCTTTTTTAACTATGATTGCTATCGTGCATACTGCTTTGCTCTTGTATCACTGTATTTACTCATACAAACTTATTTTTAAATTGAAGGATCCAATCGAAACTCCAATGGCACAACAGGTATGTTCACGCATGTTTCTTTAACAGGCTTGCTCTTATCAATAGCTCTGTTGATTTCAATTTCAATTGTGTATACAGTTGACTTCTCATATCATGCACATTACTAGCATCACAACAAAGAAAATAGTGTTGTTGTACATGTAGACCCGTGGTACCCATCTGAAATCTTGTTGTGCCGTGTAGTTTCCCACACTTTGTATTCTTTCACTGCTGCTTTGTCTTGAACTGATATGATTTGAACCGTGTCTCTATTTTGATTTGGCAAGACAATGCAGTGACCATAGGACATAGATATATGTTTGTTTGATGCTTTTATTATGTACTAGTACTTGGCAATAGAAGACTTGGTAGTTTAATCCTGTCCACCTTACTAATGAACTGGTTCACCGAAATGAGTTTCATATACTAGTACATGCTAAGCTGTTATGTGTCTGCTTGTTTCTTCTTTTAAAATGCTGACAGAATATTGGGGAAGAGTGGCTTATTAAGCAATGGTAAAGGAAGTAATGCAGATAAGGTTCAGGATAGTGACACATCCTTGTTGGTCTCCAACAAAGCTGATAAAACAGCTAAGGAAGACTATCTCGAAGACAGTGAGACAACCCCAAAGTCCTGTCTTGGTTTAGTGTTGGAGTTACTGGCCACTACCTCTTGCACAAGCTATTCAAACTCACTGTCTGAATCAGTTTGGTTTCTTGAGTCTCAACTACAAGCTGAAAGACATCGATCAGCTGTGCTGCGAAAAGAAGCGGAAGGACTGCGGAAGTCCCTGGAGCATTCAGATGCATACTTTCTGGTCCAACAGCAAGCATTGGAGGATTTTAGCGCCAAACAGGACAAAGCTAATAAGCTTGCTAAGCTTATTGCCAGCATGGTGGATACCACATTTCTTGAGCTCTTCTGAAGTTGTTTCAGTTATGCTCTTGTTTTGCTGCCGCGTTTCTTTGCACTGGTGGCCAATTTTGACGGCCAGTGTATGTAATATGCTGCTTTGTTCCCTATATTTGCACTGGTAGCGAACTTTGATGCCCAGTGGATGTAATATGTGTAATAGCGGTAATAGGCTAGCGTTAATTGCTTGCTTATTTATTTCCTTATTGTCTTGTTTAGTTGTTTGCTTGTAGTCACTGCAGTTCTTTTTCTGTGTTTTTCTAGTGGCCACAATAACCTATCTTTGGAAACTAGGCCAAAATAATCATGGCAACACACGGATTGTTGTAACCATGGGCCTCCCGCGGGCCGTATGATCCATGGGCCTTCTACGGGCCATAGGATCCATTGTCCTTCTATACTGGCCGTAGGATCCATGGGCCTTCTTAGGGCCGTACGATTCATGGGCCTTTTACGGGCCGTAGGATCCATGGGCCTTCTACGGGGCGTATCATCATTTCGCCAATCATGGGACGTACTATTCATGGACAATAACGGGCCGTTAATAGGCCGTATTTGATAACTCTATGAAAACAGCCCAACGGGTTTTTTTACATGAAAACGGCCCAACGTATTATTGGGCCACAAACGGGCCGACTGTAACCACGGGCTGAATTTGGCCCACAAGCAGAAAATGACAGTAACGGGTCGTAAGTAAACGATGTAGAAATGAGCCCAAGAATAAATGGGCCCCGAGAAGGCCGAAAGATAACATGGGCTGGAAACGGCCCAACGGAATAATGGGCCATTAATGGGTATAAAGTGATACACTGTTCATTACGGCCCAGTTTCACCACGTGCCGTTAATGGGTATAAAGTGATACACTGTTCATTACGGGCCAGTTTTACCACGGGCCGTTAATGGGCCGAGAGTAATAAGGCCCTCATATGGGCCGAAAGACGTCATGGGCCATACATGGGCCGGAAGTTAAAACGGGCTGGAATTATATTGGACGGCCCAGATGACGCTACTGGGCCTAATTCGGATAGGCCATAAACGGGCCCTGGGTTAGCAGGCTGTAAATGGGCTATATGCGAACAGGCCGTTCACAGGCTTGCCGTGGGCCGGCCCGCCACCTTTTGACCAAGTCAAACGGGCCGGCCTTTTCACAGGAATGGGCCTTTGTTGGGCCGTGCCACGTGTCGACGTATCATATGCGCTTTGGGTCCAATGAGTGGATGACATCTGTCCCAACGTTGAGCCGACACATGTTTCCTCCAGCCAATGATGATTTTACACGTGGAAAATCCCCATTGGTCGGGGCTGTTAACGGGTTATCGGATCCAAAACCAGACCCGATAGCTTAACGGCGTTCCGTTACGGTGGATGCCACGTGTCGGTCACCCTTGACGAAAGCACTTCTGTGACGCGCGATTTATCATCATGGAAGTGGACACTTCCGTGATGATAATTTTGGTAATGTCATGGAACACTTCTACGATAGCATAGGTATGACTATCTTGATTCTGTCATAAATTTGTCATGGATGTACATGCATGACAGAAAACGTGACCTACTGTGACAAACACGTATCATCACGGAAGTGTATTTTTTTGTAGTGGGAGCAACTTGAGGAATTGGCCGTGAGAGCATTGATGAGCTTGGCCGTGAGGGCATTGCTGAAGAACTGGGCTTGTGAGCAGGCTTCTTTTGCATAGACTTCCTGGGCTTGCTAGCAGAAGCCTCGACAGTAGCAGCAGCAGTGTCTTCATTGAATTTCCTCACTGCCTCTTTTGCCACTTTGGCCAGTTTAGCTTGACGCTTGGCCCATTCAGCGGAAAATTCCTCACCTCTTCTGATGCTTGAGGGATCAGCCACTTGGCCTGGTGCCAAAGGAGGTCTTGGGCATGGAGGGTGTGTAGCTAATTTCTTCATGTACTTGGGAGTGACGTAGCGATATTCCCTCCATTCTCTGGCCCATCTCCTCTCAATCTTCTGAATGCGCACTTTGGGCTCATCCTTTGTCTCCTGAGGAGGTGTGCAATACCCTGCATAAATGTCTTCAGGGATTTCAAAAGTAGTGTTAACTTCCAATTTCTTCCCTCCATTCTGAGGTTTCTTGCCGTCAGCCATTTTCTTCAGCTGAGGATTTTGAACAATTGAGTTCTCTGAAGAGGTATGCAATTTTTCTTCGAGGAATGCTGCAAATGAGTTAAGTTGCAAAGAATTGGGAGAGGTCATATGCGTTCTCAGAAGTTTTTGCAAAAAGAACAAGTTTGAGGAATTTGACCAGAGGTGTCTTGAGGAATTTCACTAAGAGTTCTTTGACTTAGGTTCCAGAGTTGTATAGATTGAAAATCCACACAATTGAGGAATCTTGGAGAAAAATGTTGCTTGGAGAAACAAATCAAGAACAGATGTTTGTGTGAGGTGTTTAGAGTGTGGGAATTGAAGAATAACACCTTTCGAGGATTTAGTAGAAATCATCAGAATCAACAAGGGCAGTAAAAGTAACTTTTAATTACCCTTGATGAAGAACACGACGAACTGAGAATAGTAGATTGGAAGCTCATCAGTCCAGATCTTCCACGCCCTAACTTGGCCGAGGAAGACAGCTACGGTGGCGGCGGAGAGAAGAAATCCGCGGCCGGTGCGAGTACGACGGCGACGAGGTCGAGGCGGTGAAGCTCTTCCTCACTGGCGACGATGAAGGTAGCGGCGGTGCTAGGTCTTGAGAGCTTGAGCGAGGGAGTGAGGTCGAGCGGGGTAAATGAAGTCTGAGGAGGGTGAGGGGTATATATAGCCGAGGTGAAAAACCGCTCGCCCGAGGAAAATGGACGAACGTGCCCCTGATCCTTCTCATCCTAGTGACATGTGTCACCCACGTACAGAGCGGTGGAGATCGTGTGAGATCGTGGGTGAATAGATAAATCCTATCATGGGAGGTGGAACGGTTTGAGCGGCAAAAGCCAAAAATTCAGATTAGAATATTTTAACATTTCGTTCGCAAATTCTTCAGCTGACAAGGACACAGTGAAGATTCTGAACGGGTTTCAAATAGAACGCACATGAAGAATTTGTGAACAGACTGGGTTGAGTTTAGCATAGAGGGGGAAGGGTCCGATCACATTCACTTAGCAGAAAAAGCGACGTGAAGAAATAGCAATAAGTGAATGCTGTAGAGGACTGAAAACTCAAATATATATATAGTCAATGAAGAACAGCGACGGAAAGAGTGGAGACAATGCAAAGTTGAAGAAATTGAACAACTGAGGAATTTCAAAACTGAAGAAAAACTCAAATTGAAAATTTTCAACTTTTGTTGGTGGCAAAACCCACCGTATAAGAATGATAATTTCAGACGCCGCATACAATTGTCATAGGGCTCTGAGAATCAAATTCTTCGTTAATTTCTTCACACTTAGAGGGTTAATCTTCATTGATTGAAGACAAACGTTACTTCGTGTGTTGCACATCTAAGTCATCAATTTAGCATAAGTGTTAGGATGTGTGTCCTTTTCAAAGGACATTCGAAGATTCTAAGATATTTAGCTCACACCGCAACTTGCTAAATCTCTTCTCATCCAAGGGATTTGTGAAGATATCGGCCAGCTATTCTTCATTCTTCACATGCTCGATAGAGATGTCGCCCTTCAACACATGATCACGAAGAAAATGATGACGAATCTGAATGTGCTTTGTCTTCGAGTGCTGAACTGGGTTATGAGCAATCTTGATGGCATTCTCATTGTCACAGTAGAGAGGCACATTCTTCACCTTGATGTTGTAGTCCTTGAGAGTTTGCTTCATCCATAGCAATTGAGCACAGCACGAACCAGTAGCAATGTACTCAGCTTCAGCAGTTGAAAGTTATACGCATTTCTGTTTCTTCGAGGACCAACAGACCAAGGATCGTCCTAGGAAATGGCATGTGCCTGATGTTGACTTGCGGTCCACACGATCACCAGCATATTCAGAGTCTGAATATCTAATGAGATCAAAAGCCGAGCCCTTGGGATACCATAATCCAAGTGTTGGAGAGTGAGCTAGATATCGAAGAATATGCTTCACAGCCTTATGGTGTGATTCCTTCGGTGTAGCTTGAAAGCAGGCACACATGCAAACACTAAGCATAATATCTAGCCTAGATGCACATAAATACAATAAAGAGCCAATCATGGAGCGGTATACCTTTTGATCGAAGTCAATACCATTTTCATCAGTGCATAGATTGCCATTTGTGGGCATAGGGGTTTTGACGCCTTTGCAATCTTGCATGCCGAATTTCCTCAGTACATCCTTGAGGTATTTCTCCTGAGATATGAAGATGTCGTTGCATTGTTGACGTATCTGAAGACCTAAGAAGAATTTCAATTCTCCCATCATAGACATTTGATATTCTTCACTCATCATATAGGCAAATTCATCACTGTAACGTTGGTCAGTACAGCCAAAAATGATATCATCAACATATATTTGTCACACAAATAATTCATCATCATAGGTCTTGGTAAAAAGAGTTGGGTCAAGTGAACCCGGTTTGAAGCCTTTCTTCTTGAGGAATTCCTTCAAAGTATCATACCACGCCCGAGGGGCCTGCTTGAGGCCATAGAGGGCCTTATTGAGTCTGAAGACTTTGTCAGGATGTTTTGGATCTTCAAAACCTGGGGGTTGAGCAACATATACTTCTTCCTCAAGCTTACCATTGAGGAATGCACTTTTCACATCCATTTGATATAAGATTATATTGTGATGGTTAGCATAAGCAAGTAATATGCGAATAGCCTCAAGTCTAGCAACAGGTGCAAAAGTTTCATCGAAATCAATTCCTTCAACATGTGTGTAGCCTTGAGCTACAAGTCATGCCTTATTCCTTACCACAAGGCCATTTTCATCTTGATTGTTGCGGTAGATCCATTTTGTGCTGATGATATTGTGCTTGTGAGGGTCTGGTCGCTTGACAAGTTCCCAGACATTGTTGAGCTCGAACTGATATAATTCCTCTTGCATAGCTTAAATCCACTCAGGCTCCAGAAATGCTTCATCTACCTTAGTGGGTTGTGTGATAGATACGAACGCAAAGTGCCCACAAAAGTTAGATAAATGTGAAGCTTTTGAGCGTGTGAGGGGACCTGGTGTGTTGATGTAGCTGATGATTTTGTCAATCTGCACTTCATTTGCAACGCGAGGATGAGCTGGTTGACGACGAGGAATTTGCTCAGCATTTCTTCAGAGCCATTTTCTTCAGGTGCACCAGCATGATGTTCTTCACAGTCTGGAATGACTTCTTCAGCTGATTCTTCGGTAGGAATGACATCCTCATTAGCCTTGAACTTGATGGTTTCCTCAGATGATTTTTCATCTAGCACAGGAGGTAGGTGCTCTCTCTGCGAGCCATTAGTTTCATCGAACTGCACATCTACAATTTCAACAACCTTGTGATGAAAGTTGTTGAAGACTCTGTAGGTGTGCGAGTCCTTTCCGTACCCAAGCATAAAACCTTCATGTGCTTTCGGTGCAAATTTAGAATTGTGATGAGGATCTCTAGTCCAACATTTAGCACCGAAGACTTTGAAATAATTCACATTGGGTTTCTTGTCAGTGAGGAGTTCATATGCGGTCTTTTTGAAGAATTTGTGAAGATATACTCTGTTGATGATGTGGCATGCAGTGTCAATTGCCTCAATCCAGAAGTGACGAGGCGTCTTGTATTCGTCAAGCATAGTGCGAGCCATCTCAACAAGAGTCCAGTTCTTGCGCTCCACGACGCCATTCTGCTGAGGAGTATAAGGAGCAGATAACTCATGAGTAATACGAAGTTCATCAAGATAATCATCAACACCAGTGTTCTTGAATTCAGTTCCATTGTCACTTCTGATATGCTTGATCTTCACACCAAAGTTGGTTGAAGCCCTCGAGGAAAATCGTTTGCAGACTTCCTGCCCTTCACGGTTGTAAGTGACAATATGTACCCATGTGTATCGAGAGTAATCATCAACAATAACAAAGCCATATAGAGATGCTTCATTTGTGAATGCAGAATAGGGATTAGGACCAAAGAAATCCATGTGAATCAATTCAAATGGACGAGTGGTAGTCATGATAGTCTTCGCGGGATGCTTGGCCTTGGTCATCTTTCCAGCTTCACAGGCACTACACAGGTGATCCTTGAGGAATTTGACATCCTCGATGCCAATGACATGCTTTTTCTTCGCGAGAGTGTGCAAGTTCCTCATGCCAGCATGACCGAGTCGACGATGCCATAGCCAGCCTTCTGAAGCTTTTGCAAGTAGACATGTGGCAGGTTGTGGTCCTGTAGAGAAATCAACGATATACAGATCTCCTCTCCTAAAGCCTTCGAAGACCTTGGAGTGGTCAGCTTCCATGATCACAACACAACGATACTTGCCAAAGATAACAACCATATCAAGATCACAAAGCATTGAGACTGACATGAGGTTGAATCCTAAGGACTCGACAAGCATGACTTTGTCCATGTGTCGATCCTTTGAGATGGCAACCTTACCTAGACCCAACACCTTGCTTTTGCCTTTGTCAGCGAAGGTGATATACTTCAGATGTGATGGAGATAAGGGAGCATCCATCAACAAATTCTTGTCACCAGTCATGTGATTTGTACATCCACTATCGAGGACCCACTCAGTGGCTTTGGGTTGATCATCCTGCAGATGAATTAGTGCAGCTTACGAACTCATATACTTCATCAGTGAAGAATATGACATCAAATTCATCAGATCGATTTCATCAAGGAAGAGAACAGGTAAAGCAGTATGAGGACGTGAGAAATTAAAATTCATTTCTTCATGATTAGCTTGCATCCTTTCAAGCATATTTTCAGGTCTCCAGCAAATTCTTCAGACGTTTAAGTTCGTCTGGAGACCTGACCCTGCAAAAGAGATTAGTTCTTTTTCTCCACCACCCATATCTGGAGGGGTGGCAAAGAGTTGATCATTCTGCGAGGTCCATAAGAGAAAGGTGGCATAGATGCCAATCCACTTCGCTTCACATAAGATGCGTTAGGGTAAGAAAATGAATAAGCAGAGAAATTCTTCGAGGACTTATGAACATAATGGTTTGAAGAATAATGCACATATTCATAACCCTTAGTCTTTCCCCGCGAGAAAGAAGTTTTAGCACGATGATGTTCATATGAGGACTTTGATCCATGTGAGGAATTTGGTCCATATGAGTGTTGGGAATCGTAGCATAATTTTAAAATTTTCCTACGCTCACCAAGATGCATCTATGGAGTCTACTAGCAACGAGGGGAAAGGAGTGCATCTACATACCCTTGTAGATCGCGAGCGGAAGCGTTCCAATGAACGTGGATGACGGAGTCGTACTCGCCGTGATCCAAATCACCGATGACCGAGTGCCGAACGGACGGCACCTCCGCGTTCAACACACGTACGGTGCAGCGACGTCTCCTCCTTCTTGATCCAGCAAGGGGGAAGGAGAGGTTGATGGAGATCCAGCAGCACGACGGCGTGGTGGTGGATGTAGCGGGTCTCTAGCAGAGCTTCGCCGAGCTTCTACGAGAGAGAGAGAGGTGTTGCAGGGGAGGAGGGAGGCGCCCAAGGCTGTGTCTTGCTGCCTTCCCTCCCCCCACTATTTATAGGACCCCTGGGGGGGGCGCCAGCCCTTGGGAGATCAGATCTCCAAGGGGGGCGGCGGCCAAGTGGGGGGGAAGGGGTGCCTTGCCCCCCAAGGCAAGGGGGAAGCTCCCCCCTAGGGTTCCCAACCCTAGGCGCATGGGGGGAGGCCCAAGGGGGGGCGCCCAGCCCACTAGGGGCTGGTTCCCTTCCACTTTCAGCCCATGGGGCCCTCCGGGATAGGTGGCCCCACCCGGTGGACCCCCGGGACCCTTCCGGTGGTCCCGGTACAATACCGGTAACCCCCGAAACTTTCCCGGTGGCCGAAACATGACTTCCTATATATAATTCTTCACCTCCGGACCATTCCGGAACCTCTCGTGACGTCCGGGATCTCATCCGGAACTCTGAACAACTTTCGGGTTTCCGCATACATATATCTCTACAACCCTAGCGTCACCGAACCTTAAGTGTGTAGACCCTACGGGTTCGGGAGACATGCAGACATGACCGAGACGCCTCTCCGGTCAATAACCAACAGCGGGATCTGGATACCCATGTTGGCTCCCACATGTTCCACGATGATCTCATCGGATGAACCACGGTGTCGAGGATTCAATCAATCCCGTATGCAATTCCCTTTGTCAAACGGTATGTTACTTGCCCGAGATTCGATCGTCGGTATCCCAATACCTTTTTCAATCTCGTTACCGGCAAGTCTCTTTACTCGTACCGCAATGCATGATCCCGTGACTAACGCCTTAGTCACATTGAGCTCATTATGATGATGCATTACCGAGTGGGCCCAGAGATACCTCTCCGTCACACGGAGTGACAAATCCCAGTCTCGATCCGTGCCAACCCAACAGACACTTTCGGAGATACCCGTAGTGCACCTTTATAGTCACCCAGTTACGTTGTGACGTTTGGCACACCCAAAGCACTCCTACGGTATCCGGGAGTTGCATGATCTCATGGTCTAAGGAAAAGATACTTGACATTGGAAAAGCTCTAGCAAACGAAACTACACGATCTTTTATGCTATGCTTAGGATTGGGTCTTGTCCATCACATCATTCTCCTAATGATGTGATCCCGTTATGAACGACATCCAATGTCCATGGTCAGGAAACCGTAACCATCTATTGATCAACGAGCTAGTCAACTAGAGGCTTACTAGGGACATGGTGTTGTCTATGTATCCACACATGTATCTAAGTTTCCTATCAATACAATTCTAGCATGGATAATAAACGATTATCATGAATAAGGAAATATAATAATAACCAATTTATTATTGCCTCTAGGGCATATTTCCAACAGTCTCCCACTTGCACTAGAGTCAATAATCTAGTTCACATCACCATGTGATTAACACTCACTGGTCACATCACCATGTGACTAACATCTAAAGAGTTTACTAGAGTCAACAATCTAGTTCACATCACTATGTGATTAACACTCAATGTGTTCTGGTTTGATCATGTTATGCTTGTGAGAGAGGTTATTAGTCAACGGGTCTGAACCTTTCAGAACCGTGTGCTTTACGAATATCTATGTCATCTTGTGGATGCTACCACGCGCTATTTGGAGCCATTTCAAATAATTGCTCTACTATACGAATCCGGTTTACTACTCAGAATCATCCGGATTAGTGTCAAAGTTCGCATCGACGTAACCCTTTACGACGAACTCCTTTCCACCTCCATAATCGAGAAAATTCCTTAATCCACTAGGTATTAAGGATAAGTTCGACCGCTGTCATGAGATCCTTTCCCGAATCACTATTGTACCCTCTTGACCAACTCATGGCAAGGCACACTACATGTGCGGTACACAGCATAGCATATATAGAGCCTACGTCTAAAGCATAGGGGACGACCTTCGTCCTTTCTCTATCTTCTGCTGTGGTCAGGTCTTGAGTCTTACTCAATACTCACACCTTGTAACACAGCCAAGAACTCCTTCTTTGCTGATCTATTTTGAACTCTTTCAAAATCATGTCAAGGTGTGCTGTCTTTTGAAAGTATCATCAGGCGTCTTGATCTATCTCTATGGATCTTGATGCCCAATATGTAAGCAGCTTTATCCAGGTCTTCCTTTGAAAAACTCCTTTCAAACAACCCTTTATGCTTTCCAGAAATTTTACATCATTTCGGATCAACAATATGTCATTCACATATACTTATCAGAAATGTTGTAGCGCTCCCACTCACTTTATTGTAAATACAAGTTTCTAACAAACTTTGTATAAACCCAAAAACTTTGATCACTCCATCAAAGCGTATATTCTGACTCCGAGATGCTTGCTCTAATCCATGGAAGGATCGCTGGAGCTAGCATACCTTTTAGCATCCTTAGGATCGACAAAACTTTTCTTATTGTATCACATACAACCTTTCCTTACGAAAACTGGTAAGGAAACTTGTTTTGACATCCATCTGCCAGATTTCATAAATGCAGCTAATGCTAACATGATTCCGACGGACCTAAGCATTGCTACGGATGAGAAAAACTCATCGTAGTCAACTCCTTGAACTTGTGAAAATACTCTTTGCCACAAGTCGAGCTTCATAGACGGTAACATTACCGTCCATGTCTGTCTTCTTCTTAAAGATCCATTTATCTCAATGGCTTGCCGATCATCG
Source organism: Aegilops tauschii subsp. strangulata (assembly GCF_002575655.3). Taxonomy (NCBI): domain Eukaryota; kingdom Viridiplantae; phylum Streptophyta; class Magnoliopsida; order Poales; family Poaceae; genus Aegilops; species Aegilops tauschii. The sequence goes on from NC_053037.3 coordinate 72,606,956, forward strand.
GGCAAGTTCACCAAAGTCCACGCTTTGTTCTCATACATGGATTCTATCTCGGATTTCATGGCCTCTAGCCATTCGTCGGAATATGGGCCCACCATCGCTTCTCCATAGCTCGTAGGTTCATTGTTGTCTAGCAACATGACTTCCAAGACAGGATCACGCATTACTCTGAAGTAGTGCACATCCTCGTCGTCCTACGAGGTTTGGTGGTGACTTGATCCGAAGTTTCATGATCACTATCATAAGCTTCCACTTCAATTGGTGTAGGTGCCACAGGAACAACTTCCTGTGCCCTGCTACACACTAGTTGAAGCGACGGTTCAATAACCTTCTCAAGTCTCCACCATCCTCCCACTCAATTCTTTCGAGAGAAACTTTTCCTCGAGAAAGGACTCGTTTCTAGAAGCAATTACTTTTGCTTCCAGATCTGAAATAGGAGGTATACCCAACTGTTTTTGGATATTCTATGAAGATGCATTTATCCACTTTGGGTTCGAGCTTATCAGCCTGAAACTTTTTCACATAAGCATCGCAGCCCCAAACTTTTAAGAAACGACAACTTAGGTTTCTCTAAACGGTGTCATCTCAACGGAATTGCGTGGTGCCCCTTTTAAAGTGAATGCGGTTGTCTCTAATGCCTAACCCATAAACGATAGTGGTAATTCGATAAGAAACATCATGGTATGCACCATATCCAATAGGGTGCAGTTATGATGTTCGGACACACCATCACACTATGGTGTTCCAGGCGGTATTAATTGTGAAACACTTTCCACAATGTCTCAATTGTGTGCCAAACTCGTATCTCAGATACTCATCTCTATGATCATATCACAGACATTTTATCCTCTTGTCACGACGATCTTCAACTTCACTCTGAAATTATTTGAACCTTTCAATAATTCAGACTAGTGTTTCATCAAGTAAATACACTCAGCATCTACTCAAATCATCTGTGAAGTAAGAACATAACGATATCCACTGCATGCCTCAGCACTCATTGGACTGCGTACATCAAAATGTATTACTTCCAATATGTTGCTCTCTTGTTCCATCTTACTGAAAACGAGGACTTTCAGTCATCTTGCCCATGTGGTATGATTTGCATGTCTCAAGTGATTCATAATCAAGTGAGTCCAAATGATCCATCTGCATGGAGTTTCTTCATGCATATATACCAATAGACATGGTTCGCATGTCTCAATCTTTTCAAAACGAGTGAGTCCAAAGATCCATCTATATGGAGCTTCTTCATGCGTTTTATACCAATATGACTCAAGTGGCAGTGCCATAAGTACGTGGTACTATCATTACTATCTTATATCTTTTTGGCACGAACATGTGTATCATGGCGATCGAGATTCATTTCAGGTGCAAGACCATTGAAGGTATTATTCAAATAAACAGAGTAACCATTATTCTCCTTAAATGAATAACCGTATTGCGATAAACATAATCCAATCATGCTTAACGCAAACACCAAATCTCGATGGTAGAGGGAGCATGCGATGCTTGATCACATCAACCTTGGAAACACTTCCAACACACATCGTCATCTCACCTTTAGCCAGTCTCCGTTGATTCCGCAGCTTTTATTTCGAGTTACTAACACTTAGCAACCGAACCGGTATATAATACCCTGGTGCTGCTAGGAGTACTAGTAAAGTACACATTCATATAACGTATATCCAATATACTTCTGTCGACCTTGCCTGCCTTCTCATCTACCAAGTATCTAGGGTAGTACTGCTTCAGTGACCGTTCCTCTCATTACAGAAGCACTTAGTCTCGGGTTTGGGTTCAACCTTGGGATTCTTCACTAGAGCAGCAAACGACTTGCTGTTTCATGAAGTATCCCTTTTTCCCTTGCCCTTCTTAAACTAGTGGTTTTACTAACCATCAACAATTGATGCTCCTTCTTGATTTCTACTCTCGCGGTGTCAAACATCGCAAATAGCTCAAGGATCATCATAACTATCCTTGATATGTTATAGTTCATCACGAAGCTCTACTAGCTTGGTGGCAGTGACTATGGAGAACTATCACTATCTCATCTGGGAGATTAACTCCCACTCGATTCAAGCGATTGTGGCACTCAGACAATCTGAGCACATCCTCAACGATTGAGCTTTTCTCCCTTATTTTGCAGGCTTAAGAAACTTGTCAGAGGTCTCATACCTCTTGACGTGGGCACTAGTCTGAAATCCCAATTTCAGTCTTCGGAACATCTCACATGTTCTGCGATGTTTCAAAAATGTCTTTGGTGCCACAATTCTAAACCGCACTGAACTATCACGTAGTCATCAAAACGTGTATGTCAGATGTTTCGCAACATCTACAGACGACGCTGAGGTTCAGCACACCGAGCGGTGCATTAAGGACATAAGCCTTCTGTGCAGCAATGAGGACAATCCTCAGTTTACGGACCCAGTCCGCATAATTGCTACTACCAACTTTCAACTAAATTTTCTCTAGGAACATATCTTAACCAGTAGAACTAAAGCGCAAGCTATGAAATAATTTGCAAATACCTTTTTTGACTATGTTCATGATAATGAAGTTCATCTGATTATGAACTCCCACTCAGATAGACATCCCTCTAGTCATCTAAGTGAAACATGATCCGAGTTTAACTAGGCCGTGTCCGATCATCACGTGAGACGGACTAGTCAAGATCGGTGAACATCTCCATGTTGATCGTATCTTCTATACGACTCATGCTCGACCTTTCGGTCCTCCGTGTTCCGAGGCCATGTCTGTACATGCTAGGCTCGTCATGTCAACCTAAGTGTATTGCGTGTGTTCCGAGGCCATGTATGTACATGCTAGGCTCATCAACACCCGTTGTATTCGAACGTTAGAATCTATCACACCCGATCATCACGTGGTGCTTCGAAACAACGAACCTTCGCAACGGTGCACAGTTAGGGTGAACACTTTCTTGAAATTATTATAAGGGATCATCTTACTTACTACCGTCGTTCTAAGCAAATAAGATGCAAAAACATGATAAACATCACATGCAATCAAATAGTGACATGATATGGCCAATATCATCATGCTCCTTTGATCTCCATCTTCGGGGCACCATGATCATCTTCGTCACCGGCATGACACCATGATCTCCATCATTGTGTCTTCATGAAGTCGTCACGCCAATGATTACTTCTACTTCTATGGCTAACGCGTTTAGCAACAAAGTAAAGTAATTTACATGGCGTTATTCAATGACACGCAGGTCATGCAAAATAATAAAGACAACTCCTATGGCTCCTGCCGGTTGTCATACTCATCGACATGCAAGTCGTGATTCTATTACAAGAATATGATCAATCTCATACATCACATATATCATTCATCACATCTTCTGGCCATATCACATCACATAGCACTTGCTGCAAAAACAAGTTAGACGTCCTTTAATTGTTGTTGCAAGTTTTTACGTGGTTTGTAGGTTTCTAGCAAGAACGTTTTCTTACCTACGTATGACCACAACGTGATTTGCCAATTTCTATTTACCCTTCATAAGGACCCTTTTCATCGAATACGTTCCGACTAAAGTAGGAGAGACAGACACCCGCTAGCCACCTTATGCATCTAGTGCATGTCAGTCGGTGGAACCTGTCTCACGTAAGCGTACGTGTAAGGTCGGTCCGGGCCGCTTCATCCTACAATGCCGCCGAAACAAGAAACGACTAGTAGCGGCAAGAATAATTGGCAAACTCAACGCCCACAACTACTTTGTGTTCTACTCGTGCATAGTAACTACGCATAGACCTGGCTCATGATGCCACTGTTGGGAATCGTAGCATAATTTTAAAATTTTCCTACGCTCACCAAGATGCATCTATGGAGTCTACTAGCAATGAGGGGAAAGGAGTGCATCTACATACCCTTGTAGATCGCGAGCGGAAGCGTTCCAATGAACGTGGATGACGGAGTCGTACTCGCCGTGATCCAAATCACCGATGACCGAGTGCCGAACGGACGGCACCTCCGCGTTCAACACACGTACGGTGCAGCGACGTCTCCTCCTTCTTGATCCAGCAAGGGGGAAGGAGAGGTTGATGGAGATCCAGCAGCACGACGGCGTGGTGGTGGATGTAGCGGGTCTCTAGCAGAGCTTCGCCGAGCTTCTGCGAGAGAGAGAGAGGTGTTGCAGGGGAGGAGGGAGGCGCCCAAGGCTGTGTCTTGCTGCCTTCCCTCCCCCCACTATTTATAGGACCCCTGGGGGGGGCGCCAGCCCTTGGGAGATCAGATCTCCAAGGGGGGCGGCGGCCAAGTGGGCGGGAAGGGGTGCCTTGCCCCCCAAGGCAAGGGGGAAGCTCCCCCCTAGGGTTCCCAACCCTAGGCGCATGGGGGGAGGCCCAAGGGGGGCGCCCAGCCCACTAGGGGCTGGTTCCCTTCCACTTTCAGCCCATGGGGCCCTCCGGGATAGGTGGCCCCACCCGGTGGACCCCCGGGACCCTTCCGGTGGTCCCGGTACAATACCGGTAACCCCCGAAACTTTCCCGGTGGCCGAAACTTGACTTCCTATATATAATTCTTCACCTCCGGACCATTCCGGAACCTCTCGTGACATCCGGGATCTCATCCGGGACTCCGAACAACTTTCGGGTTTCCGCATACATATATCTCTACAACCCTAGCGTCACCGAACCTTAAGTGTGTAGACCCTACGGGTTCGGGAGACATGCAGACATGACCGAGACGCCTCTCCGGTCAATAACCAACAGCGGGATCTGGATACCCATGTTGGCTCCCACATGTTCCATGATGATCTCATCGGATGAACCACGGTGTCGAGGATTCAATCAATCCCGTATGCAATTCCCTTTGTCAAACGGTATGTTACTTGCCCGAGATTCGATCGTCGGTATCCCAATACCTTGTTCAATCTCGTTACCGGCAAGTCTATTTACTCGTACCGCAATGCATGATCCCGTGACTAACGCCTTAGTCACATTGAGCTCATTATGATGATGCATTACCGAGTGGGCCCAGAGATACCTCTCCGTCACACGGAGTGACAAATCCCAGTCTCGATCCGTGCCAACCCAACAGACACTTTCGGAGATACCCGTAGTGCACCTTTATAGTCACCCAGTTACGTTGTGACCTTTGGCACACCCAAAGCACTCCTACGGTATCCGGGAGTTGCACGATCTCATGGTCTAAGGAAAAGGTACTTGACATTGGAAAAGCTCTAGCAAACGAAACTACACGATCTTTTATGCTATGCTTAGGATTGGGTCTTGTCCATCACATCATTCTCCTAATGATGTGATCCCGTTATCAACTACATCCAATGTCCATGGTCAGGAAACCGTAACCATCTATTGATCAACGAGCTAGTCAACTAGAGGCTTACTAGGGACATGGTGTTGTCTATGTATCCACACATGTATCTGAGTTTCCTATCAATACAATTCTAGCATGGAAAATAAACGATTATCATGAATAAGGAAATATAATAATAACCAATTTATTATTGCCTCTAGGGCATATTTCCAACAATGAGGACTTGGATCCATATGAAGACTTTGGTCTGGGGTTCCTATTCTTCACAGGTGGTGTCATGATAACATTCACCTAAAGACTTTCAAGGCACCTTTTGGGAACCGAGATTTTCTTCATAGGGGGACCATTCCTGCAGTTAGTGCCAACATATCTAGCAAATACTTCACCATTCTGATTTTTGAACATTTTATAGTTGGAGTCAAATGACTCATCAGAAGAATATGAGTATTCGCATGTAAAGCCAGATAAAGTGGATGGATCTACTAGAGGTCCCTTTGCAGCAACCCATGAGGTTTTGGGGTACTACTCAGGCTTCCAGTATGTTCCATCAGCATTGAGTTTCCTCTCAAAGGCAATACCCTATTTCCTAGGGTTCCTGTTGAGGATCTACTTTTTAAGCACATCACAAAGAGCCTGATGCCCTTTGAGGCTTTTGTACATGCATGTCATATACAATTCCTTCAGCCCTGCATTGTGAGTGATACTAGCAATGTCCTCAGATGAGGAATTAGTGATAGCAGAGACATGTGAAGAATTTGCAGCAATAGAAACATTTGAACTTTCAGGTGAAGAATTAGCAGATTCATGTTCAATGCACTTCAAACATGGAGGAATGAATTCTTCCTGAGTAGCGCTGATTTGTTGAGCAAGTAATGAATCACGCTCCTTCTGAAGATCTTCATAACTCACCCTTAGCTTCTCAAGATCTTGCTTTCTTTGAAGAAATTCATAAGAAAGCTTCTCATGATCAGATAAGAGAGTGTTATGATGACTCTGAAGATTGTCAAACTTGGACTGAAGTCTCTGAAGATTTTCAGTCAAAGTTTTAGTGCGATCCATTTCTTCACCCAACATAGCATCGCTCTTGTCTAGCATGTTTTGAACCTTTTCAAAAGCCTTTTGTTGTTTCACAGCAATTTTAGCAAGTTTAGAGTAGTTAGGCTTGAGGTTTTCATCAGATTCATCCCCACTTGATTCAGAGGAGGGATATTTGAGTACCTTGGCACCCTTTGCCATGAAGCAATAGGTGGGAGCATAGTCATCATCGTCGTCATCAGCCTTGTTATGGAAGCCATTTTCCTCAAAGTTGAAGATGGATTGCTGACGAACGCAGTAGCGAGGGCTAGACTAGCCACACCAGATTCTGATTCCTCAAATGCCTCCTCTTCCTCATTTTCCTCAGATTCAGCCTCAGAGTCCATTTCTTTGTCAATGAATGCCTGATCCTTCTTGGAGCTGCTCTTCTTGTGAGATGAAGACTTCGAGGATTTTGATGATGAGGACTTTGAAGATTTCTTCTTCTTCTTTGAGTCATCAGAACTGTAATCCTTGCATTTCTTCTTCTTTGATTCCTTTTCCCACTGAGGACAATCTTGAATGTAGTGACCGGCTTTCTTGCATTTGTGGCACAGTCTCTTCTTGTAGTCATGGGATGAGGAATCAGATCTTATGTCACCACTTCTTGAGGATTTTCAAAAGCGACCATGTCGTGGAATTGTCACGGCAGATGTCCTAGTGTGAGGACTTAGTCGTGAGGCCAACGCATCTACGCGGTAGCTTGAAGGGGTAGATCGGAATCGAGAGATGCAACACGCAAGACAAAGATTTAGACAGCTTCGGGCCCCGGGAAACATCATCCGGTAACAACCCTACATGCTGTTTGAGGCTAGGTCTCATTATCATCATGAGTGAGTCGCCGTAAGCCGGCTCTCCCAGTTATGTCTAGCCCTAAGGTTATTCTTCCCCCCTCTTGGGGTGCCCTGCCCCTCCTTATATAAGTTGAAGGGGCGGGTTACATGTAGAGTCCAACTCGGATTAAGACTTAAACTATTCTGACTTCTCTTCATGGGCTTCTTAACGTCTCGGGCTTCATAACGTCTCGGGCTTACTAACCCCAGGCGACTCTGTCTGCCGGGTTATGACTCCTGCCGGTTTATGATTGTCTGCCGGGTTATGACTCCTGCCGGTTTATGATTGTCTGCCGGGTTATGACTCCTGCCGGTTTATGATTGCCTGCCGGGTTACGACTCCTCTGGTTTATGATTCCTGCCGGGCTATCATCTGACTTAACACCTGCCGGGTTATCATCTGACTTAACACCTGCCGGGTTATCATCTGACTTAACATATCTGTCTTAACTGTCTGCCAGTTTACCAAGTCCCAGCCGGGTTATAACTCTGGCCGGGTCATACCACGGGGTATATCCCCGACATTAGCCCCCAGTTTAATTTGGATTTATCCATGTTAAACTGATCCTGATCATCCTTAAGTCCTTGTCATTTCCTTCTTCTAGAAAATCCGGGTCAATAGGCCATCTTCATGATCAATTTGCTGACATTGGTTTGTCACAGAAAAATATTATGAAGAATAATTCATTTGACTCAGCTCCCAATGCTTAACAAAAATATTGGTCCTTGAAATACTCATATGATCTTCAGCCGGTTTAAGGATATAGAACTCGCCGGTTTATCATTGTGAAAATTTCCGGTTTATAAATATTGATGGCACCGGGTCATAACTGTTTGTTAACATTAGTTTTGAAAATATACCTCTTATATGCCTATCACTTGTAGCCCCCAAGTCTTAAGAAGGTAACGTAGTAACAGCTTAAGAATTGCTCCAATATGAACGTCACAAGCTTGAAGAAATCCAGGTTGTTCATCTCAATCACTAGTCAGAACTGAGTATTCCACATATGTAGCCCCCAAGTGCCGGGTTGTTATGCTTGCAGCAACCTGGGACTTGAAATTGCCTTATGCTCATAAAAACTTCAACCAGTGTGCCCCCAAGGGCCGGGTCATTATGCAAATAATGAGCAGGGACTTTGAAAATATGATCATGTAGACTTTAACAGCAACGTGTAGCCTCCAAGGGCCGGCTTAGTAAGATAATACGGAGCTGGGACTTTATATATACTTCCTTGAAAATAACATCATATGATGTAACTCCCATCATGGGGCTTGAACCCACGTCCACAAGGTTAAGAGCTTTGTGCTTTACCAACTAAGCAGTGGATCCTTCAATAAAATGGATTAAGACTTGTGTACCTTGAATTGTTGACAGGAGCAATTGGTAGCCCCCAAGGGCCGGCTCATTACAATGTGATGAGTCGGGTCTTCAATAAGGTGAGCAAAAAATGACTTTGCATTAGCCCCCAAGTGTCATGGTGCATGCTTGCAGCGACATGAGACTTGCATATTTGACGTAATCTCAACTTGAATAATGTAGCCCCCAAGTGCCGGGTCGTGAGCCTGCAGCGACCCGGGACTATTCCTTTGTAGAATAAATCATACCCATTGATAAAATAATATCCATTGCGCTGAAGCGACTTTGAAAACCTCAATCATAACATTGGTTATTGATAACCATAATAAAAATCCAGCCATGTTGGCTATTTGAATAATATAACCCAATGATTTATAAGCGCATGATTCCAATGGCACAATCCAAATATATACTGGCAACTTATAATCAAAACCAGGCCGGGTTAATAAATACCGGTTTATTTTATACTGGTGACTTATAATCAAAAACCAGGCCGGGTCAATAAACACCGGATTATAACTGATCATGTACTGCAACTTGCAGTTGAAAGCCAAGCCGGGTCAATAAACGCCGGTTTATCATAAGATATTATAAACCTCATCAAAGGAGAAAAAATTTGGCAAATAAAAGCATAAAAAGAACATGCGAGGCTTTTCATGGGCTGCCAGGCCCAAAATCGAGGCTTTTCATGGGCTGCCAGGCCACTGAGTTAAACCATTTTACAAAGCCTTTTAAGATGGACCTCACATTAACCAATCATCGTTTTAACTTTGACAAGTTTAGGGTCTATGAGATTGACTTGTCAAACGTTCGGCGGGTCATACCAGGATTACCTGGACGGAGTGGCTTACTTAAAGAGGCAGGATAACCTGGGGTTTTAGGTGAATACACCTGGCTTCCAAGCCTGGCTTGATAGCCTATTACAAGGGTGTAGACTCTTTGTTCTTTGAGAAGCAAAGAGCCCCCAACCAATATTTTGAGTTGTGCTCAGTGGGTGCCTATGTTTGAGTTGTGCTTTTGCAACACTCTCTTTGGCCCCTAAGTGATTTCCCTGGTGGCCTTACGCCAATCAAGAGGTGTAGCTATGGTTCAAATACGACCAAGCCCCCAAGTGATTATTGTGAGTTGTGCTCAAGGGGCACCTATGTTTGAGCTGTGCTTTTGCAACAAACTCACTTTGGTCCCTTTAATTTTTCCAGAGAACTCGAACTTGCGAGAGATTAATCTTTTGAACCTGAAATTCTTAAACCGAATATTGAGAGCTTCAAAGCTTTGTGGGAGACAGCTTTCCCTTGAGCCGGATTTTAAACCGGAATCCTTCTTTTTAAGCCGGAAATTTTCTGACGGCCTTTAAATTTGCACCAATATGGCGGTTTAGGGTCCTGCATTAGATAACTTTGCAAGCCGGAGTAATTGCTCTTTTAAAGAAAGCAATATATAATATAAAAATATACTGGATGGATTTCACCTGATATGTTAGGCCAGAAAATATCCTCCGCGGAGTTGATCATAACCACGGTGAAGCTGAAATGAATCATGGCCGAGTCGGCCGCGGCAGCAAGGCAGATGAGCCGGTCGCGGCAATGTAAACCGGCGTGGACGGGTGAATCAATCGCAAGCACAGGCGACAAGTCAGTCGCGTGTGTTGATGTAGCCGAGGTCGCGATTTGCGCACGTATCCGTCGAGCAGCACGATACAGACAAGCGCTAGCACAAAAAATAATTTGGCGCACGCCCCTTACGACATCTTTGTAATGAATAATGATCTTTCATTGGATGGATATACAACAAAATGTCTGATGTAACCCTTGCACCGCTGCTCCTTTTCCTTACATGACCCCGAACTAGTGGTAGTACTTGTATTTGTAGTAGTTTATACTACTAATGCATGAATCAGACTGGCCCTTTGACTTTTCCAATCTCCAGCGAGAAGAATTTTCTTTTGCCATCGCAACTCCACAGCGAAAATGGCCTGCAGGGGCGCGGCGTAGAACATCAGGTAGCCGGCTCAAGCGGCTCAGATGGCAGCAGAGGCGGGGGGTGGCCCGGAGCAGAGGTGAACCGGCCGCGGGCATGGAGCAGGGCGGTTCACCACGTGCGGCGGCGCTCGACGCGTGGAAACCCGGAGGCACAGGGCGGCTCTCCGGCAGTGGCTCGACGCAGGGCGGTTTGGTGCGGCTCAACGCCTACTCCGGCAGTGAAGCGGAGGAGACCCAACGGCAGCTTAGGATTCAGGCGGGTCGACACCGTGGCGGCCGAGCGCGTGGTGGCGTAGAGCGGTGGGTTGAGGCGAGCGCGGCGACCGGCTTCGAAACGAGCGGTGGCTCCAGGCGACTTGCGGTGGCGGACCGACCCACAGGCGGGGCAGGTCCGTGGTGACCCGGCAGCTGCTCGAGCAGAGGTGAACCGGCGACGACGATTCGTGGAGGAGCGCGGCTGAAGTGGCTCAAGGTGCACAGCGACCGGTGGCTCTTGAATCTTGATATGGGGCTTGAGGCGAGCGACGCAGCAACCCGGCAGATTTTGGACGCGCCTGCGACCACAGCAGCAGAGGCGGGTTGACCCAGGATGAGGCCAAGGCGATGGTAAAAACCACGGCGGCGGTCGAAGTGAAAGACAACATCTTGACGCCGCGTTGCGACAGAACGTGTCGAGGGGGCGCAGGCAAGGCGAAGGCGACACACACTCGGAGCGGTGCTCGGAGGTGGCGACTTGGAGCTGCGGCAGAGGCGGTCAGTGACTTGGATGCGGCCGCGACAGAGGTGAGCCGATGGAGGCAAACATCTCGAAGGCGGTCGGCGGAGGTGACTTGAAGGCTGCGGAGGCAACTCATAATCGGGGCGACACCGGCGGTCCTCCGTGGTCCGGAGGCGAGGCACGGCGGCTCAACACTTAACACCACGGCGGAAGTGATTCGAGGTCGGGTCAACTTGGCCCGGACGAAGCGACTCCGATGCAGAGGTGTGGTCAGGCGATTTGAGGCGCTGGACCGTAACACACCGTGCGCGAGCCCCGCGGCGGCAACCTTGAAAATGACCGGCGGTTTGGTGACGGCGACTTAGCGCAAAGCCGCGGGGGAAAAGCGAAACGGGCAGTGACTCGGATCGGAGGCCCACGGGCGTGCAGACGGCGGTTTCGCAAGTCTGCAAGTACGGTGGCCCACAACGGCGGCTCGGAGAGAGGTTGGTGCAGCGCTTTAACCCGTGGCGGTTTAACCCGCGGCGGTTCACTGGCAAGGGCGGCTACGGCCGAGTTACACGGAGGCGGCGCCGCGATTTTTGACGGAGTGAGGCCATAGCGATGGTGACGGCCGCTGGCGGTTCAAGGACGAGGCGGGCGATTCGAAGCCAGGATGGCGGCTCAAGGCGTCATTGCCGTGACAGTGGAGAGGCGCCGGCGATGCAGCGGGATGAAGCTGGCGCTTTGGAAGTGTCAGACGGCTCGTCACCGCGGGCACGAACTCACGCGGTGGGGGAGTAGGACATAGCGACTCGGGGCGCGACCATGACTGGTCGGGGCCATGGTCTAGGGGCAAGGCGCACCGGCGGTTTGACAGAAGGTGGCACGGCGGAGGTGACTTTGGCGCGACGGGCGGCTCGTCGGAGTAGCGGCGTAGTAAAGCAGCAAACCAGCGGAGCATGACAGAACCAAACCGGAGTGGTAATCCGGCGCCGAGATTCCTGGGCGAGTCGAAGATGAAGCGGCGCTGGCGACTTATAGCAACGGGGTGACTCATACAGGGCTTCCTCGTCGTAGGGACAGAAACGCTCAGGCGGTATCGTGATGGCGTTCGTAGGCGCGAGGAACTGCGGCGGCGCAGGCGAGCTGAGGCAGCCAAAGACCCGAGGCCGCAGAGGTGACTCGATGATTTTGACACGGCTTGACACGAGGTCCATGCGGGGCGGCTCTCCAGCGGTGACTCGGACAGCTGTAGGGGCAGGGGCAGCCGCAGTTGGAGAAGAGCGACCCGCCATGAGAGAGGGTGCAGGCCGATCCAGCCTTGGAAGTGGCGATTTAACACACGATGCAGTGCGGAACAGCAACAGCTCCAGGAGGCAAGGTGTGTCGGCGACTCGCGGCCGAAGCAGAGCCGGCTCAACGCGCGAGCGGGTCAAAGTAGAACGGTCTCAAGGTAGTAGATCCACGGGGTTTCTGATGGTTTGACCATAGTCTTCGCATGGACAAACGATAACCGGTCTGTGATTGCTTCCTCGGCGACTTGTGGTGTTCTGGTTAATCTTGGCGATTCAAGGCAACGGTACGAATTAGAACCCTAATTTCCACCAATCATAAATCAAAGCCGATGAACTTGATGCTGCTGCAGATCTTTCCAACTGGTTTTTCTTTATCGGGAAAATTGTGAACTCCTCAATCCCTTGAAGAGATCCCTTCAAGAACTCAACACCACCGTGCGCAAGCCCCACGGTGGGCGCCAACTGTCGTGGAATTGTCACGGCAGATGTCCTAGTGTGAGGACTTAGTCGTGAGGCCAACGCATCTACGCGGTAGCTTGAAGGGGTTGATCGGAATCGAGAGACGCAACACGCAAGACAAAAAATTAGACAGCTTCGGGCCCCGGGAAATATCATCCGGTAACAACCCTACATGCTGTTTGAGGCTAGGTCTCATTATCATCATGAGGGAGTCGCCGTAAGCCGGCTCTCCCAGTTATGTCTAGCCCTAAGGTTATTCTCCCCCCCCCCCCTCTTGGGGTGCCCTGCCCCTCCTTATATAAGTTGAAGGGGCGGGTTACATGTAGAGTCCAACTCGGATTAAGACTTAAACTATTCTGACTTCTCTTCATGGGCTTCTTAACGTCTTGGGCTTCATAACGTCTCGAGCTTCATAACGTCTCGGGTTTACTAACCCCAGGCGACTCTATCTGTCGGGTTATGACTCCTGCCGGTTTATGATTGTCTGCCGGGTTATGACTCCTGCCGGTTTATGATTGTCTGTCGGGTTATGACTCCTGCCGGTTTATGATTGCCTGCCGGGTTATGACTCCTGCCGGTTTATGATCTCCTGCCGGGCTATCATCTGACTTAAGACCTGCCGGGTTATCATCTGACTTAACACCTACCGGGTTATCATCTGACTTAACATATCTGTCTTAACTGTCTGCCGGTTTACCAAGTCCCAGCCGGGTTATAACTCTGGCCGGGTCATACCGCGGGGTATATCCCCGACAGACCACGTCTTGAGAACTTCTAGAATTTCCTCACGAGCATTGCTAGCTCCTGGCTCAGTTCTTCAGGATCACTAAGGCTGCTACCAGAATCTTCACCTTCAGATTCCGACACTGCCTTGGCCTTCAGAGCACGTAATCTGCCATAGCTTGGTCCATAGAGATCTCTCTTCTCAGCAAACTGGAACTCATGAGTGTTTAGCCTCTCGAGGATATCAGCGGGATCAAGTGACTTGTAGTCTCCACGTTCTTGTATCATCAGTGTAAGAGTGTCAAATGAGGAATCAAGCGATCTCAGCAATTTCTTCACCACCTCATGGTCGGTGATGTCAGTGGCACCAAGTGCTTGAAGCTCATTTGAGATGTCAGTGAGCCGATCGAAGGTTTGCTGAACATTTTCATTGTTGAGTCTTTTGAAGCGGTCGAAGAGATTGGAAGAACGTCAACTCGAGAGTCATGCTATGTTGAGACTCTTTCATTGACCTTGGACAGCCTATCCTAGATAAGCTTTGCTGTCTCCAAAGCACTCACTCTGCCATACTGCCCTTTGCTCAGATGGCCACATATGATGTTCTTTGCTTGAGAGTCGAGTTGCTTGAATCTCTTCACGTCACCAGCGTTGATGGTAGGAGATAGAGGGAACATCATTTTCCACAACGTACCAGAGATCGTTGTCAATTGCCTCAAGATGCATTCGCATCTTATTCTTCCAGTAGGGATAGTCCGTCCCATCGAAGGTAGGACACCCAACAGAGACCTTGATCATACCTGCGGTCGACATAACTAAAACTCCAGGCGGTTAAACCAAAATCACATAGAACAAGGGAGTACCTTGCTCTGATACCAATTGAAAGTGTGTTAAGTCGACTAGAGGGGGGTGAATAGGCGATTTTTATGAATTCTTCACTGAGGAATTTCAGGGTGAGGAAATTCCTAAGCAAAGAACTACTAGGGATGGCAATGGGTAGGGTATGGGCGGGTACAACCTCCTTCTACCCAAACCCATACCCATAGAAACTTTCTATACCCACCCACTTCAATACCCATGGGCATAAATTGATACCCATGCCCATACCCATCGGGTATCCTGTACCCAATGGGTATCCATTGGGTACCATATATAGCATTTAAATTTTGATTTTTTTAGAGAAATGAGTCTGAAATTCAAGTGATATGGGTGGTCATTATGGCACCAACATAGTCTCCTCCGATGGGTGGCTTCTTGGAGGCATCAAGGGATTATGAGCAGCGCTTGGTGGAAGCACGACGTAGTGGGAATGAGCAGCTGGAATTGGGGGTCACTGGATCGAGAGTTTAGAGGAGTCCGATGGCAATGAGTCAAGATTTCATTGTTTCAAGAAGTTACATAGGATGTCAGAGGAGTGTCGAGTAGGCGATTGCAGGCCTATGACCTATGGCTGGTTTAGAGAATACAAGATTTAGGGTTGGGCCATAGGAGTTAGATGCTTACCCCACATGTCATAGGAATAATTTGGATTTATTAATTTCTTTCGGGTATCCATTGGGTTACCCATGGGCGCAATTGAATACCCATGCCCTACCCATAGATTTTGCGGGTATGGATACCCATTACCCGTGGGTACAATATCTTTCCAAGTCATGCCCATGCCCATTGTTTTCGGGTAGGGTACCCGCGGGTACCCATACCCATGGGCAAAACTGCCATCCCTAAGAACTATTAGCAGCGGAATAAGTACTCAGATGCAAGCATAACAGAACAGAAGCACAATCATCATGATGAAATGAAAACAAGCACAGAGTACAGAAAGCGTAAACACAAGATAAGCAGGCTGAAGACAAACTGACTGAAGAAATTGAACTGGAGAAATTGAGAAAGTCTTCAGTCAAAGTCTTCAAACAGTAAAGATCTAGTACACAACACAGTAATGAGGAAATGAAAGGGTTGAGGAAATAGAACCAGTTAGCTCGGTGAACACAATGAATTTGGTAGACCAGTTCCAACTGTTGTGACAGTTGTACGTCTGGTTGGAGTGGCTAGGTATTTAAACCTGAGGACACACAGTCCTCACCGTATTCTCCTTGAGCTAAGGTCACACAGACCTCGCCCAATCACTCGTGGTAAGTCTTCAGGTGACATCCAAACCTTCACAAACTCGGTCACTCGGCGATCCACAATTTCCTCTTGAATGCTCTAGACCATGACGCCTAACCGTCTGGAAGATGCACAGTTTTAAAAGGTAACAAGCGTCGGATCCACACAGGAACAATCTCTTCAGTGATGCTCAATCACTTTGGGTTTGTAGGTGTTTGGGTTTGGGTTTTCCTCACTTGATGATTTTCACTCAAAGTCCTCGGAGGATGGGATGCTCTCAATGACAAGTGTCAGTTTATCGTGGAGCAGCCAACCAGCTAGTGGTTGTAGGGGGGCGGCTATTTATAGCCTAGGGAGCAGCCTGACATGATAAGACATAAATGCCCTTCAATGATATGACCGTTAGGTGGATAAGATATTTTGGGACAGCTGGCGCGAGGCACAACAACGGTCGGAAATTTGACTATCAAATTCCTCAGGGCTATCACGTTCCTCACTTGTAGGCAATCCGCACTAGCGAATTCCTAACTCCTCAGTCAGAACAAATTCCTCAGAGACCAGAAGATCTTCGTCTCTGTCACTGAAGAAATTGACTGAACTGTATGAGATTTCCAATGGCTTTACTCAAAGGGATTGATAGGTGTAGGATTTTGAGTTAAGCATCACTTGGAAACTTTTCCTTAGTTTTTCCTCGACCCCCTTTAACAGTACGGTGTTTCCTATGACTCAAGAAAGAGAAAAGGAAACTACAAAAACAAAAGTCTTCGCACTTCAAATTCCTTGCACGAATATCAAGTCTTCAAGGTCACACCAATTTCTTCACTCAAAGTCTTCAGAAAGCCAAAGTCTTCAGTTGAAGACATTCATTTTTAGGGGTCGACTTTGTCTGTAAATATCAAACTCCTCATAGACTTATAGACATGTATACACTCATAAATGCATTAGTCTCTTAACCTATAAGTCTTCAATACACCAAAATCACTAAGGGGCACTAGATACACTTACATGGTGGATTCAACCCCCTCCCCCAAGGCAATGTTGGCATGATGCGTTATTAGTCAACCACACATAGCCAGAGGATCACTATGAAGGAAGAGACCTTAGTTTTCTTTTTGACTTTGGTTCTGACGGGACTTTCTACATCCTTTTCCGCTGACAATTTTCATGGTATCTATGGAATTGTGGTTTATAGATTGAGCCGAGAGAGTACTCCCTGGAAGGGGTCTAGAGGTAAATAACCGAAGCACACCTTTGGCGGTCAAGGAGGATCTCTTTCAATGTTAACACAAGTGAATGGACCGGTTGATCCGTGTAGACATGTTGATTCTTGCAACCAACTTAATTCAATTTCTATAGAAAAGCTATTTGCTACTCCTCCGTAATTTTGGTGACACGATACCTAAGAGCTCAGGGTAACTTTGCTAACCTCCGAGCCACCAAAGAGCTCACGGTAACTCTGGCGAAAGGCCTCCTTCTCCGACCAGCTGTCATGCCGAAATAAGGCCTTGTTTCCGTCTCCGAGGGTTACCATCATCATCGAAAGCATGAAGAAATAGATTATCAAGATCAGAGCAAGGGAGCTTGGATCTCGTCCACGGCCTTTCATGATCCGACCATTTGCAGCAAAAGCCCATAAAAGCCGGAGGGCACCACCGAGCCGCGTCAAGGTCGGTGATGCCTAAACCGCAAGGGATTGGGGACGGCGGTAGACTGTCTCCCAATCCACGAGAGAGTGACGTTGGTCGCCTTTCCAGATGGAACCATGGTTTTATAAGTATAGGTTGTGTTTTTCTATATGGTGTGGTATTTTTTAGGAAGATATGGTGTGATATTTTTTTTCAAGAGTACGCCATAGGCGTACCGCATTTTTATAGAAGAGAGAAACAATTTTTACAAGAATCGTGATGGATGCGAACATCGTCACGATTACACCAACTCCAACGGAGGAAGAAAAAAGCCTACTCTCTCACAAATCTAGCTAAAGCCACAACTCCTACTCCAGCAAGTTTCCATAACTTGATATCCTCAAAGATTCGATGCACTAGATTAGCCGGCGTTCTAATCTGGTCGACCCGATTGAACACCCTCGCGTTTCTTTACTTCCAAAGCTGCCAAGCTGTCGCAATGATGGAGTCGAGACCTCGCTTATCCAGCCCCTGTAAAGTGACCCGTGCCCTTCCCCACCGTTCCATGAAGGAGTCCTCATGGCTCGGGATGTGTAAATTGACTTGCAAGTACTCGAAACATCCGTGCCACACTTGCCTCGCAAAGACACGTTGTGCCAAGATATGATCCACGTTATTCTCCTCTTGGCAGCACGTGTAGCACGCCGAAAGAGCCTCCTGCAAACCGTGCCGCGCCCGCCGGGTGTGATATTTTGACACAAAGACTTGTTCTCTCTTCTACTTAGTATCTATCTATTGTCGACCACAAACAAGTCATTGTCCGTGTGTTAAAAAGGGCCGCCCTCGGGTCTCCATCGTCTGGCCTGGCTCACATAGCGTGGCGGTAGGTGCACGAGACCCGCCGCACCGGTACCGGCTTCCACACAAATACTACGGGCCTTCTCCTCGTGTCCACTCTTCTTCTCCCCTCCCCTGCCCCCTCTCGCCCCTTCTGGTGTTCTCCCCTCCCGGCCTCATCCGCCCTTCTCTTCTCCCCCCGTCGCGGTTTGCCCCGGCGGCGGCGACGCGGACCTGCTGGTGCTGGATCGGCTTCTTCTCTTTGCGGGTAAGGAACCCTATCCTATCCTATCCTATACCGATTGGGTTATCTGGGTGGATTCCCTTCTTCCTTTTGCTGTGTGGCGGCCGGCGACCCAAGCCTGAATCCCCGTCGAGGTAGTTGCCGATTCGTCTGTCTGCTGTGTGGTAGACTGGTTGGTGCTCTTGCCGATTTGTCTGGTCTGGCTAGCTTAGCTGCTTCTTCAGCGCGCGAGACCGATCTGAGGCGGCCCGGTAGCGCGGCCGCAGTGTATGAATTCGTCTAGATTTGTTTGTTCTATTCTAACGAGAGTTGGAGTATTAGAGTTCAGAGCAACAAGAATAGCTCGAAATTATATACTCTCCTGAGTCCAGTGTGCTGCCGACTTCTGTATGCTAATGTTTGGAATTTTGGACATGGCACCTGCTGGTCACTACTTTTCTCTTTGCCATGAAAGAATACTTGCAATTGCTCACAACATTTGTCCCAACCAACTAGACTGATATGTGCGTTCATACAGAAATTGCATTGTATATATAATTTTCTCTCCGGTGCAGCAAGATGACCATTCTGACGCCATTTGCAGGATTTATGTGCCAAGCTGCGTACTGTTCTGTTTTATTCCTCGGACCAAACTTGTTGAGCTGATTCCAGCAAGGAGGAATCTGCAAAGCAGCTTGGTGTTAAGCTTGCATCTTCCCTAAACAGCTCTAGATTAAATGGGAGAAGGTAACTGCTTTTCCAACCTTGTATCTGTCTTTTGAGTTGAACTTAAGTTTTCCTTTGCCGTTAGATCGCTTACGTTATGCAGGATCTTTTGAGTTCAAATTAAGATTTCCTTTGCCGCTAGATCGCTTACGTTATGCAGGAGAACAGAACCCTTAGTCTGTCATTCTAAAAGACAGTAATATCTATTACATGATGTTGACATACCGGTATTTAGCTTGATCATACCGGTCTTTAGCATAATAGTGTATAAACATCAGCGAGATATAACCTAATTATGATTCAGAGTTTACAGTTTTCCCTTGTTTATTAGGGCTTTAGCTTGATCATGATGTGCATTATTTGAGTTTTGTTTATACGGTTACTTCTTAATCTGAATCACACTTGGCATTGCACAGCAAGCTCGGATGATCTTTGCCATTGTCAAGGGTGTCTTGGCAAGTACACCCTACTCAGAGATGAAGAGAACCCACAGCTGGCAAAGTTTGAGAGACGCCTTCCTTGCTTTGGTTGCGGAATAGGATGGTCCTCGTAAGAATCCCTTACCATCCACGCAAACTTCAGTTCAGTTTTCAAATTCTGCATCTGGCAAATCAAACATGTTTCGGTTGCAGATTTCTTTTAGGTTTCTTGTGTCCATTGCTTTGGTACTATGCAACGACTCTTTACTGCTGCAAGTACTACAATAGGGATCCCCGAGAGCGCCCGGGTCTTGCTGCCTCTGCTATTGCGGTAGGTTGTCCTTCCACAGTAAATCCTGAGCATGTTGCTATAATTAATGTAACTTGAAAGAAAACAACTCATAGATGCAAAGTAGTGTAATAGATAAACCATATCTAAGGTACAGAAAGCAAAAGAGTTTTCCTGTACAAAGTCATTTCTTCATGCATGTAAACCATCATGCGACCTGATTAGAAGATGTGTTGATGGTTCTGTCACCATATTGATTCACAGATTGATTATTTTTGTAGTCAAGGTGTGTTTTAATCCCGTTTGCTCTATCCTTTTATATGAAAATGCACATATGTGAAAACGAACCCCATCTGTATATTTTCTATTTTCTATTTTTATGTGCCATTGTTTGCATGTGGAAACATCAAAGCTAGGTTTCAAACCAGTGTGCAGTCCTTTTAACAGTTTTTTACCTTGACAAACTTGTTCTTCGCAGCAAGTGTTGTTCCTAATGTTTCAGTTACTAAACAGTGGTCGTGCTGGCAACTCTTTACATCATTTGCACTTTTTCTTCTTCTGTCCTGATAAGCTTTCTGAAATAGTTCTGGTTACAGCAAGTTTTCTTCTGAATGTTTCAATTTTTTTGGTATGTGCAGGCGGCCATCTTCACTACCGCGGCAACTATTACCCTCTCCATCATTCTGATTATCTGGGCACAAAAGTGATTTCTGAGGCAGGGAGAACAGGCCTGGATGATTGGTTGTTTATCGGCAGATGAGGGATTCAGAAGGCAACTTGTAATGTTGAGGATAGCAGATCGTTTTAGTTCATCATGTAATCATAGTGCATATGCAAGTGTTTATCGAAGGGCTTCATCTATTGATTGTCGTCTCTCCCGAGTCAGTTATTCAATCTTTCTAAGAGGGTGGGAACAGTTGACTGTTTCTTCTGAAAAGCTTCCAATCCAGAGGCTACAGATCTAATTACATAAATTAGAGGAAAAATCCATACAGGTAGCCCATTCAGCAGGTAATTGCTGGGATTGAAACTGTAGTCATTACCAGCAACTCACCATGGGAGATACACTGATACACCTGGAAGTCATTATCCAGTATAGCACCGTCGTCTGAGCTTGTCGAATTCTTAAGAGGTTGAATTTCTGATACACCTATTTTAGTTGCGGGGTGCAGTGTTGTGTGGGTTTTTCATGGTAGTACCAAGTCAAATGAGGATCTAGATTGAGTGTTCATCTCGAGAGCGCGCGCTTCAGGGAGCCATTCCGTCTCTCCAGTTGATTCAAATGTTTGGCTATAGAGTTGGTTTATGACACAGACCTGTTCAAGGATGAATTTTCTGGTTACAGTTTCAAAGTAACCGGGATTTCATTTTCCAAAACACCTGGCACTATGTTATTCCAGAGAATCATCATACAAAGTTTGAGGGATGAGCTCGGGAGCAACACCATGGAAAACAGAAAAAAAGTAGAGAAGCTCACCAGCCCTAGCTAAAACATGCGACGCCTTATTCGTATCAGGTGGACATGGTTGAAATATGCAGACAAGAATGAATTCGCAAGCGCCTCAATGTCGAACATGATACAACATTCGCATTTGAACATATCTGATAAAGTGCTTAAATTAGTTTTATAGGTGATCCAAGGACTTTTCAGTAAATTGCTATGCTTATTTGAAAGCCACATAACATATTTAAAATGCCAAAAAATGCAACAAATATCAAGCTGCTTAGGCCTTGTACAGTGCTAGATGCTTAGGAAGGTGCTTAGAAAAATAAACTGGGTTTTTCTGAAGCACATGTGCCTATTTTTATAGAAGAGACGCTTAATTAAACGTCTACCCTGTACAAATAAGCACCGGTGCTTAAGAAAAGTCTGATTTATTTCTCTAAGCATCCCCTAAGCACCCTGCATTGTACAAGGCCTATGTATTTGCGGCAGTAACTTAGCACTGAATCGGACATGGATGCGCTAAGGGTTATGTATGCACCCTAACTCGGTGGTGCACAACTACGACGACGATTGTGGGGTTGATTGCCGCCGCTGACGGGCAAATCCAGCGAGCGCGGGTCATGGGAGCATGAGGATGATCGCTAGGGGCGCACGAGGCAGAGGCGTGATGGTGTCTCCGAGTTGTTTTTTTTGGCAAGAATTCCTAAAAAACGACTCAGATCCAAGATATAAATACTCACTTACTATTCGGACGCTCCGACTAAATTTCACTCGGACACTCTGGCTTGTATATTTTGCTCTGTGAAGAGTTGCTCGGTGGATCCGAGTGGAATTCGATCGACTGTTCGGAAGAACCAAAAGTAGATCCATTTGTCACATCGACAAGACCAAGAGAACTGTGTTTGGTGGTTTCGAGAAAAAGGTTTTAATAGGCACTCTTAAATCAAATCGAATGCTCTGAACGCTCATCGTCCGGAGGGATCGAAAGAAACTTGTTTCAAATTTTGTGATTAAGTAAGAAATAAAATTGAGATAAGAATTAAGATAGGTAGATAGGGAGGCTTCCTAGGAATTTTTGTAGCATCCAATTGGTCAAAATAACCAAATCAATCAAAGCTTCAAGATGGATGAACTGAAATTGATAAATATGCAAGACAACATGCTTCTAATCCTCTGAATATATGAAAGAAAAAAAAACTAGAACATGCGCAATCAATCTAGCATCTATCAAGGATAGGGGCAGTGGCTTAATCACCATGTATGTGTGTTGACCTAGGTGGTCTAATAGTGACACTGGATCACACGAGTCATACTCATCATTAAGCTCAAAAGGGTTACCTTTTTCGATTAAGCATCATTGTGGTCACATTGTTAGAGTAGTGGGCTTGTCCTTCATAATGCTCAAGAGTATCTCCCTCACACTCTGAATTTCTCGTAGCAATTGGCGGATTAACTCGGTATTTTCTCTACCTCGACCATAATATGCTTATTTTCAGGCCACCACGAACTTGTTCCTGCATCACTTTCTCTTGGACGAGATATGTCCCAATTGGATGGTATGTGCATACGAGGAGTATTTTCAACCCCATAAGTATGAACCAAAGTATGAAAATTGTTCCGATGTAACCCGTGTAAGGGTCTCCTTGGGGGAAGCTCTTCTTGCACTTCTTGGTTCCTTTGGTTATTCATTGACCTCATGGCTTGATGATTAGGCGTAGTGGATATGCCAGCCAGAGTACCCCTCTCAGAAGCCGGGGGTAAACCCAGAGCGAGTCTCCTTCATCTTCCTCCATGGTGGCCTCCTCAGTTTCCTCTCTCCTTAGTTCCATCTGCAGTAGCCAAGCATCATATCCCCCGTTGTTGGAAGTGGAAGAAGACATGATGCCTGGCTTAGGAAATCTGACAAAAAAACAACAGAAAACAAGAACAAAGGATACTTCTGCGATACGGTGGTCAAAACGTCCGAGAGTATACATAAAGAAATTTTATCTTGCGATACAAGTATTCCAGAAGAAAACGGAGTCAGGAAGGCTCACGAGGGCCCCACAAGCCACCAGGGCGTGCCCTGGGGGGTGGATGGGCGCGTCCTGGTGCCTTGTGGGCACCTGGGTGGCCCCCTCCGATGTTTCTTATTTTTTGTATTTTTTCTAATATTCCAAAAACTGACAGAATTATTTTTAGGAATTTTTTGAGTCAGTTTACTTACCGTATCACGTACCTCTTCCTTTTCAACGTTCTGGAGTATTCTGGAAGGTCTCTTTTATGTATTCCTCCGGTGCCATAGTTTGAATAATGTTAGTTTCAACATTAATAGGTGTACCTTGTTGGGGAACGTAGCAGAAATTCAAAATTTTCTACGCATCACCAAGATCAATCTATGGAGTTTACTAGCAACGAGAGGGAAGGAGTGCATCTACATACCCTTGTAGATCGCGAGCGGAAGCGTTCAAGAGAACGGGGTTGATGGAGTCGTACTCGTCGTGATCCAAATCACCGATGATCCTAGCGCCGAACGGACGACACCTCCGCGTTCAACACACGTACGGTTGGGAGAGACGTCTCCTCCTTCTTGATCCAGCAAGGGGGAAGGAGAAGTTGATGGAGATCCAGCAGCACGACGGCGTGGTGGTGGAAGCAGCGGGGATCTCGGCAGGGCTTCGCCAAGCTCAGCGAGAGGGAGAGGTGTTACGGGGAAGAGGGAGGCACCAGGGGCTTGGGTGTGCAGCCCTCCCTCCCCCCTTTATATAGGGGCCCTGGGGGGGCGCCGGCCCCTAGAGATCTAATCTCAAGGGGGGGCGGCGGCCAAGGGGGGGGGGACTTGCCCCCCAAGTCAGGTGGGGTGCCCCCACCCCCAGGGTTTCCAACCCTAGGCCCATGGGGGGCGCACCAGCCCACCAGGGGCTGGTTCCCTTCCCACTTCAGCCCATGGGGCCCTCCGGGATAGGTGGCCCCACCCGGTGGACCCCCGGGACCCTTCCGGTGGTCCCGGTACAATACCGGTGACCCCCGAAACTTTCCCGGTGGCCGAAACTGGACTTCCTATATACAAATCTTTACCTCCGGACCATTCCGGAACTCCTCGTGATGTCCGGGATCTCATCCGGGACTCCAAACAACTTTCGGGTTACCGCATACTAATATCTCTACAACCCTAGCGTCACCGAACCTTAAGTGTGTAGGCCCTACGGGTTCGAGAGACACGCAGACATGACCGAGACGACTCTCCGGTCAATGACCAACAGCGGGATCTGGATACCCATGTTGGCTCCCACATGCTCCTCGATGATCTCATCGGATGAACCACGATGTCAAGGATTCAATCAATCCCGTATACAATTCCCTTTGTCTATCGGTATGTTACTTGCCCGGGATTCGATCGTCGGTATCCCAATACCTCGTTCAATCTCGTTACCGACAAGTCACTTTACTCGTACCGTAATGCATGATCCCGTGACCAACCACTTGATCACATTGAGCTCATTATGATGATGCATTACCGAGTGGGCCCAGAGATACCTCTTCGTCATACGGAGTGACAAATCCCAATCTCGATTCGTGCCAACCCAACAGACACTTTCGGAGATACCTGTAGTGTACCTTTATAGCCACCCAGTTACGTTGTGACGTTTGGTACACCCAAAGCATTCCTACGGTATCCGGGAGTTCACAATCTCATGGTCTAAGGAAACGATACTTGACATTAGAAAAGCTCTTAGCAAACGAACTACACGATCTTGTGCTATGCTTAGGATTGGGTCTTGTCCATCACATCATTCTCCTAATGATGTGATCCCGTTATCAATGACATCCAATGTCCATGGTCAGGAAACCATAACCATCTATTGATGAACGAGCTAGTCAACTAGAGGCTTACTAGGGACATGTTGTGGTCTATGTATTCACACATGTATTACGGTTTCCAGTTAATACAGTTATAGCATGAACAATAGACAATTATCATGAACAAGGAAATACAATATTAACCATTTTATTATAGCCTCTAGGGCATATTTCCAACAGTCTCCCACTTGCACTAGAGTCAATAATCTAGTTCACATCACTATGTGATTGTAATGAATCCAACACTCATGGGTTTTATCATATCACGCTTGTGAGAGAGGTTATTAGTCAACGGATCTGAACCTTTCAGATCCGTGTGTGCTTTACAAATCTCTATGTCTTCTCCTAGACGCAGCTACCACACGCTATTTGGAGCTATTCCAAATAACTGCTCTACTATACGAATCCGGTTTACTACTCAGAGTCATCCGGATTGGTGTCAAAGTTTGCATCGACGTAACCCTTTACGACGAACTCTTTCACCACCTCCATAATCGAGAAAATTCCTTAGTCCACTAATTACTAAGGATAAGTTCGACCGCTGTCATGTGATCCATTCCTGGATCACTCTTGTACCCCTTGACTAATTCATGGCAAGGCACACTTCAGGTGCGGTACACAGCATAGCATACTATAGAGCCTACGTCTTAAGAATAGGGGACGACCTTCGTCCTTTCTCTCTCTTCTGCCGTGGTCAGGTCTTGAGTCTTACTCAATACTCACACCTTGTAACACAGCCAAGAACTCCTTCTTTGCGGATCTATTTTGAACTCCTTCAAAAACTTGTCACGGTATGTATTCATTTGAAAGTACTATTAAGCGTTTTTTGATCTATCCTTATAGATCTTGATGCTCAATGTTCAAGTAGCTTAATCCAGGTTTTCCATTGAAAAACACTTTTCAAATAACCCTGGATGCTTTCCAGAAATTCTACATCATTTCTGATCAACAATATGTCAACAACATATACTCATCAGAAATTCTACAGTGCTCCCACTCACTTCTTTGGAAATACAAGTTTCTCATAAACTTTGTATAAACCCAAAATCTTTGATCATCTCATCAAAGCGTACATTCCAACTCCGAGATGCTTACTCCAATCCTTAGAAGGATTGCTGGAGCTTTGCATACTTGTTAGCATATTTCAGGATTGACAAAACCTTCTGGTTGTATCACATACAACCTTTCCTCAAGAAAATCGTCGAGGAAACAATGTTTTGACATCCTATCTGCAAGATTTCATAAATAATGTAGTAACTGCTAATATAATTCCAACAAACTCTTAGCATCGCTACGAGTGAGAAAGTCTCATCGCAGTCAACTCCTTGAACTTGCCGGAAAACATCTTAACGACAAGTCGAGCTTTCTTAATGGTGACACTTACCATCATTGTCTGTCTTCCTTTTAAAATCCATCTGCACCCAATAGCCTTACGACCATCAAGTAGTTCTTCCAAAGTCTATACTTTGTTTTATACATGGATCCTCTCTCGGATTTTATGGCCTCGAGCCATTCGTCGGAATCCGGGCCCACCATCGCTTCTCCATAGCTCGTAGGTTCATTGTTGTCTAGCAACATGACTTCCAAGACAGGATTACGTACCACTCTGAAGTAGCATGCATCCTTGTCGTCCTACGAGGTTTGGTAGTGACTTGATCCGAAGTTTCATGATCACTATCATAAGCTTCCACTTTAATTGATGTAGGTGCCACATGAACAACTTCCTGTGCCCTGCTACACACTAGTTGAAGTCATGGTTCAATAACCTCATCAAGTCTCCACCATCCTCCCACTCAATTCTTTCGAGAGAAACTTTTCCTCGAGAAAGGACCCGTTTCTACAAACAATCACTTTTGCTTCCAGATCTGAAATAGGAGGAATACCCAACTATTTTTGGGTATTCTATGAAGATGCATTTATCCGCTTTGGGTTCGAGCTTATCAGCCTGAAACTTTTCCACATAAGCGTCGCAGCCCCAAACTATTAAGAAACGACAGCTTAGGTTTCTCTAAACCATAGTTCATACGGTGTCGTCTCAACGGAATTGCGTGGTGCCCTATTTAAAGTGAATGCGGTTGTCTCTAATGCCTAACCCATAAACGATAGTGGTAATTTGATAAGAGACATCATGGTATGCACCATATCCAATAGGGTGTAGTTATGATGTTCGGACACACCATCACACTATGGTGTTCCAGGCGGTATTAGTCGTGAAACAATTTCCACAATTTCTTAATTGTGTGCCAAACTCGTAACTCAGATATTCATCTCTATGATCATATCACAGACATTTTATCCTCTTGTCACGATGATCTTCAACTTCACTCTGAAATTACTTGATCCTTTCAATAATTCAGACTTGTGTTTCATCAAGTAAATATACTCAGCATCTACTCAAATCATCTGTGAAGCAAGAACATAACGATATCCACTGCATGCCTCAGCACTCATTGGACTGCACACATTAAAATGTATTACTTCCAACAAGTTGCTTTCTTGTTCCATCTTACTGAAAACGAGGCCTTTCAGTCATCTTGCCCATGTGGTATGATTTGCATGTCTCAAGTGATTCAAAATCAAGTGAGTCCAAACGATCCATCTGTATGGACTTTCTTCATGCATATATACTAATAGACATGGTTCGCATGTCTCAATCTTTTCAAAAACGAGTGAGTCCAAAGATCCATCAACATGGAGCTTCTTCATGCGTTTTATCCCAATATGACTCAAATAGCAGTGCCATGAGTATGTGGTACTATCATTACTATCTTATATCTTTTGGCATGAACATGTGTATCACTACGATCGAGATTCAATAAACCATTTATTTTAGGTGCAAGACCATTGAAGGTATTATTCAAATAAAAAGAGTAACCATTATTCTCCTTAAATGAATAACCGTATTGCGATAAACATAATCCAATCATGTCTATGCTCAACGCAAAAATCAAATAACAATTATTTAGGTTTAACACCAATCTCGATGGTAGAGGGAGCATGCGATGCTTGATCACATCAACCTTGGAAACACTTCCAACACATATCGTCATCTCACTCTTAGCTAGTCTCCGTTTATTCCGCAGCTTTTATTTCGAGTTACTAACACTTATCAACCGAACCGGTATCTAATACCCTGGTGCTACTAGGAGTACTAGTAAAGTACACATTAATATAATATATATCCAATATACTTCTGTCGACCTTGCCTACCTTCTCATCTACCAAATATCTAGGGTAGTTCCGCTTCAGTGACCGTTCCCCTCATTACAGAAGCACTTAGTCTCGGGTTTGGGTTCAACCTTGGGTTTCTTCACTAGAGCAGCAACTGATTTGTCGTTTCATGAAGTATCCCTTCTTTCCCTTCCCCTTCTTGAAACTAGTGGTTTTACTAACCATTAACAATTGATGCTCCTACTTGATTCCTACTTTCGCGGTGTCAAACATCGCGAGTTGCTCAAGGATCATCATGTCTATCCCTGATATGTTATAGTTCATCACGAAGCTCCAGTAGCTTGGTGGCAGTGACTATGGAGAACCATCACTATCTCATCTGGAAGATTAACTCCCACTCAATTCAAGCGATTGTAGTACTCAGACAATCTGAGCACATGCTCAACGATTGAGCTTTTCTCCCTTAGTTTGCAGGCTTAAGAAACTGGTCAGAGGTCTCATACCTCTTGACGTGGGCACGAGCCTAAAATCCCAATTTCAGCTCTTGGAACATCTCATATGTTCCGCAACGTTTCAAAATGTCTTCGGTGCCTCAATTCTAAACCGTTCAACATTACACACTGAACTATCACGTAGTCATCAAAACGTGTATGTCAAATGTTCGCAACATCCACAAACGACGCTCGAGGTTCAGCACACCGAGCGGTGCATTAAGGACATAAGCCTTCTGTGCAGCAATGAGGAAAATCCTCAGTTTACGGACCCAGTCCGCATAATTGCTACTATCAACTTTCAACTAAATTTTCTCTAGGAACATATCTTAAACAGTAGAACTAAAGCATAAGCTACGGCATAATTTGCAAAGACCTTTTGACTATGTTCATGATAATTAAGTTCATCTAATTATTTAATGAACTCCCACTCAGATAGACATCCCTCTAGTCATCTAAGTGATACATGATCCGAGTCAACTAGGCCGTGTCCGATCATCACGTGAGACGGACTAGTCATCATCGGTGAACATCTCCATGTTGATCGTATCTACTACACGACTCATGTTCGACCTTTCGGTCTCTTGTGTTCCGAGGCCATGTCTGTACATGCTAGGCTCGTCAAGTCAACCTAAGTGTTTCGCATGTGTAAATCTGGCTTACACCCGTTGTATGCGAACGTTAGAATCTATCACACCCGATCATCACGTGGTGCTTCGAAACAACGAACCTTCGCAACGGTGCACAGTTAGGGGGAACACGTCTCTTGAAATTTTAGTGAGGGATCATCTTATTTATGCTACCGTCGTTCTAAGCAAATAAGATGTAAACATGACAAACATCACATGCAAATCTTAAAGTGACATGATATGGCCAATATCATCTTGCGCCTTTGATCTCCATCTTCGAGGCGCGGCATGATCACCTTCGTCACCGGCATGACACCATGATCTTCATCATCGTGTCTTCATGGAGTTGTCTCGCCAACTATTACTTCTACTACTATGGCTAACGGTTAGCAATAAAGTAAAGTAATTACATGGCGTTTTCATTGACACGCAGGTCATACAATAAATTAAGACAACTCCTATGGCTCCTGCCGGTTGTCATACTCATCGACATGCAAGTCATGATTCCTATTACAAGAACATGATCAATCTCATACATCACATATATAATTCATCACATCCTTTTCGCCATATCACATCACATAGCATACCCTGCAAAAACAAGTTAGACGTCCTCTAATTGTTGTTGCATGTTTTACGTGGCTGCTATGGGTTTCTAGCAAGAACGTTTCTTACCTACGCAAAAGCCACAACGGTGATATGCCAATTGCTATTTACCCTTCATAAGGACCCTCTTCATCGAATCCGATCCGACTAAAGTGGGAGAGACAGACACCCGCTAGCCACCTTATGCATCAAGTGCATGTCAGTCGGTGGAACCTGTCTCACGTAAGAGTACGTGTAAGGTCGGTCCGGGCCGCTTCATCCCACAATGCCGCCGAATCAAGATAAGACTAGTAACGGCAAGCAAATTGAACAAATCATCGCCCACAACTACTTTGTGTTCTACTCGTGCATAGAATCTACGCATAGACCTAGCTCATGATGCCACTGTTGGGGAACGTAGCAGAAATTCAAAATTTTCTACGCATCACCAAGACCAATCTATGGAGTTTACTAGCAACGAGAGGGAAGGAGTGCATCTACATACCCTTGTAGATCGCGAGCGGAAGCGTTCAAGAGAACGGGGTTGATGGAGTCGTACTCGTCGTGATCCAAATCACCGATGATCCTAGCGCC
This sequence comes from Aegilops tauschii subsp. strangulata, assembly GCF_002575655.3. Classification (NCBI taxonomy): domain Eukaryota; kingdom Viridiplantae; phylum Streptophyta; class Magnoliopsida; order Poales; family Poaceae; genus Aegilops; species Aegilops tauschii. The sequence continues at coordinate 72,637,653 of NC_053037.3, forward strand.
GAACGGACGGCACCTCCGCGTTCAACACACGTACGGTTGGGAGAGACGTCCCCTCCTTCTTGATCCAGCAAGGGGGAAGGAGAAGTTGATGGAGATCCAGCAGCATGACGGCGTGGTGGTGGAAGCAGCGGGGATCTCGGCAGGGCTTCGCCAAGCTCAGCGAGAGGGAGGCGCCAGGGGCTTGGGTGCGCAGCCCTCCCTCCCCCCTTTATATAGGGGCCCTGGGGGGCGCCGGCCCCTAGAGATATAATCTCAAGGGGGGGGGGGGGGGGGGCGGCCAAGCGGGGAGGGGGGGGACTTGCCCCCCAAGTCAGGTGGGGCGCCCCCCACCCCCAGGGTTTCCAACCCTAGGCGCAGGGGAGGCCCATGGGGGGCGCACCAGCCCACCAGGGGCTGGTTCCCTTCTCACTTCAGCCCATCGGGCCCTCCGGGATAGGTGGCCCCACCCGGTGGACCCCCGGGACCCTTCCGGTGGTCCCGGTACAATACCGGTGACCCCCGAAACTTTCCCGGTGGCCGAAAATGGACTTCCTATATACAAATCTTTACCTCCGGACCATTCCGGAACTCCTCGTGATGTCCGAGATCTCATCCGGGACTCCGAACAACTTTCGGGTTACCGCATACTAATATCTCTACAACCCTAGCGTCACCGAACCTTAAGTGTGTAGACCCTACGGGTTCGGGAGACACGCAGACATGACCGAGACGACTCTCCGGTCAATAACCAACAGCGGGATCTGGATACCCATGTTGGCTCCCACATGCTCCTCGATGATCTCATCGGATGAACCACGATGTCGAGGATTCAATCAATCCCGTATACAATTCCCATTGTCTATCGGTATGTTACTTGCCCGAGATTCGATCGTCGGTATCCCAATACCTCGTTCAATCTCGTTACCGACAAGTCACTTTACTCGCCCGTAATGCATGATCCCGTGACCAACCACTTGGTCACATTGAGCTCATTATGATGATGCATTACCGAGTGGGCCCAGAGATACCTCTTCGTCATACGGAGTGACAAATCCCAATCTCGATTCGTGCCAACCCAACAGACACTTTCGGAGATACATGTAGTGTACCTTTATAGCCACCCAGTTACGTTGTGACATTTGGTACACCCAAAGCATTCCTACGGTATCCGGGAGTTGCGCAATCTCATGGTCTAAGGAAACGATACTTGACATTAGAAAAGCTCTTAGCAAACGAACTACACGATCTTGTGCTATGCTTAGGATGGAGTCTTGTCCATCACATCATTCTCCTAATGATGTGATCCCGTTATCAATGACATCCAATGTCCATGGTCAGGAAACCATAACCATCTATTGATCAACGAGCTAGTCAACTAGAGGCTTACTAGGGACATGTTGTGGTCTATGTATTCACACATGTATTATGGTTTCTAGTTAATACAATTATAGCATGAACAATAGACAATTACCATGAACAAGGAAATACAATAATAACCATTTTATTATAGCCTTTAGGGCATATTTCCAACATACCTAAGATATAATGCTTAATTCTTTGCCCATTGACCACCCTCGGAATATTGCCTTCGGCGTTATTAATCTTAATGGCTCCAGAACGATAAACTTCCTCAATGATATATGGTCCTTCCCATTTAGAGAGAAGTTTTCCTGCAAAAAATCTAAAATGAGAGTTGTACAATAGAACATACCCACCCACTTTGAATTCCCGCTTTTGGATTATTTTGTCATGCCATCTTTTAACTTTTTCTTTAAACAATTTTGCATTTTCACAAGCTTGGGTTCTCCATTCATTTAACAAGCTAATATCAAGTAACCTCTTTTCTCCGGCAATTTTAAAATCATAATTGAGTTCTTTAATTGCCCAATATGCTTTATGCTCTTACTCAAGAGGTAAATGGCATGATTTTCCATAAACCATTTTATATGGAGACATACCCATAGGATTTATATAAGCATTTCTATAGGCCCATAATGCATCATCTAATTTCTTAGACCAATTCTTCCGAGATCTATTGACGGTCTTTTGCAAAATTAACTTTATTTCCCTATTGCTCACTTCAACTTGACCACTAGACCAAGGGTGATAGGGAGATACAATTCTATGGTTGACATCATATTTAGCAAGCAGTTTACGGAAAGCGCCATGAATGAAATGTGAATCTCCATCAGTCATTAAATATCTAGGGACTCCAAACCTCCGGAAAATAACTTCTTTAAGCATTTTAAAAGAAGTGTTATGATCAACACTACTAGTTGGAATAGCTTCTACCCACTTAGTAATATAATCAACAACAACAACTAAAATATGTGTATACCCATTGGAGGAAGGAAAATCTCCCATATAATCAAATCCCCAAACTTCAATTGGTTCAATAATAAGTGAATAATTCATGGGCATTTCCTAGCGTCTACCAATATTACCAACTCTTTGACATTTATCACAAGATAAGACAAACTTACGAGCATCCTTGAAAAGAGTAGGCCAATAAAACCAGATTGTAATACTCTGTGTGCAGTTCTGTCTCCCACATGGTGTCCTTCATAAGCTTCACAATGACACTTCCGTATGATTTATTCCTATTCATGCTCAGGTATACAACGTCTAATAATACCATCTACCCCTTCTTCATAAAGATGTGGGTCATCCCAAAATTAAAGTCTTGAATCAAAGAAGAACTTTTTCTTTTATCGATATGTGAAACTAGGTGGTATGCATTTAGCAATAATATAATTAGCATAATCTGCATACCAAGGAGTATTGCGAGAAGCCTTTATGACAGCTAGTTTCTCATAGTCCTAGAACAACACGAACAACATAGTCACTAGCATCACACATAATTGCAAAAGGCAAGTTTCAATCAGGTGGTTGAACAATAGGTGCAGAGGTCAAGGCTTTCTTAAGTGTTTCAAAGGTTTCTACACAATCATCATAAAAAACAAAAGAGGCATCTTTTTGGAATGGATTAGTAAGAGGCCTAGAAATTTTAGAAAAGTCTTTAATAAACCTCCTATAGAAACCAGCATAGCCAAAGAAACTTCTTATACCTTTAATATCTTTAGGACATGGCATTTTCTCAATTGCATCAACTTTAGCTTTGTCTACTTCAATACCTCGTTCAGAAATTTTATGCCCCAAGACAATGCCTTCATTTACCATAAAGTAGCACTTCTCCCAATTCAATACAAGGTTATGCTTGTTATTTATGTAAATAATTTTTCTAATATTGTAATGACATTACTTACTATCTAGTATATGTTTTATGTAGTTCTCCATGGAATCCACTTAATTGCTGCACTATCATTCCATCCAGTTCTTGAAGTGAGAACCCCATTTTGCATGCAATTCAGGTGGTCACCACGGCACTAGCATCCAATTCAGGCGGTGACCATGCCCTTTTTACATGCAATTCAGGTGGTCACCACGACACTGGGATCCGATTTGAGGCTGTGACCACGCCAATGGCATGCAACTCAGGCGGTCAGCACGGGACTGGTATCCAATTTCAGACGGTGACCACGCCATTGGCATCCAACTCAGGTGGTCACCACAACAATGGCATCCGATTTGAAGTGGTGATCATGGCCATGCCATGGCACCCTAGAGTAATAGTAGCACACGACTACAAACGGAAGACATGCCATAATTATGGTTGATGACCCACAAGTATAGGGGATCAATCGTAGTCATTTCGATAAGTAAGAGTGTCGAACCCAACGACGAGCAGAAGGAAATGACAAGCGGTTTTCAACAAGGTATTTTCTGCAGGCACTGAAATTGTCGGTAATAGATAGTTTGATAGCAAGATAGTTTGTAACAAGTGAAAAGTAGCAATAGTAACTAAGGTACAGCAAGGTAGCTCAATCCTTTTTGTTGCAAAGGACAGGCCGGAACGATCTCTTATAATAAGCAAAACATTCTTGAGGACACACAGGGATTTCATCTAGTCACTCTCAACATGTTTGTTTGATTCCCATTTGCTACTTTGATAATTTGATATGTGGGTGGACCGGTGCTTGGGCGCTTTTCTTACTTGAACAAGCTTTCCGCTTATGATTAACCCCTCCCGGAAGCATCCGCAACTATGAAAGAAGAATTAAGATGAATCTAACCATAGCATTAAACATATGAATGCAAATCAGCCCCTTACGGAATATCGCATAAACTAGGGTTTAAACTTCTGTCACTCTAGCAACCCATTATCCAATTACTACTCCACAATACATTCCCTTAGGCTCAAAGATGATGAAGTGTCATGTAGTCGATGCACCACTAAGGGAATCACAACATACACATCATCAAAATATCGAACGAATACCAAATTCACATGATTACTTATGACAAGACTTCCCCCATGTCCTCAAGAACAAAAGCAACTACCCACAAATCATATTCATATTCAAGATCAGAGGGGCATTAAATAGCATAATGGATCTGAACATATAATCTTCCACAAGATAAACCAACTAGCATCAACTACAAGATGTAATCAACACTACTAGCCACCCACAGGTACCAATCTGAGGATTTGGTACAAAGATTGAACACAAGAGATGAACTAGGGTTTGAGATGAGATAGTGCTGGTGAAGATATTGATGAAGATTGATCCTCCCATGATGAGAGGGTTGTTGGTGATGACGATGGCTTCTATTTCCCCCTCCCGGAGGGAAATATCCCCGGCAGAATCGCCCCGCCGGATAGCAAAAGTGCTCCTGCCCAAGTTCCGCCTCGAGACGACGGCGTTCCGTCTCGAAAGTCCTCTCCTTATTTTTTTTGTAGGGCAAAAATTGGCTTATATACCAGAAGATGGGCACCAGAGGCTGGCTAGGGGCCCCACAAGCCACCAGGGTGTGCCCTGGGGAGGGGGGCGCCCTGGTGCCTTCTGGGCACCTGGGTGCCCCCCTCTGGTACTTTTTTTCTTCAATATTTTTTATTTATTTTAAAAATAAATCTCCGTAAAATTTCAGCTCATTTCGAGACGTGCAGAATAGTTATAGAGCAGCAACAAATTAGTGACCGGACTTCATTACCAATCGAACGTACGCGTTTCTTCTAATCCGACGGTCATCGACTAGTCTGATAGTTGCAAACTATCAGTAGTCTGATGCCTAGCGATGAAAGTGGTCATTTTTATGCTTGGTAATAATGTTATGAGGTAATGGAAAACCCAAAGTGGGGTGACGCGGTAGTTCCCTTCCTAACCGCACATAGTGATAGCATGGTATTGAGAAAGAAAATCCACAATTGGTCAACGAGATGAGTCAAGTCCTTTTGTTATTATCAAAGAAAACAAAGAGCAAACAAGATGCATGCGGTGGGGGTGAGGCGACGTGAGGCGACTTTTCACTGCTGATGACATCAACCTGAATGACTCCACCTAGTAAAAGACATACTGTTGCATCGCTCTCCGTAGTTGCAGTTGCAGGCTTCCAGCACGAACATGCTAGAGGAGAGGACGACGGCCCGGGAAGGATGCGCAGGTCACCAGATCTTTCGGGGTTTCTCGAAACATCCTCCTCGCTTTTCGGGAGCTGCACGTTCTTGGTCTGGTAAAAAATCAGCAAAAAGAGAGATGGCCGCCCGACACGATGCAATTCGTACATGCGATGCAGACAAAAGCAAAATGTTGGGGTTGATATTTCGACGGCGACTGGTTTGCTTAGACCAAATCATGACTGACGGCCATGGCATGGCACACCGCACACCTGGCCTCCAGGACAATCAACAAGGACACGTCGCTTGGCCTCTCTGCATCTGCCAAACCGCACTTGTGTTAGAGAACGTCTGAGGACAACGAGATGATTAACAAGTTAAACGAGTCGAGCCAACTTTATACAACTTGACACTAGTAAATAACATGACATGTATGAATTAAAAAAAATTTTGCGCAGATTTACTACTCATAGATGTCATGAATTAAATCTTTTTTACGAAAATATCAAATTTACTACCGCTGTAAAATTCACCGAAAGTACAAAGGGAAACACTTGCCTTCACCCGACTGATTTTTCTGTGCGCGTCCACCACCTCCATGGTCGTCCGATTTGTTGTTGATTGGACGGTCAAGAACCACCCTCACCTACTTAGTGTTCTTGTGTAAGACAATATGTTTGGGGGGAACCGGCACAACCCTCTAGAGGTGGCCTATCACATATATATAATGTGTGGGGTACAACATTACAATATACACGTATAAATACAGATGCTATACAGTCTAACACCCTCCCTCAATTTTAGCCACTTCCTAAAGAATCTAGAAGGGTAAGATTGCGCCGGCAGGCCTCAAACTGTGGTAGAGGCAACGACTTGGTGAAGATGTCTGCAAGTTGATCTTTGAAAGAGATGAACCTGATTTGTAGTTGCTTCTGAGAGACACGTTCCCGCACAAAGTGATAGTCAACTTCAATGTGTTTCGTTCGGGCATGGAATACCGGATTTTCAGAGATGTATGTAGCACCGATGTTATCACACCAAAGGACAGGAGACTGTGATTGGGATATACCCAATTCCTGAAGCAAAGACTGTACCCAGATAATTTCCACATTAGCATTGGCCACAGCCTTATACTCAGCTTCAGTACTGCTACGTGAGATAGTAGCCTGTTTCCGAGCACTCCAGGCGATCAAATTAGTGCCAAAGAACACAACATAGTCCCCCGTAGATCGCCTGTCATCCGGACTGCCAGCCCAGTCCGCGTCAGAATATGCCAAGAGAGAGCCAGAGGAGGTCGGTCGAATATGCAAGCCATGAGACACAGTGAATCGAATGTAGCGCAAGATGCGCTTACCAGCAGACCAATGAATGGCGCGGGGTGACTGCAGATACTGGCAAACTTGTTTGACAGCAAAAGAAATATCCGGTCTCGTGATCGTCAAGTACTGAAGACCACCAAAAATACTCCTATACTCCGTCGCATCAGCAGAGGACAGAAGCTCACCATCAACAGCAGTGATCTTGACAGTGGTAGACATCGGTGTAGTTGTCGGTTTGCAGTTAAGCATCCCTGCCCGCTGCAACAAATCCAAGGAGTACTTCTTCTGCGTCATAACAAGTCCATCAGCCCGAGAAGTAACCTCCACACCAAGAAAGTAGTGAAGCTTCCCAAGATCCTTGATCGCAAAGTCAGCACCAAGAGAGCGAACAAGAGCAGTAGCAGCCGACTGAGAGGGGCTGACAAGAATAATATCATCCACATAGACCAACAAGTAGATAGTAACCTCAGGCTTCTGTAGAAGAAACAGTGATGAGTCAGCAGTCGATGATGCAAAACCATGAGCACGAAGGGCCATTGCAAGACGGGCATGCCACACACGGGGAGCTTGCTTCAGACCATAGAGTGCCTTGGACAGACGACAGAGATGATCAGGACGATCTGGATCAGAAAAACCAGGAGGCTGGCGCATATAAACCTCCTCCTCCAACACATCGTGGAGAAAGGCATTCTGTACATCAAGCTGACGAAGAAACCAACCTCGAGTAACAGCGAGAGAGAGAAGAAGCCAGATGGTAGTAGGCTTAACCACTGGACTGAAGGTGTCTTCATAGTCAAGACCATAGCACTGTCGAAAACCTCGAGCAACAAGACGTGCCTTGTAGCGCTTAATGGACCCATCAGAATGATTCTTCACTTTGAAAACCCACTTGGAGTCAATGACGTTAACCCGCGATGGTGGAGGAACAAGAGTCCATGTCTTATTATGAAGAAGAGCTTGATACTCATGCTCCATGGCCTCTCTCCAATGAGGAATGCGCATAGCAGCTTGATACGTACACGGCTCAGAGGAGGGATCCGCAAGCGCAGCAGTCATGCACGCGGCCAACCAAGCAACAGTACCATCATGACGCTGCTTAGGCTGAAAATGCCACTGCGGCTGTGTGTATGTGGACGTAGAGCAGCAGCAGGGGCCATCGAAGTCGAGGACGACGACGGAGATGTGTCAGCCAGCAGTGGACTGGGCGAAGGCGACAGAGACGCCCCGGTCAGCGCGGGACCAGGTGACGACGTGGAGGAGCCGATGCCAGGCGGCACCGGGCTGCATGGCGCGGAAACCAGCCCGGGAGAGGCCGGCCCAGGCGACAGCGGCCCAGACGTCGTGGGCGAGATGTGGGCGGGCGAAGCCGGCCCAGACGCCGTTGGCGTGACGGGCGTCGCGGGCCGAGCGCGCGGCAATGCCGGCCCAGAGGCCAGGGGCGATGAAGCGGGCGACGGCACCGGGGCATCGACCGGTCGTGCATGGGCATGGGAACCGAGGCCATGCAGGGGCGCATATGATCGACGTGCACAGCTGGTGGTGCCGACGAAGAAGGCGATGGCGCCTCTAAAATTTCCAAACAAGCCCCACATCCAATGCATGCACCATGATTAGGCAACAATATAGGAGAATATGCAACATCATCAAATTGGTCAGAGGCAATGGAGGATGAATGCATGGATGGTGGTTCGGCGGTGGACACAGGAAGTTTGGCAAAGGGAAAAACATGCTCATCAAACATGACATCCCGAGATATATAGACATGATTAGTGGGAACATGAAGACATTTGTATCCTTTATGAAGAGAGCTATAGCCAAGAAAGACACACTTTTTGGATCGAAACTCGAGCTTGCGCTTGTTATATGGACGAAGATGCGGCCAGCAAGCACACCCAAAAACCTTGAAAAAGGTGTAGTCAGGTTGTTCATTAAGAAGAACTTCAATGGGAGTCTTCATGTTCAAAACACGAGTGGTAGTACGGTTTATGAGAAAACATGCAGTGGTGAAAGCATCACTCCAAAAACGAAAAGGAACCAATGCATGGGCTAAAAGAGTAAGACCAATTTCAACAATGTGACGATGCTTACGTTCTACTGAACCATTCTGCTGATGTGTATGTGGACATGCTAAACGATGAGCGATCCCAAGCGACTGAAAGAAGGAGTTGAGGTTGCGATACTCGCCCCCCAGTCCGACTGAACATGAACAATTTTGTGCTTGAGAAGGCGTTCAACATGTTTTTGAAACTGAACAAAGATATCGGACACATCAGATTTACGCTTAATAAGATAAAGCCAGGTAAAGCGACTGTAAGCATCAACGAAACTGATATAATAATTGTGACCACTGACAGAAGACTGAGCAGGACCTCATACATCTGAAAACACAAGTTCTAAAGGATGTTTCACCTCACGACTAGACTCCGAAAAAGGAAGTTGATGACTCTTCCCCTGCTGACAAGCATCACACACTGCTACATCTTTATTACTAGACATGCTAGGAAGCTCATGGTGACGCAAAACATGACGAACGATAGGTGTGGCTGGGTGACCAAGACGAGCATGCCACTGTGACGGAGATACCTGAACTCCACTGAAAACACGAGCGACGCCAGGATGCTCCAGATGATAGAGGCCCTGGCACAGACGCCCGCTAAGAAGAATGTCCCTCGTGCCCCGATCCTTAATAAAAAGATCAAAAGGATGAAATTCACAAAGCACATTATTATCACGTGTGAGTTTAGGAACTGAAAGAAGATTATGTGTCACAAATGGAACTCTAAGAACATTGCGAAGCTGAAGACTCCTATTTGCATGTCTAGTGAGAAGAGATGCTTAATCAATATGAGAGATGTGCATACCTGCTCCATTGACGGTGTGGATCTTGTCGGAGCCATGATAGGGTTCACGAGTATGAAGCTTCCCCATCTCGCTCGTCAGATGCTCCGTTGCCCTAGAGTCCATGTACCAGTGGGGATCGATGGAGTAGGACTGAGTGTGCCCTTGTTGCTTCGGTGGTGCCGGACGATCAGCCATGGCAACCTGACGCGCAAAGTTGTGGGTGTCCTTACCATCATTGCTGAGGCCAAGAAAACTCCGCTGGAAGCGTTTATGACACTTAGAGGCCCAGTGCCCCTCAAAGCCACAAAGCTCACACACACACACACCGACCACCAGCCACTGGTAGGGTTGCGGACGGGGGGGGGGGGAGCCGAGGGTGATGAGGACGATGCAGGGGGCGGCGCCTTAGACGAGTTGCGGCCACCCTTGGTGGCGGCGTTCGCGGAGAGGGGGCCGTGGCTGCCCTTGGAGCGGCGAGCCTCGACACGCTGTTCGGTGAGGAGGAGGCAAGAGTAGACCTCATGTGCCATCATGGGAGTCGAGTTGCCCCGCTCATTGATGATCTCAACCAAAGCATCATACTCCTCGTCAAGCCCGTTGACGATGAAGGAGTTGAACTCCGAGTCGGTGAGTGCTACCTCTTGAGCACTGCGTTGGTTTTCCCTTAAAGAGGAAAGGGTAATGCAGTAAAGTAGCGTAAGTATTTCCCTCAGTTTTTGAGAACCAAGGTATCAATCCAGTAGGAGATCACGCTCAAGTCCCACGCACCTACACAAAAAAATAAGAACCTCGCAACCAACGCGATAAAGGGGTTGTCAATCCCTTCACAGTCACTTACGAGAGTGAGATCTGATAGATATGATAAGATAATATTTTTGGTATTTTTTATGATAAAGAGAAATAAAGATGCAAAGTAAAATAAACGGCAATAAAAATAGCTAAGTGTTGGAAGATTAATAAGATGGAAAATAGACCCGGGGGCCATAGGTTTCACAAGTGGCTTCTCTCAAGAGCATAAGTATTACGGTGGGTAAACGAATTACTGTCGAGCAATTGATAGAATTGAGCATAGTTATGAGAGTATCTAGGTATGATTATGTATATAGGCATCACGTCCGCGACAAGTAGACCGAAATGATTCTGCATCTACTACTATTACTCCACACATCGACCGCCATCCAGCATGCATCTAGAGTATTAAGTTCATAAGAACAGAGTAATGCTTTCAGTAAGATGACATGATGTAGAGGGATAAACTCATGCAATATGATATAAACCCCATCTTTTTATCCTCGATGGCAACAATACGATACGTGTCGTTTCCCTTTCTGTCACTGGGATCGAGCACCGCAAGATTGAACCCAAAGCTAAGCACTTCTCCCATTGCAAGAAAGATCAATCTAGTAGGCCAAACCAAACTGATAATTCGAAGAGACTTGCAAAGATAACTAATCACACATAAAAGAATTCAGAGGAGATTCAAATATTGTTCATAGATAATCTTGATCATAAACCCACAATTCATCGGATCTCGACAAACACACCGCAAAAGAAGATTACATCGAATAGACCTCCAAGAAGATCGAGAAGAACTTTGTATTGAGATCCAAAGAGAGAGAAGAAGCCATCTAGCTAATAACTATGGACCCGAAGGTCTGAGGTAAACTACTCACACATCATCGGAGAGGCTATGGTGTTGATGTAGAAGCCCTCCGTGATCAATGCCCCCTCCGGCGGAGCGCCGGAAAAGGCCCCAAGATGGGATCTCACGGGTACGGAAGGTTGTGGCGGTGGAAATAGGGTTTTGGCTCCTCTTTCTGATGTTTTGGGGGTACGTAGGTATATATAGGAGGAAGAAGTACGTCGGTGGAGCAATGTGGGCCCCACAAGGGTGGAGGGCGCGCTTGGGGGGGGGGGTAGGCGCGCCCCCTGCCTCGTGCTCTCCTCGTTGATTGCTTTACGTGGACTCCAAGTCCTCTGGATCACGTTTGTTCCGAAAATCACGGTCCTGAAGGTTTCATTCCGTTTGGACTCCGTTTGATATTCCTTTTCTATGAAACACTAAAATAGGCAAAACAATAATTTGGGCTGGGCCTTCGGTTAATAGGTTAGTCCCAAAAATAATATAAAAGTGTATAATAAAACCCATTAAACATCCAAAACAGAATATAATATAGCATGGAACAATAAAAAATTATAGATACGTTGGAGACGTATCAAGCATCCCCAAGCTTAATTCCTGCTCGTCCTCGAGTAGGTAAATGATAAAAACAGAATTTTTGATGTGGAATGCTACTTAGCATAATTTTCAATGTAATTCTCTTAATTGTGGTATGAATATTCAGATCCGAAAGAATCAAGACAAAAGTTTAATATTGACATAAAAATAATAATACTTCAAGCATACTAACTAAGCAATTATGTCTTCTCAAAATAACATGGCCAAAGAAAGTTATCCCTACAAAATCATATAGTCTGGCTATGCTCTATCTTCATCACACAAAGTATTTAATCATGCACAACCCCGATGACAAGCCAAGCAATTGTTTCATACTTTTGGTGTTCTCAAACTTTTTCAATCTTCACGCAATACATGAGCGTGAGCCATGGACATAGCACTTTATGTGGAATAGAATGGTGGTTGTGGAGAAGACAAAAAGGAGAAGATAGTCTCACATCAACTAGGCGTATCAACGGGCTATGGAGATGCCCATCAATAGATATCAATGTGAATGAGTAGGGATTGCCATGCAACGGATGCACTAGAGCTATAAGTATATGAAAGCTCAACAAAAGAAACTAAGTGGGTGTGCATCCAACTCGCTTGCTCACGAAGACCTAGGGCATTTTGAGGAAGCCCATCATTGGAATATACAAGCCAAGTTCTATACTGAAAAATTCCCACTAGTATATGAAAGTGATATCATAGGAGACTCTCTATCATGAGGATTATGGTGCTATTTTGAAGCACAAGTGTGGTAAAAGGATAGTAGCATTGTCCCTTCTCTCTTTTTCTCTCATTTTTCCTTTTTTTTCTTTGGGCCTTTTTTGGCCTTTTTTTATTTTTTATTTTTTGTCCGGAGTCTCATCCCGACTTGTGGGGGAATCATAGTCTCCATCATCCTTTCCTCACTTGGGACAATGCTCTAATAATGATGATCATCACACTTTTATTTACTTTACAACTCACGGATTACAACTCAATACTTAGAACAAATATGACTCTATGTGGATGCCTTCGGCGGTGTACCGGGATATGCAATGAATCAAGAGTGACATGTATGAAAGAATTATGAACGGTGGCTTTGCCACAAATACGATGTCAACTACATGATCATGCAAAGCAATTATGACAATGATGAAGTGTGTCATAGTAAACGGAACGGTGGTAAGTTGCATGGCAATATATCTCGGAATGGCTATGGAAATGCCATGATAGGTAGGTATGGTGGCTGTTTTGAGGAAGCTATATGGTGGGTGTATGATACCGGCAAAATGTGTGCGATATTAGAGAGGCTAGCAATGGTGGAAGGAAGAGAGTGCGTATAATCCCTGAACTCAACATTAGTCATAAATAACTTATATACTTGTTGCGAAAATCTACAAGTTATCAAAGCAAAGTATTACGTGGATGCTCCTAGGGGGGTAGATTGGTAGGAAAAGACCATCGCTCGTCCCCGACCGCCACTCATAAGGAGGACAATCAATAAATAAATCATGCTCCGACTTCATCACATAACGGTTCACCATACGTACATGCTACGGGAATCACAAACTTTAACACAAGTATTTCTCAAATTCACAACTACTCAACTAGCATGACTCTAATATCACCATCTTCATATCTCAAAATAATTATCAAGCATCAAACTTCTCATAGTATTCAACACACTCATAAGATTTTTTTTACTAATCTTGGATGCCTATCATAATTAAAGCAAATTACCATGCTGTTTTGTAGGACTCTCAAAATAATATAAGTGAAGCATGAGAGAACAATAGTTTCTATAAAACAAATCCACCACCGTGCTCTAAAAGATATAAGTGAAGCACTAGAGCAAAAACTATATAGCTCAAAAGATATAAGTGAAGCACATAGAGTATTCTAATAAATTCCGAATCATGTGTGTCTCTCTTAAAAGGTGTGCACAGCAAGGATGATTGTGGCAAACTAAAAAGCAAAGACTCAAATCATACAAGATGCTCCAAGCAAAACACATATCATGTGGTGAATAAAAATATAGCTCCAAGTAAAGTTACCGATGGACGAAGACGAAAGAGGGGATGCCTTCCGGGGCATCCCCAAGCTTTGGCTTTTTGGTGTCCTTAGATTATCTTGGGGTGCCATGGGCATCCCCAAGCTTAGGCTCCTGCCACTCCTTGTTCCATAATCCATCAAATCTTTTACCCAAAACTTGAAAACTTCACAACACAAAACTTAACAGAAAATCTCGTGAGCTCCGTTAGCGAAAGAAAACAAAACACCACTTCAAGGTACTGTATTGAACTCATTCTTTATTTATATTGGTGTTAAACCTACTGTATTCCAACTTCTGTATGGTTGATAAACTCTTCTACTAGCCATAGACTCATCAAAATAAGCAAACAACACACGAAAAACAGAATTTGTCAAAAACAGAACAGTCTGTAGTCATCTGTAACTAACGCAAACTTCTGGAACTCAGAAAAATCTACCAAAATAGGACGACCTAGACAATTTGTTTATTGATCTACTGCAATTGGAATCAGTATTTTATCACGTTCTGGTGATTTTTAAGAATTGTTTTCGTGAACAGAAAGTTTCTGGAATTTTCAGCAAGATCAAATAACTATCATCCAAGAAGATCCTATAGGTTTAACTTGGCACAAACACTAATTAGAACATAAAAACAAATCTAACCAGACGCTAGATCAAATATTTATTCCTAAACAGAAGCGAAAAGCAAAAAAACTAAAAATAAAATTGGGTTGCCTCCCAACAAGCGCTATCATTTAACGTCCCTAGCTAGGCATAAAAGCAAGGATAGATCTAGGTATTGCCATCTTTGGTGGGCAATCCATAAGTAGCTCTTGTAATAGATTCATAAGGTAATTTTATTTTATTTCTAGGGAAGTGTTCCATGCCTTTCCTTAACGAAAATTGGAATATAATATTCTCTTCCTTCGTATCAATAATTGCACCAATCGTTTTAAGGAAAGGTCTACCAAGAATAATAGGACATGAAGGATTGCAATCTATATCAAGAAAAATGAAATCTACGGGCACATAGTTCCTATTTGCAACAACAAAAACATCATTAATTCTTCCCATAGGTTTCTTAATAGTGGAATCCGCAAGGTGCAAGTTTAAAGAACAATCATCAAATTCACGAAAACCTAGCAAATCACACAAAGTTTTTGGAATCGTGGAAACACTAGCACCCAAATCACACAAAGCATAGCATTCATAATCTTTAATTTTAATTTTAATAGTAGATTCCCACTCATCATAAAGTTTTCTAGGGATAGAAACTTCCAACTCAAGTTTTTCTTCATAAGATTGCATCAAAGCATCAACGATATGTTTAGTAAAAGCTTTATTTTGGCTATAAGCATGAGGAGAATTTAGCACGGATTGCAACAAGGAAATACAATCTATCAAAGAGCAATTATCATGATTAAATTCCTTGAAGTCCAAAATAGTGGGTTCATTAATATCTAAAGTTTTGATCTCTTCAATCCCACTTTTAACAATTTTCGCATCAAGATCTAAAAACTCCGAATGTTTGGGACGCCTTCTAGGTAAAGGTAACTCATCTCCAGCGCCATCATTATCAAGATTCATATTGCAAAACAAAGATTTAATAGGATACACATCAATAACTTTTAGATCTTCATCTTTATTTTCATAGAAACTAGAAGAACACGCTTTCACAAAGCAATCTTTTTTAGCACGCATCCTAGCGGTTCTTTCTTTGCACTCATCAATGGAAATTCTCATGGCTTTGAGAGACTCATTGATATCATGCTTAGGTGGAATAGATCTAAGTTTGAAAGAATCAACATCAAGAGAAATTCTATCAACGTTCCTAGCCAATCCATCAACCTTAAGCAATTTTTATTTAAGCAAAGCATTGAAATTCTTTTGCGAATTCATAAACTCCTTAACACTAGTCTCAAATTCAGAGGGCATCTTATTAAAATTTCCATAAGAATTGTTGTAGGAATTACCATAATTATTAGAGGAATTACTAGGAAACGGCCTAGGATTAAAGTTTCCTCTATACGTGTTGTTGCCAAAATTATTCCTACCAACAAAATTCACATCCATAGATTCATTATTATTCTCAATCAAAGTATACAAAGGCATATCATTAGGATCAGAAGAAACACTTTTAGTAGCAAATAATTTCATAAGTTCATCCATCTTTCCACTCAAAACATTAATTTCTTCTATCGCATGCATATTAGTAGATCTTTCGGTGTGCCATTGAGAATAATTAACCATAATATTATCTAGGAGTTTGGTAGCTTCTCCTAAAGTGATTTCTATAAAATTGCCTCCCGCGGCCGAATCTAAAAGATTTATAGAAGCAAAATTTAATCCGGCATAATTTTTTTGTATAATCATCCAAAGATTCAAACCATGTGTAGGGCAATTACGTATCATTAATTTCATCCTCTCCCAAGCTTGTGCAACATGTTCATGATCAAGTTGCTTAAAATTCATGATATCGTTTCCAAGAGAGATGATTTTTGCGGGAGGAAAATACTTAGAGATAAAAGCATCTTTGCACTTATTCCATGAATCAATACTATTTTTAGGCAAAGACGAAAACCAAGCTTTAGCACGATCTCTAAGCGAAAAAGAAAATAGCTTCAATTTAACAATATCATTGTCCACATCTTTCTTCTTTTGCATATCACACAAATCAACGAAGCTATTCAGATGGGTAGCGGCATCTTCACTAGGAAGGCCGGCGAATTGATCTTTCATGACAAGATTCAACAAAGCAACATTAATTTCACAAGATTCAACATCGGTAAGGAGCAATCGGAGTGCTAAGAAAATCATTGTTGTTGGTATTGGTAAAATCACACAATTTAGTATTGTCTTGAGCCATGGTGACAAGCAAGCAATCCAACACACGAGCAAACAATAAGCAAGCGAAAAAAGGGCGAACGGAAAAGAGAGGGCGAATGAAACGGCAAGGATGAAGTGGGGGAGAGGAAAACGAGAGGCAAATGGCAAATAAGGTAATGCGAGGGATAAGAGTTTGTGATGGGTACTTGGTATGTCTTGACTTGTGCGTAGACTCCCCGGCAACGGCGCCAGAAATCCTTCTTGCTACCTCTTGAGCACTGCGTTGGTTTTCTCTTGAAGAGGAAAGGGTGATGCAGTAAAGTAGCGTAAGTATTTCCCTCAGTTTTTGAGAATCAAGGTATCAATCCAGTAGGAGATCACGCTCAAGTCCCACGCACCTACACAAACAAATAAGAACCTCACAACCAACGCGATAAAGGGGTTGTCAATCCCTTCACGGTCACTTACGAGAGTGAGATCTGGTAGATATGATAAGATAATATTTTTGGTATTTTTATGATAAAGAGAAATAAAGATGCAAAGTAAAATAAACGGCAATAAAAATAGCTAAGTGTTGGAAGATTAATATGATGGGAAATAGACCCGGGGGCCATAGGTTTCACTAGTGGCTTCTCTCAAGAGCATAAGTATTACGGTGGGTAAACGAATTATTGTCGAGCAATTGATAGAATTGAGCATAGTTATGAGAATATCTAGGTATGATCATGTATATAGGCATCACGTCTGCGACAAGTAGACCGAAACGATTCTGCATCTACTACTATTACTCCACACATCGACCGCTATCCAGCATGCATCTAGAGTGTTAAGTTCATAAGAACAGAGTAATGCTTTAAGTAAGATGACATGATGTAGAGGGATAAACTCATGCAATATGATATAAACCCCATCTTTTTATCCTCGATGGCAACAATACGATACGTGTCGTTTCCCTTTCTGTCACTGGGATCGAGCACCGCAAGATTGAACCCAAAGCTAAGCACTTCTCCCATTGCAAGAAAGATCAATCTAGTAGGCCAAACCAAACTGATAATTCGAAGAGACTTGCAAAGATAACCAATCATACATAAAAGAATCCAGAGGAGATTCAAATATTGTTCATAGCTAATCTTGATCATAAACCCACAATTCATCGGATCTCGACAAACACACCGCAAAAGAAGATTACATCGAATAGATCTCCAAGAAGATCGAGGAGAACTTTGTATTGAGATCCAAAGAGAGAGAAGAAGCCATCTAGCTAATAACTATGGACCCGAAGGTCTGAGGTAAACTACTCACACATCATCGGAGAAGCTATGGTGTTGATGTAGAAGCCCTCCGTGATCAATGCCCCCTCCGGCGGAGCGCCGGAAAAGGCTCCAAGATGGGATCTCACGGGTACAGAAGGTTGCGGCAGTGGAAGTAGGGTTTTGGCTCCTCTTTCTGATGTTTTGGGGGTACGTAGGTATATATAGGAGGAAGAAGTACGTCGGTGGAGCAACATGGGCCCCACGAGGGTGGAGGGCGCGCCTGGGGGGGAGGTAGGCGCGCCCCCTGCCTCGTGCTCTCCTCGTTGATTGCTTTACGTGGACTGCAAGTCCTCTGGATCACGTTTGTTCCAAAAATCACATTCCCGAAGGTTTTATTCCGTTTGGACTCCGTTTGATATTACTTTTCTGCGAAACACTGAATAGGCAAAAAACAACAATTTGGGCTGGGCCTCCGGTTAATAGGTTAGTCCCAAAAATAATATAAAAGTGTATAATAAAGCCCATTAAACATCCAAAACAGAATATAATATAGCATGGAACAATAAAAAATTATAGATACGTTGGAGACGTATCAGTGAGCGGCTGTCCAATGGAGGCCAACGTGTCAGCAAGGCCTTGACCTTGTTGTAGAACTCCGTGGCCGTGGAGTCGAGATTTTCACACTCGCCAAGCTGACGACGAAGCGCGGAGACACGAGCCTGTGACTGCGCCGCAAACGAGCGCTCGAGGATAGTCCATGCCTCGTGAGATGTCTTGGCAAAGACGACAAGCACAGCGATAGCCGAAGTAAGCGACCCCTGGATGGAGGAGAGGTTCGCCTGGTCCTGCCCTTTCCAAACATGGTCTGCCGGATTATAGACCGGACTGTGCACGCTGTCCACCAGCGCGGGGGACAAGGGAGAGAGCCGTCGACGTAGCCAAGCAGATAATGGCTCCCAAGGAGCGGAAGGACCTGCGCACACCAGAAGATGTAGTTGTCCGACGACAACTTGATGGTGATGAGATGGCCGAAGTGAAACGGCGGCGGCAGCAGCGATCCCACCGAGTAGACTGCCTGAGGTGAGCACACCGTAGAGGCAGCCAGCGGCACCGTGGATGCGGCCAGGGGTGCGGACGTCGCGGGGGCAGGTGGCGCCGCTGCCGAGGCCGACGCTGCAAGACCCGCCATCAAGGCCGACGCGGGCGCCGCCAGCGGAAGAGGTGGAACAGCAAGGGCTGCGGGAAAAGCGGACGAGGCGGCGGCGGTGTGCACCGCGAGCACCTGCCCGGGCGACGAAGCAGCCGGAGGAGTCACGAAGAAGGAGCCCACGCTCCTTGTCCCGAGCGGGGACTGCACCGCGGCGGCATCTAGCGGGCGGGACAGGAGGGCCGCGAGGGAGGCCGGCAGGAAGCCGGCGTTGGTGGATCCGGAGGTGGCGGCGCACGACATGGCGGCGGCGGCGCGATCGGGAGTGAGGCGGCGGCGGTGGCGGTGGTGTCGGGTGTTTAGGGTTTAGGCGGAAGCATATGTGACCTAGTCTGATACCATGTAAGACAATAGGTTTGGGGGGAACCGGCACAACCCTGTAGGGGTGGCCTATCACATATATATAATGAGTGGGATACAACGTTACAATATACACGTATAAATACAGAAGCTACACAGTCTAACATCTTGCAACTCTATTCCTATTTCAAAAGCTTTTCTGCAACTCAGCACCTGTTGCAGACAGACTACATAGCCAAGTAGAAATCCAGTATCCCTTTTTCCATCCCTGTAGGCTAGGGAGTGTAGCGGTGCCGCCGGCGGCGTGCCACTGCCATGGAGGATGCGGTCCCAACGGCCGAGCTCCGCCATCTGTAGGTCGTCTTTACCGAGCACATCCATGCTTGCTCTATGCCGCCAAATGCCTCCCCGTCGATCGGATCGACGGATCCGACACGCCACAGCACCGCGAGGTACGTCCATGTCCACCCCGCGCTCGGCCCTGCATTATTGTGCGCAACATCACCTCCGAGACAAGTTTCGGCAATAACGACGTCGTTGCGGAACGGCGACAATGAACAACGACTGTGCTAGTGCGCGATGTGGCTGGACATGCTTTTGCAATTTTTGCAACAAGAGTCTTATTGCAGAAAATTAGAGAAGAGGTTCTGCAACAGGGGTCTGGTTGCAGAAAATTAGAGAAGGAAAGGTTTTACAACAAGGGTCTTGTTGGGGTGCTTTGTATCACTGTTCGGTTGCAATATAAATCAGAGGTCCTTTCTAAAAAAAGGTCTTGTTGCAGAAAATTAGAGAAGAAGAGGTTCTGCAACAAGGGTCTTGTTGCAGAAAATTAGAGAAGGAAAGGTTTCACAACAAGGGTCTTGTTGGGGTGCTTTGTATCACTATTCGGTTGCAATATAAATCAAAGGTCCTTTCGCAAGAAAAAAGGATCTTGTTGCAGAAATTAAAGAAGAGGAGTTTTTGCAACAAGAGCATTGGTGCACAGATCGGGGGACATAACCTCTTTTCACGAAAAAAGTCACTTATAACAAGAAATATATAAATATTACAACTTAAAATAGAATGAAACGAGCGTGAGCTTAACAACTAATTCGTTGTCGTCTTTTGGAAAATACGCCATGGAAAGGTGTATCGATTTGATAGAAGAAAGGCAAGACAGTCAACGTCGTCAAGAGACATACAACGCAAGATTAGGCATTTGCCATGCCAGTACAATCTAGATCTACTCCGTCTACCATGTGCCGTCTGGAAGTAAACCTAGTGAATCAATCCCCTCGCAGAAGGCCGGCAAGCCACCACTGCCCACCTTTCTGAAGGACAAAGATCCAGTGCAAGTCACGCCGTAACTGGCGGGCGGGCAGCCGTTGGATGCAGGGGGGTTCAGATTGAATACTGTAACGCGAACACTATGGATGGTACTGTAGACTGGGGTACTGTGGATGGCCTACTGTAGACGAGTCACCGTAACTCGGGGGTGCTGTTCACACAGATCTGTCCGTTGATCCTTGATCGGACGGTGTGAAGAGGGGAGCCAATCACTGGATCTCAATCCCTTCCTGAAGCACCGCGCTGGCAATGGCACCAAAGTAGGCTTGCACATTGTCAAAGATCACATCTAACGGGTTGTCTGGCTCGTCTAATGCGGAAACTTAATGACTTAAAACTTTTAACTCGACTCATTATGACTCGAGTTTGAGCCGATTACCGAGCTATTAGTTTAAACTACGATTTGAAGTTGTATTTCTACCACTAGTATAAACCATTGTTTGCGCGCTAGATATAGAACATGAATATTTGCACATTCTTTTTATTTTGACAAAATTGCAGTGCGCTTGCTTTTAAAGGTTGTGTGGAGATTTGGATTCTACTAAGAAACAAAACGTTGGAAGTTCACACACACTCCAGAAAAGGATGGATTCACGTGCCGAACACAGCCCCGCGGTGTTCAAATCAAATCCCAGTGTTATTGCTACCGCAGTATCCATCCGCGTGCTCCTTCCACCGACGAGGTCCATCGCATCATCGACCTGCGCGGTCACATGCTCATGGGGATGACTCGACCGTCCGATCCCCGCGTCCTCTTGCTCAACTTGATCTGTCACCAAAACAGCAACTTGAACCCTTTCAAAAAGAAAACAGCTTTAACCCTTTGATCAAAAGGAAAAGCAGCAACTTGAACCATCAGCAGACAAGGGGCTAGCAAAGGACGATGCGAATCTACAGCAGGCCGGAAAGGCCCGACTCGATCGGTCGGACGTTTCCGCCGATTCGAACGGACCAGCCCCAGCCACGCAACTTCCAGAGAGAGACGTGTCGCGTATCTTCTCTCCTATACTTAGCCGTGCTGTACCTCATCAGCTTGACACGCTAGCTAGCTGCAAAGTTAGCTAGTCCACTGTACACTTGACCTGGTTGGCCCTGACAAGCAGTGAATCAATCACAGCACAGCACAGGTGTTACCTGTTGCGGCCGTGGAAGGGTCACAACGCCAAAGGCTCACGTGCATGATGGCCGCATCGGTCGTGTGGTTGGAAAGCAACGAGGCGCAATCACGGGACGATCACGGCCACACGTCCCCCAGATAATGCGAATCCAGCAGACTCGAACAAGTGAAAAAAAAAGAGACAGACTGAGACGGTACTAAGATACACAAATCAATCATGCAGTGACAATCAATCAGCACACAATCATGGCCGCCTAGCTAGAGGAAAGTCCGGCGGAGTGCAATTATTGGCTGCCACGCCAAGCCGACGTGTTACCCTGTTGCTTGTCCTCTCTGCACATGTACGTACCGTCCGTCGTCACCCTCCTATTCGTCGCCTGATTAATCTAGGCACTCCAGTAATTGATCATCAATCAGCAATGAGCGAACCAATCCATAGTTGGATGGTCAGAGGAACAGCGATATCCCTAGTCTATCAGGGTTCAAATCCTGGTGCTTGCATTATTTTTGAATTTATTTCAGAATTTTTGACGATGCGTTTTTTGTGAAGGAGACCGAAACCGATCGGGGCGGTGCCTTATCGAAGAGTCTAACTTTCTAATGCGAATAAAACAACAATATAAAAATATTACTCCTATACGTACTAAATCAACGACAATTATATGGATTAAAGGAAGTATATTTTTTTTTCTGAAGATGATTTCCCATGAGGAGCTCGACAACAAGGAGATCGACCGCCGCCACTGCCATCCCTTTTCTCGACGGTGAGAGGAATCGACCGATCAGCGGCGGATTAATCAACTATCTATAACTTTCTAATGCGAATACGAAGGTAATTAAAATGTATTTTACGTCTAACCTATAACAGTTGTCACCGATTTAATATTACTCCCTCCGTTTGTACATGTAAGACGTTTTGGCAGTTTAAAACAAGACTGCCAAAACGTCTGATATTCCGGAACAGGAAGAGTACATAATTTTCTAATTATACTTTGTGGGTCAAAAATATAATAGCACACGCATTTTATATGCCTACTGAAGTACTGATCGGATTGGTCGATCGATCGTCCATAGCCTCTACGGACTACGTACATGCGCAGGTAAAAACAAAACAGCATTCAATCAGTCAACACCGGCGCCTAGCTATGAGCCTCGGAAATGCAATAGCGGCCTACTGTTTGCTTGTGTGCCTTCCACCGTAAGAGTCCGTTGTTCATCCGTGGAATCTGGACATTCATCTCGTAGTCACTTGCGCCACCAAAGAATGGCTACGACCGGAGTGCGTACAAATTACTGGTCTGGTGGACAACCGTAGCCTGCGCAGCCGCCACCTACCTAGGCCGATTAGGTTTCTCCTGCCGCCACTCCTTCTCCACCGGTTCATCGTCACCTTCCTCTTCTTCTGTCGGCTCCGTTGGTGGGAGAGTGCGGGTAACAGCATGGTTAATAACCAACAGCCGACTATATGGAGTGACCATGTTATATATTGTCGACCTAATAGCTCATAAATATACGAGTATAATAGTCATGGTTTATCTTTTTATCTCACAAAGTGTGTTAGAGCATGTGGTACAACCGGCTGTCATTCTTCAGTTTGCTTCTTTTCTCTCACCTCTATTATTTTCCCTTCAACTAGGCAAAAATTTGATGTGACATCTTTTATAGTCCGTCTATATCATTCTATTATACTTGTTCTAAGCACCAATCCATCAGTGGAGTATTATTTTTGTACTTTTGTTTTGTGGAAATATCAATTTTGTCCCTCAAGTATAGTTAGGGAATCTCCAATGGACTTTCAAACCTCCCGTGTATGTCCGGATCACTTTTGCCACCCAACCGAGTCCTTAAAGTGTCTACGGACCAGTCCGAAATCTGGTATATTGGAAGCGAATTTGTGGCTAGTTTACGAGCGTCCGAACATCATCAACAAAAGCAACCGCGTGGCCATCCTCTCGTTCTCTCTCCCCTCTCTCCTCCCAACCGCACATATCCAACCAAAAGCAATCACATGGATGATCCCCCTCTCGCTCTCCTCCCAACCGGACAAATGAGGATTATTAGTGAATAAGCGTTTGATGGCTCCCTCTCGTACCATCGTTGGTGGACTGGTCTCCACCGGTCCATAAACGGATACAGTGTCTGATTTATGGGGTCAGAGTCGGAGATGCCCTTACATCCTATATGAAAAAATAGTAAATAAAGAAAAGGTAAAGAAATGGGAAATAAAATTGACCTTCGATTCTACTCATAGTAAAAGTTTTGCCAAGAAAAAACTCCTGTCGACTACAAGGCAAGAACATAAAATTTTGAGGACAGAAAATGTGAATAGTAGCTTGTATGTAGTGTTGATTTTGTTTTTCTCACCTAGAATACCACGAAAGTCATTCCTTAGCGATTTTTTAATGCAAATACTAGCAGATGGTCACATTTGTATCTCAAAAAGTTTAATAAATTTTGATTTTTTTTGGAGTTACTATTTTTCCCATATATGGTGCACCTACACCCGAGAGACGAAGGTGCTTGTCCCTTATTTTCTGGCTTTCGGTCTGGGTCTTCGTTGTCCGCCGCTTTCTGCGATGGTGATGGCAACGCTTAATAACGACTCTTTCGAATTCTTCTACTGCTCTGATGACACATGAGATGCTGGAACCCGTGAGATCGCATGAACATATATGTCACTAATCCCTGTCGCTTCTACCGGTGGTGGTGGCTGTGCGCAATAAGTTCTCCTCCGGCTTCAGTGGTGCACGCACCATTGATCTAGTGACGAGATCGGGTGAACATGTTTTCCTTTCCCTCAGTGGCCAACACATTGATGCGTGTGTTAGAATTAATGGGCTAGGCCCATAGCAATTTCTGAAATCTCAAAACCCATGTGTAAAATGGCAAGTGGTGGTGCTAAGTTTAGTCCCACCCCGGAAGTTGAAGAAGAGTTGGACCTCTTTATATAGTGGGTTCTCTCCACCACTCTAAGTGGTGTGTGAGAAGAGAAAGGGAAAACCACACGCGCGCTCGCTCGCCTCGCCGGGCCGTGGCGAGGCGAGGCGTGGCGTGGCGTGGCGTGGCGTGGCCCGTCTCCTTGCAGGAGCGCAGCTTCCTTTTGCCGTTTTATTTTTATGTCTTGGCAGACAAGTTTTTGATTTCTTGTCCGGTAAGTATATGAATTAGAAACCGAGTCGGTTGGGATTGTGATCGCGACACAATACCGCCTCTGGTCCTAATATATATACAGCTACCGGCTGCGGCCAGAGACACACCGAAAACACCTAGGGTTTTGCCTCATCTCACAACTTGCGCCGCCATCGTAGTCTACTCCATCCCAAACGCCGGCGTGCATCGGCGCGTGGGAGAGCAGGTCTCCGGAACCGTTCGTCTTTGCGATCCTGCACCGGGAGAGGTTTTTGGGAAGCGCTGTGCGCAACTGCTCAAATTCGTCATCACGGGTCGTCTTCCGTCCAAGTCGGGCGGTGCTACTCATCGTCGTATTCATAGCCGTCAGCAGCAGATCGTCGCCAACATCGTCATCAACACCGTCGCACCCATAATAGCTAACGATCAGTACGTCCAACATCCTCTGTTCATGTCTGTCTCTACAGCTATTGTTACATGTTTGCTGCTGTTATGCATGTCTTGTTGTTCTTCTAGTTTGCTAGATTATTGCATGCTAGTATCTCTTCTAGTCATGAATTATTTACTGGAATTAATCATGAACTTGCCTAATATTCCAACAATCCAAAAACCTAATTATAGGCAATTTTCTGAGTTAACTATGGCTGGATTCGCTGATGCACTGAGGCCGGATAAGTTTACCGGTGTGCACTTTAAGAGGTGGCAGGTGAAGACCACGCTCTGGCTTACTGCTCTGAAAGTTTTCCACGTTAGTGTTGGTGCTCCAGAGGGAATGACTGACGAAGTTCAGAGAAAATTCCAGGAAGCCAATACTATGTTTGTGGGATGCATTCTGAGTGTTCTTGCTGACCGTCTGTGTGATGTGTACATGCACATAAATGACGGAAAGGTTCTGTGGGATGCACTGAATGCAAAATTCGGTGCAACAGATGCAGGCAGTGAACTGTACATCATGGAGAGTTTTCATGACTACAAGATGGTGAATAACCGTTCTGTGGTTGAACAAGCTCATGAGATACAGTGCATTGTGAAGGAACTTGAACTCCTTAAATGTGTTCTACCCGACAAATTCGTGACTGGGTGCATGATTGCAAAGTTGCCTCCTTCATGGAGGAATTTCGCCACAACTCTGAAGCATAAGAGACAGGAGATATCAGTTGAAAATCTGATTGCATCTCTTGATGTTGAAGAAAAAGCTCGGGCTAAAGATACTACTGAAAAAGGAGGTGAGGTTCAGCCTACTGCTAACATGGTGCAGAGGTACCCACAGAACAAGAACAAAGGGAAGAACAAACCTGTTTTCAACAAGCCTACCAAGACTACTACCTTCAAGAAGAAGAAGTTCAACAAGGCTGAGCTAGAGTGCTACGCCTGTGGGAAGCCTGGACACTTTTCCAAGGAATGCCCTGAACGTGCAGACCGCAGAGGGAAAACAAGCTCCAAGACTGTCAACATGGTGACCGCTAGCAATACTGATGGGTATGGTAATTTACCTATTGTGCTTTCAGTATTTCAATCATCTTCGTGGTGGATTGATTCGGGTGCTAACGTTCATGTGTGTGCTGACATCTCCCTGTTTACTTCTTATCAGGTCGCAAGGGATTCTTCCGTCCTAATGGGGAATGGGTCACATGCTTCTGTTCGTGGCATTGGCACGGTGGATCTGAAGTTTACTTCGGGAAAGATCGTGCAACTAAGGAACGTGCAGCATGTCCCTACTATGAACAAGAATCTAGTTAGCGGCTCCCTTCTATGTCGAGATGGATTTAAGGTAGTTTTAGAGTCCAATAAAGTAATCGTGTCAAGATTTGGACAATTTATAGGAAAAGGCTATGAGTGCGGAGGCTTGTTCCGTTTTTCCCTTTCAGATTTTTGCAATAAGTCAATAAACCAAATTTGTGCTAGTGTTAATGATGATGCAAGTATTTGGCACTCTTGTTTATGTCATATTAATTTTGGTTTAATGTCTCGGCTATCCAGCATGAGTTTAATTCCGAACTTCACAGTTGCCAAAGGTTCTAAGTGCCATATAGTTGTATGCAATCTAAGCAACCTCGAAAGCCTCATAAGGCTGCCGAGGAGAGAAACTTGGCACCTCTAGAACTCATACATTCTGATCTTTGTGAGATGAATGGTGTGTTGACAAAAGGTGGAAAGAGATATTTCATGACTTTGATTGATGATGTGACTAGATTTTGCTATGTTTATTTGTTGCAAACTAAAGATGAAGCATTAGACTACTTTAAAATCTATAAAGCTGAAGTTGAAAATCAACTAGAGAGAAAGATCAAGCGTCTTAGGTCCGATCGTGGTGGACAGTATTTTCCCAAAGTTTTTGATGAATTTTGTGAGGAACATGGTATTATTCATGAGAGGACGCCTCCCTATTCACCTCAATCAAATGGAGTGGCCGAGAGGAAAAACCGCACATTGAATGACTTGGTGAATGCCATGTTAGACACTGCTGGTTTATCTAAGGCATGGTGGGGGGAGGCTCTATTGACTTCATGTCATGTCCTGAATAGAGTTCCCAACAATAATAAGGAGAAAACCCCATATGAGGAGTGGGTTGGGAGAAAACCATCACTTTCTTATTTGCGCACTTGGGGATGTTTGGCAAAGGTCAATATTCCTATTCCTAAGAAACGCAAACTTGGACCAAAGACAGTGGATTGTGTCTTTCTAGGGTATGCTCAACGGAGCATTGCTTATAGGTTTTTAGTGGTAAAATCTGAAGTACATGATATGCATGTTGATACTATAATGGAATCTCGTGATGCAACATTTTTTGAGAACATATTTCCTATGAAAGATATGCATAGCATTGCTAGATTTTCTTCTGAGATAATTCCTGAATCTAGTACAACTGATGAATATTTCGAACAATCACATGAGGAAGTCCTTGAGAAGGATAACAATGAAGTTCCTATAAGGAACAAGAGACAAAGGATTGCAAAATCCTTTGGTGATGATTTCATTGTATACCTTGTGGATGACACACCCAAGACAATTGCAGAAACATATGCATCTCCGGATGTAGATGATTGGAAAGAAGCTGTTCATAATGAGATGGACTCAATTCTTTCTAATGGAACTTGGGAACTAACTGATAGACCATATGGTTGTAAACCTGTGGGCTGTAAGTGGGTGTTCAAAAAGAAGCTAAAGCCTGATGGTACTATTGATAAGTACAAGGCGCGGCTAGTGGCCAAGGGCTACACTCAGAAAGAAGGCGAAGATTACTTTGACACCTATTCACCCGTTGCTAGAATGACCACCATTCGAGTGTTACTTTCCTTGGCTGCCTCTTATGGTCTTATCATTCATCAAATGGATGTATAGACAGCTTTTCTCAATGGAGAGTTGGAAGAGGAGATCTATATGGATCAGCCTGACGGGTTTGTGGTAAAGGGTGAAGAGAGAAAGGTGTGCAATTTGTTAAAATCTTTGTATGGTCTGAAACAGGCACCTAAGCAATGGCATGAGAAGTTTGAAAGAACTCTGACTTCTGCAGGATTTGTCATTAACGAGGCTGATAGGTGTGTTTACTATCGCCATGGTGGGGGCAATAGTGTCATATTATGTTTGTATGTGGACGACATACTGATCTTTGGTACAAACATTAATGCAATTAATGAGGTCAAGTCTTTTCTATCAAAAAGTTTTGACATGAAAGATCTGGGAGAAGCCGATGTAATTCTAAACATCAAACTTATTAAGGATGAGAGTGGGATTACATTAACGCAATCTCACTATGTTGAGAAGGTCTTGAACCGATTCGGTTTTATGGATAGCAAGCCTTCTCCAACACCTTATGATCCCAGCGTGACACTCAGAAAGAACAAGAAAGAAATGAGAGATCAATTAAGATACTCTCAAATTGTTGGTTCACTCATGTACTTAGCTAGCGCTACAAGACCAGATATCTCTTTTGCTGTGAGCAAACTGAGTAGGTTCATGTCCAACCCGGGTGATGATCATTGGCATGCACTAAAAAGGGTCTTGCGCTATCTAAGAGGTACTATCACTACTAGAAAAAGGCCTACTAATGGCGCACCTAATCTGGCCATTAATGGCGCATTAGTGGTGCGCCATTAGTAGCACGCCATTAGTATATTTTACTAATGGCGCACCACTGGTGCGCCATTAGTATCTGGTATACTAATGGCGCATCCCAGATGCGCCATTAGTATATACAACAGTGCGCCATTAGTATGCCTCCCAGGGGGCCATGTATACCCAGGTGCTTTGGCATACTAATGGCGCACTAGAACAGGATGCGCCATTAGTAACTTCGGCATACTAATGGCGCACTGTTTAGTGATGCGCCATTAGTATCCTTTGGCATACTAATGGCGCACTATGATGTGATGCGCCATTAGTATGAATATTAGGTTTTTTTATTTTTTTATTTTCTGTTTTTTGCACAGGTTACAAAATGTATAATTGGACAAAATATAGACAGCACACATCAACAACAGATTCATCGAATACAATAGAAGATTAGTCTCTGAATACAATTCATCATTTTAGTCTCCGAATACAATTCATCATATTAGTCTCCGAATTGAAAAGACCGAACAAAGATAGAACATTATATTACAAGTCCCGAGACCGCGAGTTTGTCTTCACATTACAAGTCGATATCTATCATCTAAACTACCATCACATAGAAGAGAGCTGCGGTCATCACGATGAGCATCATCACGATGAAACTCGTCTTCATCCGGTTCCTCCAACGCTCCCTCCCCTCTCCCGCTAGATAGCCGGCGTATCTAGATTCGGCCTCGGCCCTAGTGGCGTACCCTTTGTAACTGTTACCGCTGAATCGGTGAACCTGTCTCCGACACTCCTCCCAGTCGTCGTAGACTCCGGGAACCTTACCCTTGTACACGACATACCACGGTATCACTATGCAGTAGCCAAACGAAACGTTAGTACCAATTCACAGACAATACATAAGCAATATATAAGTATGCAACAGAACGATCGGAAGAGAAAAGCAAGACATTAATAGCATCGATTACATCTAAGTTGAAGGACTCTCGAAACCAAAGAGACATACTACAAGTTCATTAAAGTTTAATTACAATATGAGCCAATCGATGTTTCAGAACTAGACACATCATCACTGCTTTCGACTCGACTCAAGGGACCGGAGCGTGGATGAAGCCGCCGTCTATCATGGGAGTCATGAAACAACGGGCGTTGTCAGCCTGCATTTGTAGGATTGTGTCGATGTCACTGTTGGACGGTTGATTTCTGAGGTAGAACTGCCCCGAGGTACGAAGGACATCTTGATGGATGATTTCCGCAAACTCCGACTGGATGCGAAAGAATTCTTGTCTGATGTCTGCGTCCTGGATTGCCGACACGCTCGCGGCCCAATCTTTGAGTCTACTCGGTAGCGGTAGTTGATGATGGTCCCGTACGATCGCCCGCATGTGATGGATGGCGTAGTAGGCACCCTTCTGACCGCTAGGCGGCTGCTTGACGCAGCAGAACGTCGTATTGTGGGAGAACACGTGCTTGCCGTACTTACGAATAGGCCTGGTGAAGGTGCCTCCAGATTTGACGTAGCCGGGGAGAACATCATCAAGAACCTTCTTGACATTTGTGTAGTCTACGTTCGACTGACGGTCCGGGTCGAAATACGTGGCCATGGAATATTTGGGCTTAGGAGGATGAGCGTGCAATGTGTGTCACTGCAGAAAACACGGAATGTTAAAAGAAAAACGATCGAAATCTAAGAATTCATATGTTACGGGGCGGTTGAGGGGAGGACTTACTCGGGAAAGTAAGGCACGAGGAAGTTATCCTTATCTTGGTTTGTGTAGCGACCAGACCTCAAATGGCCTGTGCTGCTGTGCACCAGTGTCATCCCTGGATCAGTAATGCTGACACGCACAGTACAAAAGGAGGATTTATAACAGAGTAGCAATCACACACTTATTACATCGAATATCTCCGAAGAGATTAAGTATAATAAACATGGCTTAAGGCCATCTAATAACGATAACAGCGGAAGACTTGGAAGATAAGTGAGTCCATCAACTCCAGCGGCATCACTGAGTATAAGACCACGACCTAAGGCTCCTTACTCGTCGTCTGAAAAGTCTGCAACATGAAACGTTGCAGCCCGAAAACGGGTCAGCACATAGAATATGCTGGCAAAGTAACACATAGAGAGCAATGAACAATGATAATGCTATACTATATGCATATACTTATCCAAAAACTCCATAAACACTTTGTTCATCAGGTTCATGAAATAGGCAGGTGCGTTAGTCAGTCCAAATGACATAACGGTATACTCATACAATCCATATCTGGTGGTAAATGCCGTCTTGGGTATATCCTGCTCTCGAATCTTTAACTGATGGTATCCCGATCGTAGATCGATCTTGGAAAATACTTTAGCTCCTTGCAAGCGGTCAAACAAATCATTGATCATCGGCAGTGGGTACTTGTTTTTGGTGGTCACTTCATTCAATCCTCGGTAATCAACAACCATCCTTAGTGATCCATCTTTCTTCTCCACTAGAAGTACTGGTGATCCCCAAGGTGACGAACTTGGGCGAATATAGCCTTTATCCAGTAACTCCTTGATCTGCTTCTTAATTTCCTCCAAATCCTTTGCGGGCATCCTGTACGGTCTCTTAGATATTGGCCCTGTGCCTGGCAAAAGTTCAATCAAAAACTCAATGTCTCTATCTGGTGGCATGCCTGGCAACTCTTCTGGAAATACATCCGGATAGTCCTTCACCACTGGTACTTCCTCCTGTACAACTCCTGATAAGGAATTCACTTGAGTCCTCTTCGGCATATGCCTGGATACATACTTGATCCTTTTTCCTTCCGGGGTGGTAAGCGAAATAGTCTTGCTGGCACAATCGATGTTTCCTCCATACAACGATAGCCAATCCATTCCCAAAATCACATCCAAACCTTGTGATTCCAAAACAATGAGGTCTGAGGGGAAAACATGCCTTCCAATGGCCAACGGTATCTGAAAACATCCTTGGGTGGCCATATACTCTGCTCCTGGCGAGGTTACTAACATGGGGCTTTTGAGGACTTGGGTGGACATCTTAAACTTGTTTACGAATCCCCTTGATATGTATGAATGTGATGCACCAGTATCGAAAAGAACAGTTGCAGTAAATGACTTAACCAAAAACTTACCTATTACTGCATCAGGCTGAGCTTCAATCTCCTCCACGCTCACGTGGTTCACATGTCCTTTGTTGAACGGGTTCGGCTTCTTCCCAGAGCTTCCATTGCCATTTCCATTTTGGGCTTCGGGACAATCGGTTGCGTAATGTCCCGTCTTCTGGCACTTGAAACAGGTAATGTGACTTAGATCTCTCTTGTTTGGGGTAGATGGGTTGGTACGGTTCTGTCCGTTTCCTCCTCCATTCCCATTACCATTCTTGGAGCCATTATGGTTGTGCGAACTACCTCCTCCATGGGTATGCTGAAACTGTCCTCCCGGCTTCGGGGTAAATCGTGGCTTCTGCTGGGCTCCAGAATTGTACTTCCCTTGTCCATACTTCCTCTTGCGGTTTTCAATCTGCTGTTGCTTCCCTTCAATCATGAGAGCTCTATCTACCAGCTCCTGGTAGTTGTTGAAAGTTGCTACCATCAACTGCATACTCAGCTCATCATTCAATCCTTCCAGAAATTTCTCCTGCTTGGCAGCATCCGTAGCAACGTCATCTGGTGCATAACGTGCTAACTTACTGAAATCTTCCACATACTGGCCTACGGTGCGTCCTCCTTGGCGTAGGTTGCGAAACTCACGCTTCTTCATAGCCATAGCTCCTGCTGAAACATGAGCTGTACGGAAAGCTTGCCGAAACTGGTCCCATGTGACAGTGTCAATAGGGTGCGTGGCTGTATAATTCTCCCACCATGATGCTGCGGGTCCATCAAGCTGATGTGCGGCAAAACGCACTCTTTCCGCATCTGTGCATCCTGCAGTGGTCAACTCCCTTCCAACTTTGCGGAGCCAATCATCTGCTACAATCGGCTCGGTGCTACTGGAAAACACTGGCGGGTTTAGCCTTAAGAAACGGGCTAAGTGATCAATAGGTGGTGGTGGCGGTGGGTTGTTGTTGTTGTTGTTGCCTTGGTTCTGAACTAACACTTGCATCAGGGCATTCTGTTGCTGAATCAACTGGGTGATCTCTGGCGGGAAAACAAATCCGGGGTCGCGTCTCGGAGGCATCTGATAGGTTTAGAAAAGATG
This sequence comes from Aegilops tauschii subsp. strangulata, assembly GCF_002575655.3. Classification (NCBI taxonomy): domain Eukaryota; kingdom Viridiplantae; phylum Streptophyta; class Magnoliopsida; order Poales; family Poaceae; genus Aegilops; species Aegilops tauschii. The sequence continues at coordinate 72,670,893 of NC_053037.3, forward strand.
AGAATTAAGAATAGAATGAGGTCTAGAGAGAAAACACTACCCATATGCTCATGAGACAAATACAATCAATATCACTCAATCAATCCAAACAAGGCAAAACAATCGATCTATATAGCGTTACAAAGTGCTTGAGCTATACTACTAAATGGGGGAAAAACTACTACTGATATGGTAGTCTGCTAAAAATTCTGATCCGTTGAAGACTCCATGATGTCTGCTCCAGCTTCATCAATCCATTCGTCTTCACTTGGTTCCGAGTCGGTGTCGTCGATGATGATGTAGTTATCCGGACAGGTGCATTCGTCGACTTCTGCTTTTGGCACTGGATTTCCCACGAATGCTCCAATCTTATTCTCCAGGTCGTCAATCTTCCCGACTAGTGCGTTGATTTCCTCCAAATAATCTTCGCGCGTAGCCTTGAGTTCTTCTTGGAGTTCCTTGATCTTCGTGAATGCCTTCTTCAGTTCTTCCTTGTCCGTGCACATCTGGTTCTCCTGGCGTCGAATATGTTGGTTCTGCTCCTGGATGAAAGCTGCAATTGATCCATCCTTCTTGGTCTTGATCATCTCCCATTGCGCGTCTCGACGTCCACAAATTTGATAAATGGTATCCTTAAGCTCCTGGTGATAGACTTCTCCAATGCGTCCCATGGCAATGTGTGCGGCCATGCTCTTCCCTAAACTCCAAGTTGGTGCTTCGAAAACCAATCTCATGGGTTCCGTAATTGGCGCAAACGTTCTTCCTGGAATGATAACTTGAATCTTCCAGCTCTCCTCTTCAGGTAAGGTGGTGTTGTAGGTTCCGGTGATGCTTGGTATTCCTATGTTCAAGTACTTGGTGACTTCCTTCAAATGTCGTCCAAACGGCGTGTCTTCATCTGGTTGCATGAACTTGCTCCTTGCATTCGCCATTCCTAAAAGAGTAGAAAGTGGAGAGGGGTCAGAAATGAGAAGAGAGAAGTTTTCTAGGGCTTAAGCTTAGTGGTCGTGTCCTACAGTCAGCGTGTGCTCTGATACCAACTTTGTAGCGACCAGACCTCAAATGGCCCGTGCTGCTGTGCACCAGTGTCATCCTTGGATCAGTAATGCTGACACGCATAGTACAAAAGGAGGATTTATAACAGAGTAGCAATCACACACTTATTACATCGAATATCTCCGAAGAGATTAAGTATAATAAACATGGCTTAAGGCCATCTAATAACGATAATAGCGGAAGACTTGGAAGATAAGTGAGTCCATCAACTCCAGCGGCATCACTGAGTATAAGACCACGACCTAAGGCTCCTTACTCGTCGTCTGAAAAGTCTGCAACATGAAACGTTGCAGCCCGAAAACGGGTCAGCACATAGAATATGCTGGCAAAGTAACACATAGAGAGCAATGAACAATGATAATGCTATACTATATGCATATATGGCTGGTGGAAAGCTCTATGGTTACAGTTTTTGCGAAAAGCCAATTTTATCCTACTGCAAAGGAATAAATTTTATTTAACTATCATGGTGGTTGAAACATTGAGAAGGCACCTCCAACTCAATCCCAATTAAGTATCATCATTAACCCAACAAAATTAATTATAAGTATCACGGTGATGAGATTCAAATGATAATCCAGATACTAGATACTCAAGTTGTCCATAACCGGGGACACGGCTAATCATGATCAGTTTGTACACTCTGCAGAGGTTTGTGCACTTTTCCCCACAAGACTCGATCGCCTCCGCTTGATTCTCGCACTGCATGATGTTTGAGAAACGGATGACCGAGACACAGTCTTTCAGAAACAGTCACTCTCTACTCTGGATGGACCGGTACACCTACTTTCCCCTACATCTGCTAGTCCACCTCTTCAAGAGATCCTGTAACCTACTCAGCTATGCTAGAGCCCATAATAGCTTGTGGCTGCACACGGAAGTTTCTAGCATGAATAATCTTATGATCCCTTTGAGCCTGGGTGGCGGTCCTTATACAAACAAACAACACTGGGTTCTCCAGGTGCCTCAATCCACCCAGATGTGAGTTTTAGTTGCCACCTTAAGTTTGAACCATTATTAAACATCTCACATCTGTCATGAATATCACTCAAACCCAATCCACGTCTACGAGCATAGCATGGCAATATAATAGCAACGTAGAAGTAACTCCCAAGGGTTTGATATAGTAAAACAGGTAATAGGTACTACCTCAACTACTTCCCAATACCCACAATTTAATTAGATCCTAACCATGCAATTGTTTGAGGGAAAAAGATCTAATGCAATAAAACTGGGTATGAACGGGGTATGATCAAAGTGTTACTTGCCTTGCTGATGATCCGCAAAACCTAGCGAGTCGAAGTAACAAGCGGCACACTCCGGGTACTCTATCGCAAACAAACAAGCATACAATCAGTACTCAACTAATGCACAGGTAAAACTCGAATGAAAGATCCAACCAGAAAGTTCAACTTAAGAACCCCGGTTTGCAAAAAGAATCAACTCGAAAGAAGCAACGAAAGTCAAACGGCGAAAGAAAGAAACTTCGTTTGCTAATCTGGATCTAGGTCAAATTTTACTGTAGCAAAAACTTGTTTGAGTAGGTTAAACGGAAAGAGAATCTCGAGACGAAACTCTAGGCGCTTGAATCACCTGATTCCGATAAACGAGCGAAAAGTTAAACAGATTCGAAGATTCGATCAGAAATCGAATCCGAGAAAATAACGAGAAAATCCGACGAAAAAGAAAAACGGACGAACGGTTAAATAACGGACGTTCGTTAACAGAGAAAAACCGATGAACGCGTTCGTTAAAACGAACGGTTCGGTGAACGCTCGCGAAATAAGAAAACCGAAAAAAATCGATCTAGGGTTTTTTTTAAAACAAAAGGTTTTTTTTTACAGAAAACCGGTCAACAACGAGACGGCCGGCGGCAGTACCTCGGCGGCGGGTCGGCGAGGGGCTCCGGCGGGCGGGGCTCGGGCGCGAGGGGCGGCGGGGCTCGGGGGGGGGGGGGGGCTCCGGCTGGCGGAGGCGGCGGCTCCGGCGACTCCCGGCGGCGGCGAGGCAAAAGGCGGCGGCGGCGGCGGCTAGATGCGGGCAGCGGCGGCGGGCTCCTCCGGCGGCGGTGGCGAAGAAAACGGAGGGGGGGTATTTATGGAAGGGGGGGGTTGCGGGCGGCTTGGGGAAGGGGCGAACCCGAGGCGGCGGCGACGTCGTGGCGTGCTCGGACTATGGCGGCGGCGTCGCGTGCGGGAAGAGGAGAGGCGACGGGGCGGGCCGTCGGCTGGGCTCGGCCCAGTCGGCGGCGCGGGCGCGTGTTTTTTTTTAAAAAATAAGTTCCGCGAAAAAAATGCGTAGAAAAATAAATAAAAATCAGAAAAACATGAAATAAATTTTCCCCGTCTAGTTAGAAAATCTAGAATAGGGTGAACATTTTTTAAAATCAAAAATAAATATTTTGAAAACATGCATATTTTTAAATGCAATAAAAATTGCAAATAAAATTCAAATAAATCCCAAATAATGATTTTAACATTTTTCCTCCAGTATTTCAATGTTTTGGAGAAGTCATATTTTCTCCTCTCGTTTATTTTTAAAATGAAATATTTTTCCGGAGGGAAAAATAATTAAAACCAAAAATCCTCGTTTGAAAAACCAAATAAGAAAATTCGAGAAAATCCCCAACTCTCTCCGAGGGTCCTTGAGGTGCTTAGGATTTATCGAGGATTTGTCAAAATGCAAACAAAACATGATATGCAAAAGATGATCTATGTATAACATTCCAAATTGAAAATTTGGGATGTTACAGTTTGCCAGAATGACGCCTTCGAGGTAAGAACTCGCGACTTGCCGGTCCCCAGCGCTGCCCAAGATCTTGGCACGCATGTAGAAGGGGTCGACTATCACGATGTCCGGGGTCTTGTCGCGAATGATCCGCATCTCCATACTCAGCGAAAATAGCCGAACGAAGGTGTAGTGCAGCGGATGAAGGTTCAACATAGCGTGGATGTCATCAAACCGCAGGACGATCGTACCCCCGATGGAGTAATCCACAAAGCCCTTGCCCTCTGGCACCTTGGCCGCGAAAACCGGGTATGCCACATCCTTCTCTCGGAGACGCCGCTTCTCCAAAGAAAGAACACTGTCATGCAGACTCCGCATAGCACCGGTTGCAGCATCGAGCATATTTCTCGGTAGCATCGGCCTACCCGCCACATGCACCCTCCTCGAGATATCCGCAGTTGAAGGTGGCCCGTCCTGAGCACGGATCGTACTCGGTGCCGGCTGGCCCGCACCCTTGTTAGTCTTTCTTTTGCGTGCCTTCTTCTTGATCTCCTGTAATGGGACCGAGTTCTGCTCACAGACCGCCTTCTTGAGTGTGTTGGGGCTGATCATATTTGGCACCTCGCCTATCTGAGGCTCGGTGAAGTCGGCAGCTGGAGGCGTCTCCTGAGAGCTGAACTGCAGACGACGCCTGTTGCAACTTGGCTTCTCCGCGGTACCAGCTAGATCGCACACGACTTTTGTTGGGTTGGGTTCTTGAGAAGGAGGCCCCATGAAGTCGCCACCATCCCCATGATCGGCAAAGTACTGATCGACGCTGGCAAATGTATCGTCGTCGTCGTCGTTCTGATCCTGTGCCATATGCATGTTTGGATCCAGTGGCATAGGGATGTCCGGCACCGTTGCGGCGGTCTTGCCATGGGGCCGACTTGGCGCCGACACGACTGGCGGTGTTGTCTTTGGGGTGGTGTCCCCCGCCCCCAAACGAATCTGGCTCTTCGGTCAAAGCAGGGGCCAGCTCAGGCAGGCGCTGAGGTTCATCACGTCATCATCGTCGGCCCCGATGGGTCGAATCAGAGGTAACACCTCGTCGCAGCCTGGCAGCACCCGAACCAGTTGAACCCTAAACAAGTTGGGTGGCATCTGGGTACCGTGGAACAAGGGGTTGCCCGGTTGAACGATTTTGCCCTTGGCGACATCGACCAACTCGTTGTTCACGAAGTGCAGGAGAGTGCACGGAACGTCGGCGGCGCCCTGCGAAAACATGTAGGGCGTTAGGGATGCCCAGTCAAAGGCAAGGAGATGAAGTCCTCGGCCGAGAGAGGCTTAATTAGTTACCGTGATGATGGCGTCGAGCTCGGCTAATGTCGAGGCACCGCCAACGGCGGGCGTGCAGTTGACGGAGGGGCCGCTTGCTGCAGAGGTGCCGGCCGGCGTACACCCGGGTGCATTAAGCTCCCGTGCCGGCGTCGGAGACACCAATGCCGCCTCCGCCGGAGACACCAATGGCCCCGCCATCGCGTTGTGCGAGTTGCTGGCCGTGAAGCTAGGAATCGGGGGCGGCCCCTGTTGGCCGCCCGCAATCCACGCATTACTAGTTACAACTAGTAATGGCGCACTGTGTCTGGATGCGCCATTAGTATGTTTGGACAGGCGCACTAGTTAATTTTTTTTGATACTAATGGCGCACCCTGCGCCTGGTGCGCCATTAGTAGTTTCAACTCTAATGACGTATCAGAAGGTGGTGCGCCATTAGTATATACTAATGGCGCACCGCTTGTCTGGTGCGCCATTAGTGTCAATCCCATCTATAACCCTTTTTCTAGTAGTGTATGAGTTACGGAATTACTTATTCAGGGCATCCTGCTGTGCTAGAAGGATATAGTGATTCAAATTGGATCTCCGATGTTGATGTACTTTACGCAACAAGTGGGTATGTATTTACTCATGGTGGTGGCGCAGTGTCATGGAGGTCTTGCAAGCAAACCATATTGACGAGGTCAACTATGGAAGCAGAATTAACTGCTTTGGACACAGCTACTGTTGAGGCAGAATGGCTGCGTGAGCTCTTGATGAACTTGCCGGTTGTTGAAAAACCTGTACCGGCTATTCTTATGAATTGTGATAACCAAACGGTTATCGCTAAAGTGAACAATTCTAAAGATAATGCAAAGTCATCAAGACACGTGAAGAGACGTTTGAAGTCTGTCAGAAAATTGAGAAACTCCGGAGTAATAACTGTTACGTATATACAAACAGACAAAAACCTGGCAGATCTCTTTACAAAGGGACTATCACGAAATGTGATAGATATTGCATCGAGGGAGATGGGTATGAGACCCATAGATGTTACACAATAGTAGTAACCCAACCTTTGTGATCGGAGATCCCGTGAATTAGGATCTGGGAAGAACAAGCTATTGGTTAACTGAGGAGAGTAATAACTAATGATCGTCTCCAAGTGAAGATGCAAAACTCTCAGAGCTGTAAGGCTCAGATCTGTAAGGCAGGTTGGCAACATGCCTTAACGTGGTTCTATTGGCTATAATTAGCAAAGATGCTGTCCTATAGAGCATTCTTGAAAGAACACACCTATATGAGTTCTGATTGGAAACGTCGCAGTCTATGAGATTTGGGTGATCTCTAGTAAGCTCATGAAGAGACCAGGGAGTATGACGTATAAGCTCCAAACCGCGGGGTAGCCTACTGGCGGTCAGGTACTGGTTAAGACTTTAAGTGAAACCTGTTCACACAAAACTAGCAATTCAAGGCATAGTCCATTGTCAAGTTGTGAATGGATGTAGCTTAAAGTTCTAGGCAGAAGTTCAACTTAACAGTCTCTACTGAAACACTGGTATATTAAACAAGTGGTGAGAGAAGGCAAATCTCTAAATGGGTATTTGAGATCTGGTGGGGGATTGTTAGAATTAATGGGCTAGGCCCATAGCAATTTCTGAAATCTCAAAGCCCATGTGTAAAATGGCAAGTGGTGGTGCTAAGTTTAGTCCCACCCCGGAAGTTGAAGAAGAGTTGGACCTCTTTATATAGTGGGTTCTCTCCACCATTCTAAGTGGTGTGTGAGAAGAGAAAGGGAAAACCACGCGCGCGCGCTCGCTCGCCTCGCCTCGCCGGGCCGTGGCGAGGCGAGGCGAGGCGGCGCGTACATGCGACATGCGCGTGAATGGTCCGCCGAAATCCGATCCGTCTCCTTGCAGGAGCACAGCACCGAAAACACCTAGGGTTTTGCCTCATCTCACAACTTGCGCCGCCATCGTAGTCTACTCCATCCCAAACGCCGGCGTGCATCGGCGCGTGGGAGAGCAGGTCTCCGGAACCATTCGTCTTTGCGATCCTGCACCGGGAGAGGACGAATTAGGTTTTTGGGAAGCGCTATGCGCGACTGCTCAAATTCGTCATCACGGGTCGTCTTCCGTCCAAGTTGGGCGGTGCTACTCATCGTCGTATTCATAGCCGTCAGCAGCAGATCGTCATCAACACCGTCGCAACCATAATAGCTAACGATCAGTACGTCCAACATCCTCTGTTCATGTCTGTCTCTACAGCTATTGTTACGTGTTTGCTGCTGTTATGCATGTCTTGTTGTTCTTCTAGTTTGCTAGATTATTGCATGCTAGTATCTCTTCTAGTCATGAATTATTTACTGGAATTAATCATGCCTAAGGGAGGGGTATCTTCGTTTGGCTAATGGTGCTTTGGCTCCAGGGGCGTCGATTTTGGCATTTCACCGACTCGGGGCGGACATGTGATCAGCTAAGCATCGTCTTCTTCTTTGGGTAGTTGATCCTTTAGGATCCACGTAGCCGAGACTTCTCAGCAGAGATCAGTGATTTACCGGCCGCCTTCGTGGATACACGTTTACTGTTCCATTGATGGCGCAAAACTCCAGAGAACGGTGATTTACCGTCCGCCTGCGTGGATACACGTTTATTGTTCCAGGGATGGTGCAAAACTCGAGCGGCAGCAAACTTCAGCGCATCCTTGGCATGTACGGGATGAAGGATTACCTGAGGAGTGAATTATGTTTCCATTTCCTTTTGGATATTTCTTATAATGTTGATGTTTGATTAATACATGGGTACAACTCATTTATAGAAGAAGAAAAAACGTAGCAATATTTTGATTTCGGAGTGGTAAAATGACTACATCTTTTTTAGGAAAAAACACCGTTTTGTGGCACGTGAGAATCCCTTGTAGGTTTTACCACATGATTTTTCTTCTTTGGTAATCTTCTATTGAATTGTTCATGATATTTACCAAAATTTCACAGTTGCTTTCACAACTTTTTTTGAGAGATTTCATTTTCATAAGAGAGATAAGGTTTTCATTTTGTCGTTTTGGCCGTTCTTTCCAGTCACCTGTTCCACTAGACTTTTCGTTGTTTCTTGATGTCCTTTTTCCTCTATGAATTTGTTGAAAGATTAAATATTTTCTGGTTATTTTGTGACCTTGGCGAAATTAGCAGTTCTTGGAGTGAGACATGCGAATAAAAGATCTTTGAACCCTCATGAAATGACGTATATAAATGATCCAGTTAAAAAAATATAAACATGAACATTCTCTTTTTTAAGGGGGGGTAAATATTTGTACTCCCTCCAATCCATATTACTTGTCTTGGATTTGTCTAAATATAACCAGTAAAATATGTCTAGAATATCCATTTCTAAAAAAAAAAAGGACATCGAACTGGGACAAGTAATATGGATCGGAGGCAGTAGATAACGATTGCGCCAGTCTTCGGTGGAAACTGTGGAACACGAAAAATGGAATGCTTGAGCAGCACAGAAAGAAAAGATATGGACGTCGGGAGCCAAGAGAGGGATAATGTTCCGAGACCAAGACTGCTGCATGTTGTCATTTGTTCCGCTCGGCCGGCAACAGGAAACACACAAGCAACAATCCAGGCGTGGCAGCATAGTTTACACGATTACAACTTCCTTGTAAGAAAGAGATACGTACATCGAACTGGGACACCTCAGATCGTCCGCACCAGCAGCTGTACTCCATCATGCATGCAAATGCAATCTTCCACACAAAGAAACCTCGCAGGAAAACCCATGATTTCCGCGTAGTGGGCAGAAGAAACATGTGAATTCTCCAGCGACTGGCTTCTTCTTCCCGAATGGGAATGGGCCGCGTGTGGATGTCGTGTCACCGGCCACGCACGTCTCGCCCCTCCTCCCTCCCGACTATATAAACCCCTCCTCTCCCCATCGCCTCCTCCCTCCCTTCATCCCCCTCTTCGGCGAGGGCAGCGCACCATCTTATCATATCATTAGATTAGTGCTACTAGTTCCGATTACCCGCACACAAAGCACTCTCTATCACTCTTATCATATACCATCGTCCGGCATCTATCAAGCTCCGTATCGAAGCAAGGTACGCGTCTTGTCCTCCTTAATTGGTCAGCATCTCTCTTCGTGGTTCATCTGAATTTTGCTTTGGTCGTTTGCTGGATGCTAACGCCGGCCGTTCTCGTGTTGCAGAAGGGGTGGTCCTTTGAATCTGGTCGTCGGAGATGACGGTGACACCGCAGATCACGGTGAGCGACGGGAGGCTGGCGGTGCGCGGCCGGACGGTGCTCTCCGGCGTGCCGGACAACGTTACCGCGGCGCACGCTTCCGGGGCCGGGCTCGTCGACGGGGCCTTCGTCGGCGCCACGGCCGGCGAGGCCAAGAGCCACCACGTCTTCACCTTCGGGACTCTCCGGTCAGTATTCTTTGTCCGTGTCTGTTTTTTTTTGAGAACTTTGTACTCGTGTCTGTTGAGGAAAAGAGATAGTGCTGGATAAATGTGGGGAAGGTGGATGAACACCTGGGCAAACTCTGGAATGCACCATGGATTTCTGAGTTTTTCTTTTCCTCCTGCTCTCTTTTTTCCTATCAATTTTATTTTTTGAGGATTCCTATCAAAATTTAGGAAGTTGATTTCTGAGTACTTCAGCTTAATTTACATTTAGGAAGTTGATTTCTAAAAAAAATATCATACTCCAGTTATTTTTATGAATTTTGTTACAGCAGTTTATTATTGGCATAGCTTTTCAACTCAGCTGAATTACATTTCACTGGAAAAATTGTTTGCTGCAGCGACTGCCGATTCATGTGCCTGTTCCGGTTCAAGCTGTGGTGGATGACGCAGCGGATGGGCACCTCCGGCCGCGACGTCCCGCTGGAGACCCAATTCATCCTCATCGAGGTCCCTGCCGCCGCCGGCAACGACGACGGCGACAGCGAGCCGGTGTACCTGGTGATGCTGCCGCTGCTGGAGGGGCAGTTCCGAACGGTGCTCCAGGGCAACGACCAAGACCAGCTCCAGATCTGCATCGAGAGCGGTAATGATCAGGAGCTCCTTTTTACCAGATTAATCTGTGGTTGTGTTTGCACTGGGATCTGTGCTGAATTCTGTTGTGCGTGTGGGTGAGAGCAGGGGACAAAGCGGTGCAGACGGAGCAGGGCATGAACAGCGTGTACATCCACGCCGGCACCAACCCCTTCGACACCATCACCCAGGCCGTCAAGTACATACGTCTTCCTCTTCTTCCTCCGTCACTCGACTAAAATCGAAATCTAAACTGACACGTTGAATGTTCTTTATCTGGAATGCAGGGCCGTTGAGAAGCACATGCAGACGTTCCACCACAGGGAGAAGAAAAAGGTCAGTACAATTTCTATCATGTTCGACCACGTTGATTTGGGCGCGTCCGCGTCCGCGGACGTTTGATGGGCTAAATTTACAGTATTAAGTCCACCGCTCGTATCTTGATTTTTTTGTGTGCTTGTGGATTGGCTTATGCAGGTGCCGTCGTTTGTGGACTGGTTCGGGTGGTGCACGTGGGACGCCTTCTACACGGACGTGACGGCCGACGGCGTCAAGCAGGGGCTCCGCAGCCTGGCGGAGGGTGGCGCGCCGCCGCGGTTCCTCATCATTGACGACGGCTGGCAGCAGATCGGCAGCGAGAACAAGGAAGACCCGAGCGTCGCCGTCCAGGAAGGGGCGCAGTTCGCGAGCAGGCTCACCGGCATCAAGGAGAACACCAAGTTCCAGAGCGAGCAGCAGGAGGAGACCCCGGGGCTGAAGCGGCTGGTGGAGGAGACCAAGAAGGAGCACGGCGTCAAGAGCGTCTACGTCTGGCACGCCATGGCCGGCTACTGGGGCGGCGTCAAGCCGTCGGCGGCCGGGATGGAGCACTACGAGTCCGCGCTGGCCTACCCGGTGCAGTCGCCGGGCGTCACCGGCAACCAGCCCGACATCGTCATGGACTCGCTCTCCGTGCTCGGCCTCGGCCTCGTGCACCCGCGCAAGGTCTACAGCTTCTACGACGAGCTCCACGCCTACCTGGCCGCCTGCGGCGTCGACGGCGTCAAGGTGGACGTGCAGAACATCGTGGAGACCCTCGGCGCCGGCCACGGCGGCCGCGTCGCGCTCACACGCGCCTACCACCGCGCGCTCGAGGCCTCCGTCGCCCGCAACTTCCCCGACAACGGATGCATCTCCTGCATGTGCCACAACACCGACATGCTCTACAGCGCCAAGCAGACCGCCGTCGTGCGCGCCTCCGACGACTTCTACCCGCGCGACCCGGCGTCGCACACCGTCCACATCTCCTCCGTCGCTTACAACACGCTCTTCCTCGGCGAGTTCATGCAGCCCGACTGGGACATGTTCCATGTACACTAATTCTTTCTTTCTTTCTTTCCTTCTGGAGTTTAATTAAAAAAATTCACTGTTTGTTCTGACTTCTGACTGATGGATGGTGCAGAGCCTGCACCCGGCGGCGGAGTACCACGGCGCGGCGAGGGCCATCGGCGGCTGCCCCATTTATGTCAGCGACAAGCCAGGGAACCACAACTTCGACCTTCTCAAGAAGCTGGTGCTCCCCGACGGCTCCGTGCTCCGCGCACAGCTCCCCGGCAGGCCCACGCGCGACTGCCTCTTCTCCGACCCGGCGCGCGACGGTGCCAGGTGCTCACCATCATCCTTCAAAGGAATCCTCCCTCTCTCTGACGTGAATGAAACTCTCCCAGATTCCATCTCAGTGCTGATATGTGATCCCTTGCTTTTCTCTCTCAGCTTGCTCAAGATATGGAACATGAACAAGTGCGCCGGCGTGGTGGGGGTGTTCAACTGCCAGGGCGCGGGGTGGTGTCGCGTCGTCAAAAAGACAAGGATCCACGACGAGGCGCCCGGGACGCTCACCGGCTCGGTGCGCGCCGAGGACGTGGAGGGCATCACCCAGGCCACCGGCACCGACGACTGCACCGGCGACGCCGTGGTGTACACGCACCGGGCGGGGGAGCTCGTGCGGCTGCCCCGGGGCGCCACCCTGCCGGTGACGCTCAAGAGGCTCGAATACGAGCTGTTCCACGTGTGCCCCGTCCGCGCCGTGGCGCCGGACATCTCGTTCGCGCCCATCGGGTTGCTCCACATGTTCAATGCCGGCGGTGCCGTCGAGGAGTGCGTCGTCAGGACGAACGAGGACGACAAGGCCGTTGTGGCGCTCAGGGTGCGCGGCTGCGGCCGGTTCGGCGCCTACTGCTCGCGGAGGCCGGCGAAATGCTCCCTCGACTCGGCTGACGTGGAGTTCGGCTACGACGCCGACACGGGGCTCGTCACGGTCGACGTGCCGGTCCCGGAGGAGGAGATGTACCGGTGGACGCTGGAGATTCGGGTCTAGGCTGGCATGCTCGTGTTCACGATCACGGGGCTGGCTGAGGCGATCTCAGCCGTTGGATTATTTCTTTCCATTGTTGGTGCCTATAGTGCTTAAGAGAGATTGATCGAGAGATAAATATTGCCATGTAGAGAGATTATGCTTTGCTCTATCATTGTGGCAAATGCAATAATGTATCCCTTCTGTACTATCATTAAGATTTGAATGAATGCAATAAAGGATGGTGCTCCTTGTAAATCGATTACTTTCATGATTCACATTAATTCTAATTCTCTAAAAAAAACAATTATTGAGACTACCCATAGTGGGAGTAACATAGGTAGTAACATCACACATATCTAGGTTAAATAAATGATGTGGCATGCAATAAATGAAGAAAGAGATGAAAGTGGTAACATAGCTAGTTACTACTAGTATGAGTAACATCACACATGAGTAACATCACATATATCAAGGCAAGATGTGTCTATAGCTTAATAAATGAAATGCTACATGTTACCACACATATGTTACTCCCCACTATATAGGTAGTAACATAGACTAGTAACATGAGCATGTTACTAGTCCATGTTACTACCCATTGTGGCTAGTCTGAAGGTGTTCATAGGGATAGGATGTGCGTGTGTGCGTTCATAGGAGTAAGTGTATACGCGTGTATATGAGCGTTTGAGTTTGTACTGTGTTAAAAAAAACAATTATGGTAACTCACCATACCCTCGTACATGAAAAACACACACCTTGGTTTTTCAGTAAATGATCCGTAGATCATACAAAACAAAGACAAAACGCCAAAGAACTGTTAGATAATAACGAGAAATAAACAAGACAGAGAGATACAGATTTTTACATGGAAACTCATGCGGAAAAAAACCACAGACGCACGAAGGCGCAATCACTACGAGAAGAGTATTACAAGCACGAGACGACAGGCCGTCTTAGGTGCGACTACATGAAGTATATATGAGGGGCAACACATAGGAGTTCTTGTAGGACAAGTAAACGAGTTGTACTCGTATGCGTCGACGTCAATGCAACGCCCACACCGGTTGTACTACGTCCAGTCCAACACAATACTATAATTTGGATCATAATTTAACAATCTCCACCTTGAGCCAAATTCCATTCAATAGTCAAAGAAAGTGAATAACTCCATCCAAATCAGCATAAACACCTTGTACGTCAAAGCCCATAGGACTAGTGAGAAATACTAACTAAGCCTGAGCAAAGCTCAAACTTATTGGTAGGAACTGGCTTTGTCATCATGTCAGCAGGATTATCATGAGTATTTATCTTGCATACCTTCAAATCGACTTCACCAGTAACATCTCGAATATAGTGAAATCTGACATCAATATGCTTTGTCTTCTCATGATACATTGGATTCTTTGTAAGATATATAGCACTTTGACTGTCACTAAATACGGTAGGGCAAGATGAATCTCCACAAAGCTCAGTGTATAAACCTCTCAACCAGATAGCTTCTTTGCACGCCTCAGAAATAGCCATATACTCGGCATCAGTAGTGGAACAAACCACAATAGACTGCAAAGTTGCTCTCCAACTCACAGCACAACCACCAATGATGAAAACATAAACTGTGAGCGTTCTTCTCTTATCCAAATCACCAGCAAAATCAGAATCAACAAAACCAACAAGCCCATCTCCAGTTTTTCCAAACTGTAAATAAGCATTAAAAGTACCACGCAGGTATCTGAAAATCCACCGAACTGCTTTCCAATTGTGACGCCCGGATAATTAAGCTACAGTGATCCCACGCTAATGGTGCCACGTCACCACGGTTACTGCTGCTAATCTATCGTTAGATCAAAACCGGTCCAAAATTCGAATTCAAAGTTTGATAAATAATAAAAGTTTTCAAACATTAAAATAAAAATGTTCGGTTTGTACTAAATATTACATAGATAAATATGGTGTAGTAAACACATTTTTATAAAATGCCTAAATAATTTAAAATGATTTAAAACAGAAAAGTAAATAAATAAAAGAAAAGAAAATACAAAAATAGAAAAACAAAACCAAAAAAAAGAGAACCCCCCACCCACTGGACCAGGCGGCCCACCTCCCAGCAGGCCGGCCCACCTGGCCCAACCGGCCGCCCCCACTCCCTTATCCTCTCCCCCACTTCCCCTAACCCTAACCGAACAGCCACTCCCCCCACTCGCTTTCTCCCTCTCTCCCACGATCCAGATCGGATCGGGGCCCGACCGTGCACGCCGCCTTGCCGGAACACGACCTCGCCGGACCGCTCCGCCGACGCGCCCTCGACCTCTCCCTCACCGGCCCCATCGAGCCTCGCCGCCCCCTGGTCTCTACATCGTCGGTGAGGCCGGCTCCCTCTTCCCCCTCTGTCCCTTGCACGCCGCCGCCCCGTGCCGTGGCCTCGCGCTCGCCTTCGCGCCTCCCCGTGCCGTCCCGTACGCCCGCCGCGGCCACCGTGTCGCCCCGCCTTCCGCAACTACTTTTGACGCTCACGCTCGCGCGCTTGGCCGTGGTCGCGGTCACCGCTCCGGCCATGACTGTGCCCGCCTCCACTGCTGCTCCATCCACCCCCCTGAGCCTTGCAGCGCGCACGCCCGACCCACGCCCCGCGCCACCAGGCTGCGGCCCTGCTCCCTGCCGACCCCTACCCCGCCTGCAGCCCGCTCCCCTGCACACCGTTCGGGGCCGCGCCCAGCGTGCCCTGCACGCGCCCACCCGCGCCCCTTGGCCGCGCCCTGCCTCGCCCACGGCCACCGCTACTAGTTGCCTCTGTCTCGTGCCCGTGGCTGGCGCCCAGCCCCCTGTTGACCTGGGCGTGCCAGCGCCCGTAACTCGCTTGCCCGCTAAGGCCCCCACTGGCCCTATGACAAGTGGGGCCCAGCCCCTGAACTTTAATAAAAAAGAGAAGTTTTAAAATAAATAAATAAAAATAATAATAAATAAATTAATTAAAAAATTAATTAACTTAATTAATTTTGTATTAGATTAACCTAATCATTTTAGTTAACTAATTAACCATGTTTAATTAACCTGAGACTATGACAAACGGCCCCCACGTGCCAGGGTTAACCTAGTCAACCTGTAGACCTGCTGACATCATGCTGATGTCATGCTGACCCAATAATTACCTTTTCTAATTAATTAAAATCTGTTAATTTCAAAATTGAATTAAAACTTTAAAAATTAATATAAAATAAACCGTAGCTCAGATGAAAACACTTTGTACATGAAAGTTGCTCAGAACGACGAGACGAATCCGGATACGCAACCCGTTCGTCCGCCACACATCCCTAGCATAGCAAACACGCAACTTTCCCCCTCCGGTTCATCTCTCCGAAAACGCGAAACACCGGGGATACTTTCCTGGATGTTTCCCCCCTTTGTCGGTATCACCTCCTACCGCGTTAGGATATACCTAGCATCGCGTATTGCCTCGTTATGTTTTGTGATGCTTTGTTTGCTCCGTATTTACTGTTTCTTCCCCCCCTCTTCTCTCCGGTAGACTACGAGACCGACGTCGCTGCTGGTGCCCCGACCGACTACGCTGTTGACGACCCCTCCTTCTTGCCAGAGCAATCAGGCAAGCCTCCCTTAATCACCAGATATCGCCTCTTCTTCTCTATACTCTTGCATTAGAGTAGTGTAGCATGTTACTGCTTTCCGTTAATCCTATTATGCTGCATAGCCTGTCTTTGCCACTACTGTTGTTACCTTTACCTGCAATCCTACATGCTTAGTATAGGATGCTAGTTTTCCATCAGTGGCCCTACATTCTTGTCCGTCCGCTGTGCTATACTATCGGGCTGTGATCACTTGGGAGGTGATCACGGGTTTATACTATATACTTTATACATTATACATGTGGTGACTAAAGTCGGGTCGGCTCGTGGAGCACCCGCGAGTGATTCACGGATTGGGGGCTGAAAGGACCTTTGTCCAGACGGCCCTCTGGGTGGATCTTTGTGGCAGAGCGACAGGGCAGGTTGAGACCGCCTAGGTGAGAGGTGGGCCTGGCCCTGGTCGGTGTCCGTGGTTACATCAATTAACACGCTTAACGAGATCTTGGTATTTGATCTGAGTCTGGCCATTTGGTCTATACGCACTAACCAACTACGCGGGAACAGTTATGGGCACTCGACGTCGTGGTATCAGCCGAAGCCTTCGCGATGTCAGCGACTGAGCGGCGCGCGCCGGGTTGGACCGCATAACGTGACTTCCTTTAAAATGGAGGTTGCTAGGTCTGCTCTCCGACCGCGTACGCAACGTGCAGGTGTGCAATGGGCGATGGGCCCAGACCCCTGCGCGCATAGGATTTAGACCGGCGTGCTGACCTCTCTGTTGTGCCTAGGTAGGGCTGCGACGTGTTGATCTTCCGTGGCCGGGCATGACCCAGAAAAGTGTGTCCGGCCAAATGGGATCGAGCGTGTTGAGTTATGTGGTGCACCCCTGGAGGGAAGTTTATCTATTCGAATAGCCGTGTCCCTCGGTAAAAGGACGACCCGGAGTTGTACCTTGACCTTATGACAACTAGAACTGGATACTCAATAAAACATACCCTTCCAAGTGCCAGATATAACCCGGTGATCGCTCTCTAACAGCGCGACAAGGAGGGGATCGCCGGGTAGGTTTATGCTATACGATGCTACTTGGTGAACTTAACATCTACTCTCTCCTACATGCTGCAAGATGGAGGTGGCCAGAAGCGTAGTCTTCGACAGAATTAGCTATCCCCCTCTTATTCTAGCATTCTGCAGTTTAGTCCACCGATATGGCCCTTTACACATATACCCATGCATATGTAGTGTAGCTCCTTGCTTGCGAGTACTTTGGATGAGTACTAACGGTTGCCTTTCTCCCTCTTTTCCCCCTTTCCCTTCTACCTGGTTGTCGCAACCAGATGCCGGAGCCCAAGAGCCAGACGCCACCGTCGACGACGACTCCTACTACACCGGAGGTGCCTACTACTACGTGCAACCCGCTGACGACGACCAGGAGTAGTTAGGAGGATCCCAGGCAGGAGGCCTGCGCCTCTTTCGATCTGTATCCCAGTTTGTGCTAGCCATCTTATGGCAACTTGTTTAACTTATGTCTGTACTAAGATATTGTTGTTTCTGCTGACTCGTCTTGATCGAGCACTTGTATTCGAGCCCCCAAGGCCCCTGGCTTGTATTATGATGCTTGTATGACTTATTTTATTCTTAGAGTTGTGTTGTGATATCTTCTCATGAGTCCCTGATCTTGATCGTACACGTTTGTGTGTATGATTAGTGTACGATTGAATCGGGGGCGTAACAAGTTGGTATCAGAGCCGACTGCCTGTAGGAATCCCCCTTCCACACTCCTTGGCCGAAGTCGAATCTAGACATTGCAAAACTTTTTACTAACGTGGCTGTGTGTCTTACGGGCCCACGTCGCCATTGGGTGGTAGTAGGATCTTTTATTCCTCGACCTATACTCTGGGACTCTGACATCTCTTCTATTCGGGTTAAACGATTTTACTAACTCTGACTCTAGGTTCTCGATAATATTTTCTCCCGGAGAGCCCCTTCAGTCCAGATGATCGCCAACTACACCAGAAGATTCGGAAGATACTCTCCAGTGTTCACTCGAGACCTTGTTACCGTTGCTTTTGCAATTCCCTACAACCGTTATCCCTATGGAGAATTACATGCACCTGTCGTCTTACTTTCTTTCCCAGTTGCTCTTGTTATTACAAGATGCATCGAATTATTCTCCAAACTTTTTAAGAATCCTTGAGCTTACTGCCTTGCAGTTCTTTGCCACATGAATACCCCCTACAGATAAATTCTCACACTTACCGAGTATCCGTTCTTCCCTCGTTGTTTATATGATTCACAGGATACATTGAGAGGTTATCTGATCTTTCGGTAATCCTCTGCCCGCTATTGCTCGGCAATTGTGTGCTTGCATTTTGGTTGCGTTCCTTAAGACCAGCAGTATTCATTTACTATCCTTTCTCACTATCATTTTGAGTCCATTGATTCAATAAGTTGTGAATGCTCGCAATCCTCAATCAGATCCTATGATTCCTCCTTCCAGCTCAGACGTCATTTTGAACTGGAGCTGGTTCTCAACCAATCAAATCATCATCAATTGTACCCCTAAGGCTATTCAACTTATCCAGCCCTAATCAGAGTTTTGCTTCGGATCCCTTGATTTGAAAATCATAACTCCTTTGCATTTGAGCTCTGAATTAGTCAGTTGCTTCTATAATCCAATGCCCTTGCATTGTTTCTTCCTCTGGTTGTGTGCCGATGCTCACATCAGCTCCGTTATGGATCATCGGATCCTTTGTTGAAATATCATCCGACAGAGTCCTTCGTATACAAAAACCTTGAGAAGTTCTTCCCTGATACAAAATGCCATTGGTAAATCCTATTCTCGGATTTGGTCAACCATGCTCTGCCTTCGAGCTGGTGATAATTACTCTCGAAGCTTGTGGTATATGTTCCTACGAAGCCCCGATGGGTTGAGCCTATGCCTTCCTTAATTTGTGTGACCCCAGAGTTTTCAAGAGTCATACTCTTCTGGTATTTTGCTAGATAAAATTTCAACACTACAACTTCTTCAAAAAGGAGAAGTGAATGAAAGGTTATGCATTGGAGAAGTGGGAGTCGACCTTGAACTTTGTGTTCATGCCCATGGACACGATGTAGATCTTGTCATGGAAGCTTCTCGTAACAATAATTATCCCCTTGATATAATTACATCTTATTTCTGGGATTTGGTCTTTTACAATCGTGGTTTCCAACCATATTGTTCTTCTTTGATCCAATTTCTCAGACAAGTTTAACCACTTGTCTTCTGCAGAGCAATAACCTAGTCCAACCTCTACTTTGATCTGTCGTCGACTATTACCCCCCTGGTATCTCGAGATTATCATGGAACTGCATAACTTCTTATGAGTTCTTCATCAAGTACTACATTCTCACTGATTCCAATTTTTCTCGGGCTTTGAGTTATTAAACACTCAAAGACACCGATAACTGAACCGAGCCCGCACTATGGTTCAACAACTTTTAGTAATCTTCTTTACTTATGAGTTTGTACCCGATCACGTCATTCCTAGCCTGTTCGGCTACATCATTACCGTGCTAATTTTAATTGTGCTACTTGGTCCTTCTTCCCGGAGCACAAATTTCGATGGTGAGATAATCTTACGTCAATCTCCCTCGTCATATCATTTCTCCTTGAATAGGAAACGTGATTTCGAGTTTGTGTCGTACCCATGGTTCCAGTAACCTTTTGCTTCACCATTCCCTTGGTGTGATGTCGTCGCCAATCGATTACATCTTCTTGAAACCTCTCGACAAATGTGTCGTGATCATCGTCAACATTCTGAGCTCTTCCAGAATATCAATCAAATTCATGATGAGAAATACCATCCTTGCCCTCGATGATTTGTGTTGTCATCAACCACTTTATTGCCTTCCCTCCAACACAAACTTGTTCGTGTCTCTGTGTTATACCTTGAGTTCCTTGCTATCCAGCATTTGTTCTTCTTTACCTTGGAGTATTACCATCTTTTATGTCAAGAATGTTGAGGGAATTACCTCAACTATTAACTCTTGATATAGTAATACTTTTCACCATCACCATTCTTCTTGGTCCCCGTGTTGGTTCTAACCGGGATACCAACAGGTGAACGGTGCTGTTTGGATTCTGCCCTTCTCGCAACCCTATTGCTTTGAAGTTAATGGTCGACCGTTCATTCTTGACTATTGATTATTGAATCACCATTCTAACATTGATCGTACTACCTAAGGCCTTATTTCGGGCGCACCTTTCAACCAATGTTTAATTGTGTATGTTTTTCCTCGAGCATACATCATTATATCATTTGATATGACAAATGTTATCTCCTTGTTCACATAATTGTGGAAATCCATCTTTTTGGTAATCTCGATGATATGACGTTGAGTCCATCAGCCACCTCCTCATCCTCTCCTTGGTTTAATGATGAACTCTGGTTTCGGAACTTGCTTCCATGGTTCATTTCCCGAGAATCTTAAAATGTCCTTGCATTAATTTGTGTTGCATATTTTCTTCTCGGGCATCCCGAGTCTGAGGTATCCTGACACCAATCAGATCTGAATCTCGGCCAGATACGATGGTTGAAACATATTTCCAAGATTTATAACATTGGTCTTTATATGACCCGGTAAGGTGATGTCATGCCTGGCACACCTGGCCGGAGGGCCTATTGTTATAGATTCCTTTTCGCAAGGTTAGTTGTTCTTCCATGAGGAAATTGTAAGACCTATCCTACAAGTTGTTCCTGATGGATCCTTTGTGTATCCAAAGTCTGATCTTCACCTGAAGACCATGCCAATGCTACCTCGAAGCATGTCTATGGTACTCCGATTTTCAACAAGAACATTTGAAGCCCAATGCTAAATGTTTCCTGCTCATTTATCCAAACACCACTGTATGGGTAATGTCATGAAATTTCTCTCCCCTTACCTAAAGAGTTTTCTACATTATATCCTGTCATGGATATCATGCTCTGCTTGTCCTTCCGAAGGATATACCCTTGAAATATGTGTTTAAACACACTTTCCTTTCCATTGTTTTGTTTAATCTGGTAATCATATTTTCCTTTCCATTTGTTGGGTTAAAGTTTCTTGTGATCTATATGATCTAAGGAGTAATATTCTCCTGCTTATGTAAACACCTCGGTGTACAATTCTGCCAGCAAGACCCTGTTACTATTGTTGAGGACATTCCGGTAACCACCGATGGACGAGAACTTTGCCTATTGGTCCGCCTTGTTCAACGAGCAGGAAGATGGTTCTCTTCTTCCCTCGCTCTTGGTACCGACGTTGTTGCCGACATAACTGACATGCTATCCGCTGACATGTGTTGCCTACATGGTCATACAAGATGTCACCGCCCTTCCTACTTTTAACCCACATGGTGGGCCCATAACCCACAGTTCCACAGGATCGAAACCTGACTCTCCTATACACCCTGTTGTCGAAGTTATTCCTCGTGCTTGACTTCGTATGTGATTCATAAGCCACCTGCCTAGTGATCTATTCTGGTACCAGACGCAATACTTTCCCATTGCTCTGAACCCCTGTCACATTTCGTATTAGGCAACAAACGATTGTCTATGCGCTTGAAACTTCTATTTTGCACCTTCTTACTTGCTCTCGATAATGTCTTAAGTTTCAATTCGAGATTTACTTCCCGCCACCTTCCCTGATGTTATCTACTAGATAAGCAAACATTGTAGCGGTCCATTCTTCTGTAATACCCCCTTATCCTTTCGTAAGTACGATGGAGTTCTTGAAGAAAGGACGACAATTTCATCATGATGCATTGATGCATAGGAATGAAGACATCAATGCTATGGATCGACCTCTTCGAGAAGAGCAACCTAGGCCGAGAAGACTCGTTAGAATTTCGTAACCAAATCTTTTCCCCATTAGTCCCCCTCTTGAATCTCGGGACGAGATTTCTTGTAGTGGAGGAGAATTGTGACGCCCGGATAATTAAGCTACAGTGATCCCATGCTAATGGTGCCACGTCACCACGGTTACTACTACTAATCTATCGTTAGATCAAAACCGGTCCAAAATTCAAATTCAAAGTTTGGTAAATAATAAAAGTTTTCAAACATTAAAATAAAAATGTTCGGTTTGTACTAAATATTACATAGATAAATATGGTGTAGTAAACACATTTTTATAAAATGCCTAAATAATTTAAAATGATTTAAAACAGAAAAGTAAATAAATAAAAGAAAAGAAAATACAAAAATAGAAAACAAAACCAAAAAAAAGAGAACCCCCCCACCCACTGGACCAGGCGGCCCACCTCCCAGCAGGCCGGCCCACGTGGCCCAACCGGTCGCCCCCCACTCCCTTATCCTCTCCCCCACTTCCCCTAACCCTAACCAAACAGCCACTCCCCCCACTCGCTTTCTCCCTCTCTCCCATGATCCAGATCGGATCGGGGCCAACCGCGCACGCCGCTGGACCTCGACGCTGCCTTGCCGGAACGCGACCTCGCCGGACCGCTCCGCCGACGCCCCCTCGACCTCTCCCTCACCGGCCCCATCGAGCCTCGCCGCCCCTGGTCTCTACATCGTCGGTGAGGCCGGCTCCCTCTTCTCCCTCTGTCCCTTGCACGCCGCCGCCCCGTGCCGTGGCCTCGCGCTCGCCTTCGCGCGTCCCCGTGCCGTCCCGTATGCCCGCCGCGGCCACCGCGTCGCCCCGCCTTCCGCAACCACTTTTGCCGCCCACGCTCGCGCGCTTGGCCGAGGTCGCGCTCACCGCTCCGGCCCTGACTGTGCCCGCCACCACTGCTGCTCCATCCACCCCCCTGAGCCTTGCAGCGCGCGCGCCCGACCCACACCCCGCGCCACCAGGCTGCGGCCCTGCTCCCTGCCGACCCCTACCCCGCCTGCAGCCCGCTCCCCTGCACACCGTTCGGGGCCACGCCCACCCGCGCCCTGCCTCTCCCACGGCCACCGCTGCCAGTTGCCTCAGTCTCGTGCCCGTGGCTGGCGCCCAGCCCCCTGTTGACCTGGGCGTGCCAGCGCCCGTAACCCGCTTGCCCGCTAAGGCCCCCACTGGCCCTATGACAAGTGGGGCCCAGCCCTGAACTTTAATAAAAAAAGAGAAGTTATAAAAATAAATAAATAAAAATTATAATTAATTAACTAATTAAAAAATTAATCAACTTAATTAATTTTGTATTAGATTAACATAATCATTTTAGTTAACTAATTAACCATGTTTAATTAACCTGAGACTATGACAAACGGCCCCCACGTGCCAGGGTTAACCTAGTCAACCTGTAGACCTGCTGACATCATGCTGATGTCATGCTGACCCAATAATTACCTTTTCTAATTAATTAAAATCTGTTAATTTCAAAATTGAATTAAAACTTTCAAAATTAATATAAAATAAATCGTAGCTCAGATGAAAATACTTTGTACATGAAAGTTGGTCAAAACGACGAGACGAATCCGGATACGCAGCCCGTTCGTCCGCCACACATACCTAGCATAGCAAACACGCAACTTCCCCCCTCCGGTTCATCTGTCCGGAAACGCGAAACACCGGGGATACTTTCCCGGATGTTTCCCCCCTTCGTCGGTATCACCTCCTACTGCGTTAGGACATACCTAGCACCGCGTATTGCCTCGTTATGTTTTGTGATGCTTTGTTTGCTCCGTATTTACCGTTTCTTCCCCTCTCTTCTCTCCGGTAGACTACGAGACCGACGCCGCTGCTGGTGCCCCGACCGACTACGCTGTTGACGACCCCTCCTTCTTGCCAGAGCAATCAGGCAAGCCCCCCCTTGATCACCAGATATCGCCTATTCTTCTCTATACTCTTGCATTAGAGTAGTGTAGCATGTTACTGCTTTCCGTTAATCCTATTATGCTGCATAGCCTGTCTTTGCCACTACTGTTGTTACCTTTACCTGCAATCCTACATGCTTAGTATAGGATGCTAGTTTTCCATCAGTGGCCCTACATTCTTGTCCGTCCGCTGTGCTATACTATCGGGCTGTGATCACTTGGAAGGTGATCACGGGTTTATACTATATACTTTATACATTATACATGTGGTGACTAAAGTCGGGTCGGCTCGTGGAGCACCCGCGAGTGATTCACGGATTGGGGGCTGAAAGGACCTTTGTCCCGACGGCCCTCTGGGTGGATCTTTGTGGCGGAGCGACAGGGCAGGTTGAGACCGCCTAGGTGAGAGGTGGGCCTGGCCCTGGTCGGTGTCCGTGGTTACATCAATTAACACGCTTAACGAGATCTTGGTATTTGATCTGAGTCTGGCCATTTGGTCTATACGCACTAACCAACTACGCGGGAACAGTTATGGGCACTCGATGTCGTGGTATCAGCCGAAGCCTTCGTGACGTCAGCGACTAAGCGGCGCGCGCCGGGTTGGACCGCGTAACGTGACTTCCTTTGAAATGGAGGTTGCTAGGTCTGTTCTCCGGCCGCGTATGCAACGTGCAGCTGCGCAATGGGCGATGGGCCCAGACCCCTGCACGCATAGGATTTAGACCGGCGTGCTGACTGAAGGAAATATGCCCTAGAGGCAAAATAAAG
Source organism: Aegilops tauschii subsp. strangulata (assembly GCF_002575655.3). NCBI lineage: Eukaryota > Viridiplantae > Streptophyta > Magnoliopsida > Poales > Poaceae > Aegilops > Aegilops tauschii. Next base: position 72,695,453 of record NC_053037.3, read on the forward strand.
TTATTATTTATTTCCTTATATCATGATAAATGTTTATTATTCATGCTAGAATTGTATTAACCGGAAACATGATACATGTGTGAATACATAGACAAACAGAGTGTCACTAGTGTGCCTCTACTTGACTAGCTCGTTGATCAAAGATGTTTATGTTTCCTAGCCATTGACATGAGTTGTCATTTGATTAACGGGATCACATCATTAGGAGAATGATGTGATTGACTTGACCCATTCCGTTAGCTTAGCACACGATCGTTTAGTATGTTGCTATTGCTGTCTTCATGACTTATACATGTTCCTATGACTATGAGATTATGCAACTCCCGTTTACCGGAGGAACACTTTGTGTGCTACCAAACGTCACAACGTAACTGGGTGATTATAAAGGTGCTCTACAGGTGTCTCCGAAGGTACTTGTTGGGTTGGCGTATTTCGAGATTAGGATTTGTCGATTGTCGGAGAGGTATCTCTGGGCCCACTTGGTAATGCACATCACTTAAAGCCTTGCAAGCATTGCAACTAATGAGTTAGTTGCGGGATGATGTATTACGGAACGAGTAAAAAGACTTGCCGGTAACGAGATTGAACTAGGTATTGAGATACCGACGATCGAATCTCGGGCAAGTAACATACCGATGACAAAGGGAACAACGTATGTTGTTATGCGGTTTGACCGATAAAGATCTTCGTAGAATATGTGGGAGCCCATATGAGCATCCAGGTTCCGCTATTGGTTATTGACCGGAGACGTTTCTCGGTCATGTCTACATAGTTTTCGAACCCGTAGGGTCCGCACGCTTAAAGTTAGATGACGGTTATATTATGAGTTTATGTGTTTTGATGTACCGAAGGAGTTCGGAGTCCCGGATGAGATCAAGGACATGACGAGGAGTCTCGAAATGGTCGAGACGTAAAGATCGATATATTGGACGACTATATTCGGACATTGGAAAGGTTCCGAGCGATTCGGGTATTTTTCGGAGTACCGGAGAGTTACGGGAATTCGTATTGGGCCTTAATGGGCCATACGGGAAAGGAGAGAAAGGCCCCAAAGGGTGGCCGCACCCCTCCCCATGGACTAGTCCGAATTGGACTAGGGAGGGGGGGCGCCCCCTTCCTTCCTTCTCCTTCTCCCTTCCCTTCTCCTACTCCAACAAGGAAAGGAGGAGTCCTACTCCCGGTGGGAGTAGGACTCCCCCCTTGGCGCGCCCTCCTCCTAGGCCGGCTGCCTCCCCCTTGCTCCTTTATATACGGGGGCAGGGGGGCACCCCAAAGACACAACAATTGATCTCTTGATCTCTTAGCCGTGTGCGGTGCCCCCCTCCACCATAATCCACCTCGATAATATCGTAGCGGTGCTTAGGCGAAGCCCTGCGTCGGTAGAACATCATCATCGTCACCACGCCGTCGTGCTGACGAAACTCTCCCTCAACACTCGGCTAGATCGGAGTTCGAGGGACGTCATCAAGCTGAATGTGTGCTGAACTCGGAGGTGCCGTGCGTTCGGTACTTGATCGGTCGGATCGTGAAGACGTACGACTACATCAACCGCGTTGTGTTAACGCTTCCGCTTTCGGTCTACGAGGGTACGTGGACAACACTCTCTCCTCTCGTTGCTATGCATCACCATGATCTTGCGTGTGCGTAGAATTTTTTTAAATTACTACGTTACACAACAGTGGTATCAGAGCCAGGTTTTATGCGTTGATGTTATATGCACGAGTAGAACACAAGTGAGTTGTGGGCGATATAAGTCATACTGCTTACCAGCATGTCATAATTTGGTTCGGCGGTATTGTTGGATGAAGCGGCCCGGACCGACATTACGCGTACGCTTACGCGAGACTGGTTCTACCGACGTGCTTTGCACACAGGTGGCTGGCGGGTGTCAGTTTCTCCAACTTTAGTTGATCCGAGTGTGGCTATGCCCGGTCCTTGTGAAGGTTAAAATAGCACCAACTTGACAAACTATCGTTGTGGTTTTGATGCGTAGGTAAGAACGGTTCTTGCTCAGCCCGTAGCAGCCACGTAAAACTTGCAACAATAAAGTAGAAGACGTCTAACTTGTTTTTGCAGGGCATGTTGTGATGTGATATGGTCAAGACGTGATGAGATATAAGTTGTTGTATAAGATGATCATGTTTTGTTGAAGTTATCGGCAACTAGCAGAAGCCTTATGGTTGTCTGTTTATTGCATAAGATGCAAGCGCCAAATAATTGCTTTACTTTATCGCTATGCGATAGCAATAGTTGCAAGAGCAATAGTTGGCGAGACGACCATGTGACGACACATTGATATAGATCAAGATGATGGAGATCATGGTGTCATGCCGGTGACGATGGAAATCATGACGATGCTTTGGAGATGGAGATCAAAGGCACAAGATGATGATGGCCATATCATGTCACATATTTTGATTGCATGTGATGTTTATCTTTTATACATCTTATTTTGCTTAGTTCGACGGTTGCTTTATAAGATGATCTCTAACTAAATTATCAAGGTATAAGTGTTCTCCCTGAGTATGCACCGTGGCGAAAGTTCTTCGTGCTGAGACACCACGTGATGATCGGGTGTGATAGGCTCTACGTTCAAATACAACGGGTGCAAAACAGTTGCACACGCGGAATACTCAGGTTAAACTTGACGAGCCTAGCATATAACAGATATGGCCTTGGAACACTGAGACCGAAAGGTCGAGCGTGAATCATATAGTAGATATGATCAACATAGTGATGTTCACCATTGAAACTATTCTAACCTCGAGGAGTCAAAGGCAGATGGCCTGTCCTGTTCACCCATCAAGCTGCCTGTTCTAATTTGGCAATGTTTTATTGATTGCGGGTATCTTGCATATGTTGTCTTGCATTTCTTCCACTTTGTTGCACCGCCATCTGCTTAGTTTACTCATCATATATGTCGAGATGCCATGCCCATCCATTATCAATACATATTCCATCTGTCATCATACCATGTTTTTTCACTCAAATGTTGTTCTTGTGCATCAGACATAAAAAAGGAAGAGGGTGATTGCCGAACCTGAAGAAGCACCAGCAAAGTCCTTGAAAAACGTGGTGGTGCCGGAGAAATCAGACAGCACCCCACTTATATTGGTTGTACAACCAGTGACACAAAACGTAGGACCGACTCCAGCAGACTGTACCCATACTTCACTGGCCACACCACTAGCCCCACCACACAGGACCTGCACTCTAGCAAAAGGTATACCGATTTCATTTGCCATAGCACCAGCTGTACCACAGAAAAATCCCACTCCAGCAAAAAGTACAGCAAGTCCACCGGCCGAAGACCTATCCCAACTGCAGAGACGGCCAATTCCTGCAGATTGGAACCCCATTCCATTTATTCCCAGTTTAAAAGACAATGCTTTCAATGTTGTTAGGGACTACGTGCATATATTCCCATCATGGGAAGATTATTGTGAAGACAAACACCATTTTCACATCTTCCTGTCGAACTTACGTGTAAGTGCTATTATTCATGGTTATTATTTTCCTGTTTTCTGCTGATTGAACACATCAATGATTTACATTACATTGTTGTAACTAGGCGAGGGTCAATCTAGATAGTCATGACGAGCAAAGCTTGCTTGTGCTTTTCAAAGAAGCATTGCAGCAGTATCGGTGTTACCTGAGGAAATCACACTTTGATGGCAAGTCTATAAACGAATTTTCGGTGAAGTCTCCTGTGCTAAATTTAGAAGACATTGAATGGAAAAACCTTGTTATGCACTGGTCTCGTTCCCAGGATGAGGTACTGTCTATGAAATCACATGACAATTTGAACTTCTACTTTTCCGGATGTGCCTTACGGATCTTTTTTGCAAGAAATCGGCTCGAAGAAGAATTTCGGTTTGACAAGAACGACAGGATATCGCAAATATGCTGCCCGCTGCTTTGCTCTTGTTAGTACCTGTTGTCCTGTATCACTGTACTTGCATACATACCTGGTTCATTATGTGACAGCAATATGCATGATAGCTTGCTTATCAATTGTTCGCTCCAAATTATCTGATCTGTATGAATGGTTACATTAGTGTAGAATATATCCAATGCCAATGTTTTTTTAGCTCTGCATTGTTCTTGTAAGTACATGCTGTCCTTTATCAGTGTACTTATAATGACAGGTAGTTGTTCATGTACCATCACTCTGCAGCTTATTTTCCTTTGCCCTCCATTTTCTACACATCAGATCTATATTTACTCTTACCATAAGGTTGGTACTGAAGAAGTTTAGCTGTGCATTGCTCTTGGCTGTACCTTTTGCCTGTATCGCTGCACTTACATTTATAGCTACTTGGTTATGTAGCATCACTCTTCATCTTATCTTAAATATTCTCTATTTTTTCGTATATTATCACATCTATATTTACTCTTAACAAAATGTAGAATAAAGGCAATGCTTTTGAAGAAGATTCTGTGGTAAACTTCTTGAATTGCCCCCCCCATCAGCATGGACAAGGCCTTTATAGAGCCTGTCTTCACCAATAATGTAAGTTTGTCCATCTCAAGCCTTTAAACTTTGTTGTATATATTTGGTTAGGCATGACTGCAACAGCTGTTTATTTTTGGTGTTTGCATCAAATTGCTTGTTTAAAGTTTATTATGTAGTTCATAAACAAAAGTTTGTCCTTTCTCAATTTAAGTTTTCAGTTGTACAACCAAGTTCCTTCTTTATACCATGTAAATTAAACTATACAGAGCAAGTGATCTTCTTTTGCACTGCATGTATGCTTCTGTTCTTCATTCGTAATCCAGTGGTGTGGTGAACCTACCCACTGCAGCACAATGTCATATTCTGCAATGTCTTAACTATGAACAATGTCATATCATTCTACTATTATTTAAACCGTCTCTTTATTTGCCAATCTGAAATGGTATAAATTGACAGCACACTAACCATTGATACTTATGAGTTCTTGATCTGTAATCCAGTGGTGTCGTGAAGCTGCCAACTCCTTCACAATGTCATTTCCTGCCATGTCTTGACCTGAACAATACCATATTGTGTTAATGCAATTTTAAACTGTGTCACTTTATTTGTCAGTATGTGATGAATTGTCAGCACTGATACTTTTATGTGCAAAACCTATCATCTGTCTGCTTGTTTATCTTTCAGAGTGAGGAAGATATAAGTGTTGAACAAGCGCAGTCTCATCATGTTGCTCAGCTGCTTGCGCTGCAGCTCCCCAGCAGGGCTAACCTTTCTTGAACTCTATTGAAGTGCTGTCGGTTTTGTATATTACGCCTATGATATGTTGACACGTTGACCGGCCCATCAAGTTTAAATGGGCCGGCCCAACTGAAGGCCCACAAGATTTTGCGGACCATAATGGGCCAGCCCAGCTAAAGGCCCACGAGATTTTGCGGACCATAATGGGCTGGCCCAGCTAAAGGCCCACAAGATTTTGCGGGCCATAATGGGCCGGCGCAGGTAAAGGCCCACGAGATTTTTGTGTGCCATAATGGGCCGGCCCAGGTAAAGGCCCACAAGATTCTTGCGGATCATAATGGGCCGGCCCAGCTAAAGGCCCACGAGATTTTGCCGACATTAATGGGCCGGCCCAGTTGTAGGCCCACAAGATTTCGAGGACCCTAGTAGGCCGGCCTATTAACTGGCTGCCATGTTTTGGGCCAAATGCCGGCCCATATTTGATCCGGTCCATTAATGGCCTGCCACACTCCGGGCCTAATAGTGGCCCATATGAGATCCGGCCCCTTAAAAGCCTACCACGTTCTAGGCCAAATTACGGCCTAGATCAGGTCCGGCCGTTTAAGAAGCTTTGGGCTCAATTATGGCCCATATCAGATTCGGCCCGTCAACTGGACACTATGCTTTTGGGCCCACTTGCTAAAGGCCCACTTAGTAATTCGGCTTGATATTAGCTTTGGCCTATTAAGGGCCCGTTTAACATTTCGACCCTATATTAATTTCGGCCTGTTAAAAGCCCGTCATATAGTTGGGCCTAACTACGGCCCGGTTTGCATCCGGCCTGCTCGCAGCCGATATCCGATTGGGCCAAACAAGGACCGAGACAATTTTGGCCTGTTAAAAGCCCGTGATTTGATTCGCACAATCATGGGCTAGGGTTCATTTCGGGGTGCTGCCGGCCCGTGAGATGTTCGGCACGTTTCAGGCCCAACCTACATCGTGATTGCATGACGGCCCGATTATGTACCGTAATTTTATGGTTTGGCCGGTTTACTGCGAAGACAGGATATATATACAGTAAAATAACTGCAGCATCATGAATAAGAAAAAAACCTACACTATACAATAAAGAAATTATGGCATATTACATCCACTGGGCATCAAAGTTTGCCACTATGATAATAAAGCACAAGCAGACAACAGATTACATACACTGGGCATCAAAGATCGCCACCAGTGCAAATAAACACACCGACAAAATAATATACAAAACCGACAGCACTTCAATAGAGTTCAAGAAAGGTTAGCCCTGCTGGGGAGCTGCAGCGCAAGCAGCTAAGCAAGATGATGAGACTGCGCTTGTTCAACACTTATATCTTCCTCACTCTGAAAGATAAACAAGCAGACAGATGACAGGTTTTGCACATAAAAGTATCAGTGCTGACAATTCATCACATACTGACGAATAAAGTGACACAGTTTAAAATTGCATTAACACAATATGGTATTGTTCAGGTCAAGACATGGCAGGAAATGACATTGTGAAGGAGTTGGCAGCTTCACGACACCACTGGATTACAGATCAAGAACTCATAAGTATCAATGGTTAGTGTGCTGTCAATTTATACCATTTCAGATTGGCAAATAAAGAGACGGTTTAAATAATAGTAGAATGATATGACATTGTTCATAATTAAGACATTGCAGAATATGACATTGTGCTGTAGTGGGTAGGTTCACCACACCACTGGATTACGAATGAAGAACAGAAGCATACATGCAGTGCAAAAGAAGATCACTTGCTCTGTATAGTTTAATTTACATGGTATAAAGAAGGAACTTGGTTGTACAACTGAAAACTTAAATTGAGAAAGGACAAACTTTTGTTTATGAACTACATAATAAACTTTAAACAAGCAATTTGATGCAAACACCAAAAATAAACAGCTGTTGCAGTCATGGCTAACCAAATATATACAACAAAGTTTGAAGGCTTGAGATGGACAAACTTACATTATTGGTGAAGACAGGCTCTATAAAGGCCTTGTCCATGCTGATGGGGGGGGGGGGCAATTCAAGAAGTTTACCACAGAATCTTCTTCAAAAGCATTGCCTTTATTCTACATTTTGTTAAGAGTAAATATAGATGTGATAATATACGAAAAAATAGAGAATATTTAAGATAAGATGAAGAGTGATGCTACATAACCAAGTAGCTATAAATGTAAGTGCAGCGATACAGGCAAAAGGTACAGCCAAGAGCAATGCACAGCTAAACTTCTTCAGTACCAACCTTATGGTAAGAGTAAATATAGATCTGATGTGTAGAAAATGGAGGGCAAAGGAAAATAAGCTGCAGAGTGATGGTACATGAACAACTACCTGTCATTATAAGTACACTGATAAAGGACAGCATGTACTTACAAGAACAATGCAGAGCTAAAAAAACATTGGCATTGGATATATTCTACACTAATGTAACCATTCATACAGATCAGATAATTTGGAGCGAACAATTGATAAGCAAGCTATCATGCATACTGCTGTCACATAATGAACCAGGTATGTATGCAAGTACAGTGCTACATGATAACAGGTACTAACAAGAGCAAAGCAGCGGGCAGCATATTTGCGATATCCTGTCGTTCTTGTCAAACCGAAATTCTTCTTCGAGCAGATTTCTTGCAAAAAAGATCCGTAAGGCACATGCGGAAAAGTAGAAGTTCAAATTGTCATGTGATTTCATAGACAGTACCTCATCCTGGGAACGAGACCAGTGCATAACAAGGTTTTTCCATTCAATGTCTTCTAAATTTAGCATAGGAGACTTCACCGAAAATTCGTTTATAGACTTGCCATCAAAGTGTGATTTCCTCAGGTAACACCGATACTGCTGCAATGCTTCCTTGAAAAGCACAAGCAAGCTTTGCTCGTCATGACTATCAAGATTGACCCTCACCTAGTTACAACAATGTAATGTAAATCATTGATGTGTTCAATCAGCAGAAAACAGGAAAATAATAACCATGAATAATAGCACTTACACGTAAGTTGGAGAGGAAGATGTGAAAATGGTGTTTGTCTTCACAATAATCTTCCCATGATGGGAATATATGCACGTAGTCCCTAACAACATTGAAAGCATTGTCTTTTAAACTAGGAATAAATGGAATGGGGTTCCAATCTACAGGAATTGGCCGTCTCTGCAGTTGGGATAGGTCTTCGGCCGGTGGACTTGCTATACTTTTTGCTGGAGTGGGATTTTTCTGTGGTACAGCTGGTGCTATGGCAAATGAAATCGGTATACCTTTTGCTGGAGTGCAGGTCCTGTGTGGTGGGGCTAGTGGTGTGGCCAGTGAAGTATGGGTACAGTCTGCTGGAGTCGGTCCTACGTTTTGTGTCACTGGTTGTACAACCAATATAAGTGGGGTGCTGTCTGATTTCTCCGGCACCACCACGTTTTTCAAGGACTTTGCTGGTGCTTCTTCAGGTTCGGCAATCACCCTCTTCCTTTTTGATGTCTGATGCACAAGAACAACATTTGAGTGGAAAAACATGGTATGATGACAGATGGAATATGTATTGATAATGGATGGGCATGGCATCTTGACATATATGATGAGTAAACTAAGCAGATGGCGGTGCAACAAAGTAGAAGAAATGCAAGACAACATATGCAAGATACCCGCAATCAATAAAACATTGCCAAATTAGAACAGGCAGCTTGATGGGTGAACAGAACAAGAATCAACAGGTGGGGAGCGTATGAGTTTCATTGCATCCAGAATGGCAATGCCTTGGTGCCAATTTTGTAAGTCATTGTAGTGTTTAGCTTCACGAGTGGACTGCTGCTAGTGCGACACAAAGCAGCTACACAGATCATACTGTAGATATAATGGGAAAACCTTAAGCATCAGAGTAAAATCAGCAAAGTGGAACTTGCTGGAATATATGTGCTAGTATTGCCGGTACGGCTAGAAAGGCTTTGGATACCAGCTCTCTCAAAGGCGACACAACTCCCCGCATTTCCTTGCTATTCTTATAGGATTCAAGTGGGCAGGCCACTACAAATCCTATTCCTATGTTTACACGATCCTACGAATCAAGGAGGCTCAAAGTGTCCATCGCAACCGACCGTATAGACCTCTACACTGCAAATGTCCCTGCTCATCTTCAGTACAAGGAACATACTGTACTACTATCATACTCCCTCCATTCCAAAATATAAGTCTTGGTAGAGATTTCCACTATGGATCACATACAGATGTATCCAGATTCATTTTAGAGTGTAGATTCACTCATTTTGCTCCATATGTAGTCCATGGTGGAATCTATACAAAGACTTGTATTTAGGAATGGAGAGAGTACATATTAAAGAAGAACGGAAGAGGAACATGGTAAAGAAGAGCAAGCAGATTTTGGATAATAAAATGTTGGCTGCGCAGTGCCCACACATGATGAACCAGAGCGCATTAAGAATGCAACTCCCAGCTGTCTCTCGACCATTTCAGGCGGTTGGATGAAGATCCTACGTCTCCTAACCCTTCTTCTTCCTCGTCTCTGATTCTTCCCATACAGAACACCGCACGGGCCGCCGGCCGGACCACCGGCCTCCACCGCCCGTGTTCCTCCGCCACCCCCACCCCCACCCCCGCCCGAACCCCCACCCGCATCGTGTTTTCTTCGTTCGGCGAGGCCCCACAACCACCCGAACCCCTTCGATCGCACCGGCGAACTCCGGCGAGCTCTGAAAAATCGACTGACCCAATTTTGAAATTTAGTCTACTATGATTTAACTAGTGTGGAATATAAAAGGGGAAAACCATAAGCATTGGGAGTATAGTGTTGAGCGTGCCATGGCGGATCTGAAGGTGCAAAGCGGACAAAGGCAACTTCGCAACCAAGACAAGAAATCAGAGTAAAGCAGTGGCGATCTATTTTCTTGCTGCGATAAATAAGTTGAGCAGATACGAAAGAGTACCGCCTCTGCTGCGTCGCTGTGTACGCATCTGCTGAGAATTTGATGGTGCTGCGGTAGTGATGGCTGTCGGCGGCGTGGAAACAGATCTAGGAGGGTAGACGGTGGCAGCGGGGCGCGGTGGACGAGACGGTCATAGGAGCGGCGCCGGCAAGGTGGACGACGGCGGGGATGAAGCAGGAGGACGGGATGCAAGGATCCCGGTCCGAACCCGTGGATGAGAGAGGTCAATCTCTTGTAATGGACGGCGGCGGCGGGGTATCAGCTCCGGCATGGTGGAGGAGGACGGCGGTGGAGGAGGACGGCGGACGGCGGCGGACGGAGGAGGGTGGGGTGGAGAGGGTGTTTTGGCGACCACGGAGTACGAATGGGGAAAAGGGAGGTAGAGAGGAAAGGGGGAACCATGTATTCAGGGCGCGCTTGTCTCAAATGCGAGGAAATTTACAAACTTAGCCTCCGTTTCAAATTTCTACTACATCACATCAACATTAGTCGGTTGGGGATAGGAGGGTAATCTCGCATACACTGAATATTTCCCGACGAGAGTTTGTTTTTAGCGCCCACTGTGTATGAATATGAATCGGGGAGGGAGTCGATTTTGGCCGAGGACACACTGTGTTTTGGCTCCCACCGTGTATGAATCCGGGTGAGAGGCGGTTACGTCACGTTTGGGTGAAATTACAAACCTACCCCTATCGAAACCTATAGAAATCCAGCAGATAGGATTTGCGTGGCAGGGATAGGCAGTAGTGATTTCCATCTCGCAGATTTTGGTTTCGGGCGGTTACTGCGACTTTCCCCGCTTCGTTCAAATTTTGCAGAGTGCACGTTTACCGTGCCAACTCAATTCGAATCCCGTTTGTATTCTATATTTTTTTCGGGCGGGATCCATTTTCAATTGGAATTAAATTCTATATACATCATTTTTTAATATATACTTTCAAAATCACAACAAAGAATTATGCTCCTTTGTATGTATAATATGATTTACAAATACAACGATCTCGAAATCTTAAGGTTGAATTCGAAATTTTTTAACCAAATTATGTTCTACTAAAATGTATGGACCAGTAATATCTACATATTAAATAACATAGATGTGCGTGAATTCATATGAGTATGCATGTTTGATAGATCAATTTTGGTTCGAGTATGGATTACATGTATCATCATCTCGAATTCAAATATTTGAATCCTTTTTTGTTCACTCCTTTCACGCCCATCTCTCTCGCATGCATGCTCCTTCAGGTAGCTATCACTCTCTTTTCTCCAGCTCACTCGCACGCTCACTTCATGTTTCTCCTATCCTCGCAAACATGGTCTCTCGACGTCTCCCTTAAGAAGTGTCACACTCTCCCTATCATTATACATTACATGGTTTTCATTATCTCTCACGTCTCTACTGTTCTCTGGTATCACTCGGTACCTAAGCTTTCTTTTTCACCGCCACACACACAGTCTCCACTCGTCTTTCACTTTGTCTTTCTCTCTATGGGATTCTCTCACACACCCTATATTTCTCTACATATGACTCATACCACTAAAATTACTCTCTCTCTCTCATGTAGACACAACATTTGTTGCGGTCTCCTTTTCGTCTCCATCCCAGACTGACATTATTCATTTGTTTACCGATCAGAAAACCCTGACTACCGTCTCCTCTCTCTCTCACAGACACACACACAACTCCTGCTTCCACTCCCCTTCCCGACTACCGTCTCTCTCTCACACACACAAAACTCTCGCTTTCGCACCCCGACTCGTATTTCTCTCACAAACATTTATCGACTAGCTAGCCTCTAGATAGGTTTATACACCCGCACACTCGTGCTTCCACCATCACATACATGTCTCTCTCCCGCTCCTTGTATCTATGTAGTTTTTTCTTCCCTTCTTGAGACACGCCCTCTCGATCGTGCACACACACACTATCGCCTCATTTTAAGCTGATACCTATCGCACACACACTCCTTATGTCTTTGTCACACATGCACTCCGTCCTCCTCCACTCTCCCTCTCTCTCTCACACACATGGGCTTTTTGCAACAACTAGCAAGATGCCCATGCGTTGCACGGAACATCAAGATGCATTTGTATGAGTAGTTTATCTTATGGGGGAAAAGGATGAACGAGGGAAGGCCTTATTTGCAAATGTGGAGAGGGGTGTGGGTATCTTTTTGCAAAATTGCCATAGTTTCCTTCCTATCCGTCAGATATAGATCGGACGGCCTATATTGCAGGATGGCAGGCACACGATCATCACCGACAATGCTTTTTATAAGAGTAGGGATAAAAAATAGAGTTGGTGATGATGGTGGGCCTGCCATCCTGCAATGTAGGTCGTCCGATTTATATCTGACGGATAGGAAGGAAAATATGGCAATTTACCCGCACTCTTCACCACATTTGCAGATAAGGCCTTCCCTCGTTCATCCTTTTCTCCCACAAGATCTTGATGTTCCGTGCAACGCACGGGCATCTTGCTAGTAAGAGTAGAAATTAGACATATACCACTTCTCGAATCTTGAAACCAACAACATTCCTCCCTTATCTCATCAAAACCGCCAAAGGAATATATTTTGAGTGAAACATAACATATTTTTAGTGATATACGTATTTCAAAACTAGACTTTTTTTTCTATCAAATCGGTGAATATGTATTAATCTACTTTGATCGTGTGGCAACGCATTGGCACATTGCTAGTAGTTATTATAATTTTTTGGACACCAGACAAACGGTGGAGTACATATACGAAGAGAAGAGGCGCACGCATGCAGTCGGCCTCTTGCTGTCTCGCACACATGAGTGTTACGTAAAGGCGACGTTAACAAATAAACCCTAAAACCCTAGGTGCACGATTGCTGCATTCGCGGGTACCGGGTACGTGGTGGAGCACCTTTGTAGGAATAGTCAGCTCGCGTGATAATTTGATCCGTAGGAGTTGATGGTCGGGACCACAGGTGAACGACTTGGAGCGTGGTGGCTCGCCAGTTGCCACAGATCGAGTAGCCACGTTTAAAATATCATTTTTAGCGGGGTTAAGAGTTCCGATTTTCAATGGCGCGTTATAAGTAGTAAGTAGTTTTTATAACGATTGGTATGGAGCGAAAATGGAATTCATAGTACTACGTACCTCCTTGGCGTATGGTTGTATGGTTTTTTTGCGATGGAGGTTGTATGGGTTTATGTTGCGAGATGTTGAACCTGGTAGTTCTAGGGCAAATACTATGGTTTAGATTTAGATGCTGGTTTTCAGTAATGAAAATCGGAAGGGGAAACCCTTCTTTGATTAAAAAAAACTACTACCTCCATTCTGGTTTACTAGTCCCCATCGTACTTTGGGTCAAAGTTTGTCTACGAATTTTACTTGTAAAATGTGAATGGAAAACAAGATTTTGTTATACCCAAACAAAAAAGGACTGGAGGGAGTGATTGCTCTGACACGGACGCGACCTCTCATAGCGCAGGCATTGAACCGGCGCGCCGGCCAAGAGGGCCACACTCGCTGCAGGCCCGGCTGAGCACGCCTCCTCGCCGCGTGCAACCAGCTTAAGACTGCCCTGCCTGCCTTCATTGAATCCGCGCGTGTGCCGGCAACACGTCCTTCCGCGAGCCGGCATGCATTTTAGAACACAAAAAATGACTAAAATATAATTAATTTATGCATGGTCTTGACTTGTTGTGCTCGCACTGGTAGTAGGAACTAGTAGAGGATTTTCTTTATTTATAACTCTCCTCACATTTTTTTGGCTTTGAAGTGAATCATGGTTGTGGACATTATGTATGAATGTGCAGATATCTGTGAACATGATTTTGATGTGGAAGTT